>NW_024412406.1:7133265-7189908 GCF_014898765.1 Herpailurus yagouaroundi
CCTTCCCCTCCCCCATGGGTTTCTGTTAAGTTTCTCAGGATCCACATAAGAGTGAAAACATATGTTATCTGTCTTTCTCTGTATGGCTTATTTCACTTAGCATAACACTCTCCAGTTCCATCCACGTTGCTACAAAGGGCCATATTTCATTCTTTCTCATTGCCACATAGTACTCCATTGTGTATATAAACCACAATAAGGAAACTAAATTTAGATGTCCTCCATTCTTTTACCACATTTTTTAAATGCATTAGATTAATCTGGAAAACTTCATCAGGAGGTTTACTGATATTTAAAGGTAGAACATTTTTTATTGTCAGGCTGATTTTTAAAAGATTAACTACAGCAAGGATATATAAGTCAAATTAGTGCAAACAACATCCTGGCTAGTCTACCTCAGTCACTTTCCTAAATTTCAAGGTTATTAATTACTCATCTTATGAATTTAATTTTAGAAAAGCCTCAAATTAGCAACAAGTTTTCATATGACTCAAAGCAGTAAAGGTTTTACAGAATTGTTTAATTTTTCTTCAATTAAAATATAGATTAAGATACATATTAATATTTTATAGAAAAGTCACATATTTTTCAATGAAAGAAGCCTTCCCTTCTGTGCTCCCAAAGGGCATTTGTGTGCAAAACTTAATATTGGTTCAACTCTGTTTCTTTTCTGATTCAAGACTTCAGTATGAGTGATAATTAGCTACATGATTAAATGGCCAGGAATCTCCTCAAACATTTTTTTAACTCCCTAATACAGTCTTTTATATCAAGCAGCAGCTCACCAAGTAAGTGTTGGATGAATGAATGGACAGATCCCAGTCATACACTATCATAATGACTAAATTATCTTTAAAAATCTGAGGTTAATTTTGTGTGGTCAAGTACTAAAAACTGGAAATAGAAATCAATACTTCCTTTTATTTGTAACATGACCTCTGTCCTCAGAAGATGGTGAAAAAGGCAGTTTTCCCAGTGGCTCCAGAAAACATACTAAATGGTTAGAAAAACTAAGATATTTATGATATATATTTAATTGGTTTGGGAACTGAGTGAACAGGTATTAATTCTAAAGACAGTCTAATGCCAATTTCAATGATGAGGACTAAACTGCAAAGGTTTCAAACTCAGCCCCACAATTTATTAATTTTGGCTCACATAATAATGCCTCCTGATACTGTCACACAAGCCCTTATTTTGAGATAACAGGTGATTTGACTCTGTATACGTGGGTTTTTAAAATATTACATAGAAAGCTACACTCAATATTTTGTATGTGTATGAGAAATATGATACTTTGGGTATATTGTTATTTATGATAAACCCAGATTTACATAAGTTTACCTCAAACTGAAAAAAAAATGCTAATTAATATTTTCCCTTTTAATGTAATTACCAACAGTCTCTTCCCCCTTAATTATGTGGCCCTGTGTCTAGGCTACTGATTTGTGCAGGATGCCAAAGTTATTACCACTGAAATATGACATCAAAGAGACAGATGTTCCAAGTGAAGTCAAGGAATTACTCATGGTTTTAGCATGATAAAAAAAATGAGCAGGTTTTTTTAAGTTTGTTTATTTATTTTGAGAGAGAGAGAGAGAGAGAGAGAGAGAGAGAGAGAGAGAGAGAGAAACAGGTCGAGTAGGGGAGGGGCCGGGAGAGGGGGGGACAGAGAATCCCAAACAGGCTTCCTACTGTCAGTGCAGAGCCTGATGCAGGGCTTGAACTCACAAACCCTGAGATTATGTCCTGAGTCAAAATCAAGGGTCGAATGCTTAACTGAGTCACCCAGGCACCCCCCAAAATTAGCAGTTTTAATGCATTAGTTGCTATACAAAAGTATTGATTTCATTAGCTATTCAGGAAACCTTCAAAACAATACATGACCAGTAGGCTGGGCCAGATTTTGCTAACTATGGCAAACCGGTCTTCATAAAACAATCTAAGGGGCATTCTTGATCTAAACTCAAACATCTACAAAACCTTTGCAGGAAGATTGGACATGGAAATGATTTATCATGAAGGATGGCAATTCAGCTTAACAACTGAGGCAATGAGATGGATGGAATATGCCCTTTCCAATGAAGTTACAATAAATTCTATTGATGGTAACAGTATTTCCATAGGCCTCTGTTTCCAAGAGGTTATATACAGTATCACAGAAGAACACTGCAAATACATAACTGGGTCTTTATGAAGGATCAGAAAAATACATCAAATCTCTCTTGACCAGAACTAAGCTTTTGCAATGAAAAGAACCATTATTATCATTATAGGCTTATTATAGTATTATTAAATAAATGATTATTATATGCAAGGAAGACAGATTGGCATCATATCAGCATTACATCACTAAAACCTAATCAGTACACAAAACATGCTAAGCCTAAACTAAAGATTCTCACTTCTGATCTCAAGGTTATGCTGGTTTATCACAATTCTTCAGAGAAACTCATTATCAAACTTATTGTATCTTATCCTTCACTGTATCAGAACTGTTTCAAAAGGGATCTTGTTAGTCATCTCCATAAAAAAAAGTCATAGTCTTTTCTATGAAATCTTTGGAGGTTGCTATGACAATGGTATTTCTAGCTTAGCTCACAATTCATATTCTTTAGTTCTTACCCAAAGTAACCTGGTTCTGCTTGTTAGACGTTATCTTCTAAGATTCCAAAAGATATTCCCAAAAGTCTTCTTCAGAGATTGGGATTGGAAAATAAAGAATTATTAAATGTTGAACTTAAAAAAAAGTCATTTGTATTTTGAGCACCCTAATACAGCTATCTTTATTTTGCACAATCCCTTTTGTTAACAAGGATGCACATTTTCACACGGTCACGTTTATAGCAAACATACAGTTTTGCTTTATCCTTCTACTATTTTCAATAGTGAAAGCATTTTTCATATTATGTAGTTTGGGGGGGTTATTTAATATTAAAGAATAGATGACATTTAGTGGATATCCACATTTAATAAGTTTCCTATTACTAGTTACTTAATTTGTGTTCATCCCCCCCTTTTTTACATATAAACTTACAAAGAATATTATGATGAATATGCATTTTTTTCTTCTAAGGAATTGTTTCTTTAGAACAACTTAGTAAGAGTGAGACAAGTGTTATGATTTGCTTGGCTTGCATTTACAGTATTTATAAAAGTGTAAAATTGAATGTGTTTAGGTGTGGCATATACAGTATCCTGTTTCCACTGCCTCCCCTCAGGCCACAATGCACATTTACATTACTTACCTGACCCTTGGAAGCTTTCGAATTTTTGACTCCTGAAGTAGTGGATCAAAGGTGTAAGTATTTTCATGACTTTCAGTAACTAGTATCACTGAACTCGTCAAAACCAATTATACCTATATTTTTATTTTATTTTATTTATTTATTTATTTATTTATTTATTTATTTATTTATTTATTAAACTGCATGCTCATTGTGGGGCTTGAACTCACAACCCCAAGATCAAGAGTCATATGCTCTACCAACCAAGCCAGCTAGGTGCCCCTAATTATACCTACATTTCAATGTCACCAACTTTCATTCATTTGAATGCTTGCACAGTGCTCTACAGGCATTGGGGAAACGATGAAATAAGACAATGAACAGGGAGTTACAATGAGGTGTGATATAATAGAAGTTGGAACTAGATGCCAGGCGAAATTGTGAGAAGGGTAGAAACCAGCCGTTTCCAGTTAGGGTCATCACATGGGGAAGGGATAGCAAGCAGATAAAGTATGGAGGAAGGAGAATTCCAGGTAAAGAAAGTATCATATAAAATGGCCTAGAAAATATAAAGCAAAGCACATCTTAAGTATTATGTAGAAGGTGTGGTTAGTGTTGAAAGACATAAATATATATGAATATATATACCAGTTTTATAATAACATAGCCATCTTTAGGTGTCAATATTTTTCATTTAATGTATTAACTGTATAAGCATGTTATAATAATGTGTTTTTAATATGTACTGGATATGAGAAAATCAAATTCCTGGCATGATCAATGGAATGAAAAGTGGACAGTGATTAGGAATCTCGCTAGCTCTTGAAAGAAGACAGGCTTGTGTGGTTTGACAGCGGCATGGGCTTTTATGTAGGAGAGGAGAAGGTGATGGAATTGTAGCAGCAGGTGGGAACAGTCAAGGTACCTGAAGTGCCAGGCAAAAGAGTTTATTTTGGACTTTTCAGTGGTCAGTGAAATGACATAAAAATTTTAGAGAAAACAAAATCATAATGAAAGTTCACACTGATTCCCTTAATTCAGGCAAAATTCAGAATGTTCTGGTTTTAGCATTGGAAAACAATCTCCAGGTAATTGAAAGAAGAAAACCACATCCATTAAGGGGTTCTCTCATTTCGACTATCACTGGGACCCCCATACCAGCCTCTAAGCCTCCATTCTAACACTTTTGTGAAGATATAGACAAAAATATCTTGTTTTGTTTCACTTTAGTACAAATGATATAGAAGAAACATCAAAAGAATTTATGAAATGATAAGAGACAATAAGTGGGAAACAGGGAGTGTGAGAAATATAAAAAGTCTGGTTTACAAAGAACTAGTTTATTTTTTATAGATCATTGTTAGCCTAGAGTCCACAGAACTTTACTCTGGGCTCCAAGTATCTGTTAACCTATGAAATAGTATGTAAGATATTGTGTGCATTTGTACAGTCTGTATAAAGGATGGAAGAGCACCTCTACAAACAGATAGAAAAGAAATTCTGGCAGTTGTCTGTTATGCAAGCCAAAAGCAGATGGGGCAATTTGGCAGAAATAATGCTATAAGGGATATAAACAATTTGGTCCAAGTACACAGCTCTCTGGGCTGTGTTGAAAGAGTTGTGTTGCATTATTCAAAAGTAAATTTTAGAATGTCTGGAACAAGAGTTCTTTCCCCAGTGTTCAAGACATAGTGTTTCTGAGAATCTCTTTGAAATCATGTTGAACATTCTGTGCACATGTATATGTGTATGTACATTTTCTGAGAAGTCATTAAGAAGTTCATAAGCCCTTCTGTGGTACTTCCTCATTCCCTTTCTGTGCTGGGTCTCCCATTTCTGAAGGAAGAAATTCTAACTTCTGAGACCTTGGGCATAAATCAGCAGGTGGTGAGAGCCCTCCTCTCCAACTCTGCATTTTTGAAGTGTCCTTAAGCAAAGCAAGCAGCCATCTTTTTTTCGCAATTATTATTGTGAACATCATTTTTCACAATTGTTATTTTAGAAGATTAACAGATGGGGAAGAGATGGGAAGTAGGTAGATAAGAGACTATTATAAGGGCCAAGGTGAAAAGTAACATAATTTAAACTATGATGGTATGAATGGGGATACAAAAGCAAGCATGGCAGGAGGGACAACTTGGTATTTGGTACAGTTAAAAAAGAAACAGGGCACCTGGGTGGCTTAGTCAGTTAATCGTCTGACTATTGATCTCAGCTCAGGTCTTGATCTCAGAGTCGTGATTTCAAGTCCCATGCTGGGCATGAAGCCTACTTAAAAACAAAACAAAACAAAACAACAACAACAAACACCCAAAATGAAGTCACTTGGGCTAAGCCCCATGTCAGCAAACCAAGACTTAATATCTACCTAAACTGACTGCAGTTTCAACCTCTTCTAGGAATTGAATCTTAAACTAGTCAGTCTGGAATTTCCTGGCCAGCTAGTGAGGTAATCCACCCTGGCTTCCCCCAGAGGAATGTGACCTCGCCTGTAACAATCCTTTCTTTTATGATTCCCTTGTTCCACCCTTTCTGCCTTTAAAAATCTTTCCTTTCCAGCAGCTCTTGGAGTTCCCTTCTATTTGCTAGATGGGATGCTGCTTAATTTATGGTTTGTTGAATAAAACCAATTAGATTTTTTAAAACTCAAGTTGTCATTAAGTGTTTGGAAAACAAATTGTTTTTAAAAACTGTCACCGGGGCACCTGGATGGCTCAGTAGGTTGAGTGTATGACTCTTGATTTCAGCTCAGGTCATGATCTCAGGGTGGTGGAAATGAGCCCCATGTCAGGCTTTGCACTGAGTGTGGAACTTGCCTGGGATTCATATTCTCTCTCTCTCTCTCTCTCTCTCTCTCTCTCTCTCTCTTTCCCTCTCCATCTCTCCCTCTGCCCCCTCCCGCACTCGCTCATGCCCTTTCTCTCTCTCTCAAAAAATAAAATAAAATAAAATAAAAATTGTCACACTTGGGAAAAAGAAGGAAACCAAAGAGTTAATCAGTCCCTGGCATATAAAAGGAATATAATACATTTTGGAAAGAAGCAGACTATCATGGTGAAATTGCAAATTTTAGTAGTAGCCATATATTAATTTGTAGAACAGACAGCGCGGTTGGACTGTATTACTAATGCTTATAATGCTTGAACTTCTGGTCATCTCAAGTTCACTGGCACTAATCATTGTAGCACTGAGTCCTATAAGTTTGAATTTTGAAATGTGGATGAGAAATGAGGTCATGGCATAGATAGAGATGATGAAACTATAAAAATGATAAGGATCTTGGTGAGTTGTAGTTGACCTCATTCAGGAAGGTGTAAGTGGGCACTGGTTCTGGAGGATACAGGAGTAGCTTGAACAGAAAGAGGGCCAACATTACTTCCTAACATTAAATTCAAATTAGAATTTAGAGAAGGTAGAATAATAATCAGAAAGTGACATAAATGTAAGCAGCGACTGACTTTCTTAGGAGAAAGAGAAAGCTAAATTTCTGTTGGAAATGGTAGGGAACTCATTTGAAAAGTCCAAATTTCAACTAAACTGAGGAAATCATAAAATATTAAGAATAAAGAAAGCTTAGTTGATTCAGGAGGAACATGGAAGTTGAGTTAGTAAAAACTAGTGTTAAAACATGTCTTTGCCACTCATCATATGAATAATTCTGGACTAATCAGAAAAAAAATGAACTCTTATTCACAGTAAGTCAATTGAGAAAAGTGATAAATTTACGTAAAGTGCAATACAGTTGGTAATTTGCAATGCTTGAATAAAACTTCATGTTAAAATATAGAGAAAAAATTACAAACTATCTACTCATTTAAAAGAAAGCAATATTATCCTTTCTCATAAAGGTCTGAAAGTTAAAGAGAAAAAATATGAAATGTAAATTATTCACTGAAGTTTCTGAAATATTAGAAAGTTTGAATCACAAAGAGATTATGTTTGGGGTGCCTGGCTGGCTCAGTGGGTAGAGCATGCAGCTCTTGATCTCTCAGTCATGAGTTCAAGTCCCAGATGGGGCTGGGCATGGAGCTTACTTTAAAAAAAGAGAGAGATTATGTTTATCAAGGATGTGTTACTGTTTAATGCAATGGTGAAAAAATAGAAAAATTCAGTGGGAATATACTTCCATTAAACGTTCCCCACCCCCCTTGCAGCTGTTATACAAAAGGGAGCCAGCATCTGCCCGTCATTTCCTTTGAATAGGGGTTAACTTCCTCCAAGAGGCTTAACTTTATGGTTAAGACCATGCCCTCTGGTATTGAACCCTTTCTGCTTGAATCCTAGACCTGCCCACTTGCTAACTGTACTACTTTTGACAAATTGTTTACTTTCTTTAAGTCTCTTTATTTTTATTTGTATAATAGAGGCAATATTTGTGAGGTTTAAATGCCACTAAAAATTAATCAGCATGTATTTAAGTTCTCAACAAATGGTGATTAAGAACATTATTTGTCATCGGGAGGAGTTTGGAAAGATACATGGAGATAGTAGATGGATTCACAAGGTCATAGGGGAAGTGCAAGTATGTTGAGGTTAGGCCGAATTGGAATAGAATGAACCATTTCAAGAAAAGTAACAACTGAAAGGTGTCCTCCTTTCCCTTCAGTTGCCAAAAAAAGAGGTATGGTTAATAGAAAAGAGAGAACAGATTGAAAACTAGTGACTTCTAAATGCTTTATTTCTTTCCTTTAAATTTAATATAATTTTAGTTCTTTTAGGAAGGGCACAATCTCTCCATTTTGCCACAGGCCTCTTCCTTCTCTCTTACGTGTGACCTGGCCCAATTTGCTTGGCCCTATGGGCATTTGATTAGAGGAAGCATGTTTGAAGTGTTTTACACAAAAACAGAAAAAGCTATTACATACTAACATCCAAAAGAGACATAGATATATATTTATGTATGTATGTGGGTCTACTTGTTCAACATCTCTCTTAACAAATCAGCAAGAGCTTCAAAGATAGGGTTTTCATCCTCTCTGACACTTGTTTGGGGCAGGGAACAGCAGCAGGAGTAGCAGAGAAATCTCAGATTGAAAGACAACCTACCAGTATTCACAGGGACCTACATTACCATTTCTTACTTTCTTCCTACCATCAGAGCTCTCAAAGAAGTCATTTATACCCTTTCATTGCCTTTTTCATTCATTCCATCTATGTATCTCCCACAGTCAGGTTTACATTTTTTACTGCATTTTCTTCTGTAGTATTATAATTGCAAAAATGAAGTGAACTTGCCTCATTTCTCTCTCTTCTTGATCCCAAAGAACTATAAAACCAGTAAGTTTTTTTCCTCTTTCTCTTTTCCAGCAATCTACCCTGTAGGGTGTGAACCCTACAATGTGTATGACAAAATTGCCCTCTTAAAACATATTGAACTTTGAGTATATATGTATATTCAACTGTATATATAATTAAATATATATATTGAACTTTGTATATAATATTCATTTGTTATTCATTATTTATTATGTTCATTTATATGTATAAAATGAATGAATATTAATTTTATCCCTTAAAATTTAAACTCTCCAGATAACAAATATTTTTGTCTTTGTGAGCTATATAGGTCTCTATCAAATACTCTACTTTTTTTTCTTGTTCTTTTCCTACAACTTTCTAAAAACATAATAACCATCCTTAGCTCATGCATGGATTTGGCCTGGAGGCCACAGCTTGTTTACTACTGCTTTATTTATTTATTTTATTTTTTTTATTTTATTATTTTTTTTCAACGTTTATTTATTTTTGGGACAGAGAGAGACAGAGCATGAACGGGCGAGGGGCAGAGAGAGAGGGAGACACAGAATCGGAAACAGGCTCCAGGCTCTGAGCCATCAGCCCAGAGCCCGACACGGGGCTCGAACTCACGGACCGCGAGATCGTGACCTGGCTGAAGTCGGACACTTAACCGACTGCGCCACCCAGGCGCCCCAAGTACTGCTTTAAAACAGCTCTAGCTTGAGGCCCCTGGGTGGCTCAGTCAGTTAAACATCTGACTTCGGCTCAGGTCATGATCTCATGGTTTATGGGATCTGGATTCCGTTTTGGATTCTGTGTGTGTGTGTCTCTCTCTCTCTTTCTCTCTCTCTGCTCTCCCTCCCATGCTTGTGCTTTCTCTCTCTTTCTCTCTAAAAAATAAATAAACATTAAAAATTTTTAAAAAAATAACTCTAGTCCAAGAAAAATATGACAAAACTAAGCAATCAGTTATTGATGTTGAATATTCCATATTTTAAGGCAGGTGAGGGACAAGTACTATAATGAAAATAAACTTACCACTTCTCAAGAAATACAAGAAACAAGATAAATTGAGTCCAATTATTTATGAGTAAACCAGGCAAGTTCTCATCTCCCAGTTGATGCCTCTGAGTCTCCCTTTTCTCATTCTATACAACTGTCATTTCCTGACAATGATTCCTTGCTCTCATTGAGGTAGAGTTCTCATTTTGCCTTAGATGTAGCCTTCTGACAAAGGAATTGCTGTACTTGTTTTCTCAATCTCTTATCATGTATGGGCTTTCTTCTTTGGTAAAGCACAGATATTTCTATTGAGAAAACTGCCTAGTCTGTTAGTTGATATCACCAACCTTTCTTTTCCTCTGCATTTTCTATGCTATGTTTAATCAACTTAAATTAGTCACAATTGATTTCCAGGCCCACCAGTATACCACCTCTGCCTTTCAATACTCACTCACCTTATTTCCCTGCATTTTTTTGTCTATTATTTTTGCTTTAGATTTCCCTGTATTTAAATTCTTGTTAATATTATGCATAATACACTGATAGATATAGGAGAAACAAATATAATAGCTTTCTGCCAAGGCAAACACTCTCACAATGCACGGTTGTTTCTTCTCAATTGTGTGAAGGATCTGTCTGCTGGGATGGGTCATTTTCATTTTCAAATAGGCAAGACTGTGTCACATACCAGCTGAACATCTCCAAATTCTGCCTATCTCCAGGCTATGAACTTTAGAATAAGCTTTGACTCTTAAGTATCTATTGTAGTCTGAATGTTTCTGTACCCACCAAATGCATGTGTTGAAATCCCAATGTCCAATATGATAAGTAGATGGGGCTTTGGGAGTTGCTGAAGTCATGAGGCTGGAACTATCACAGATGGGATTAGTGCCTTATAAAAGATGACCCAGACAGATCCCTTCCCCTTCTACCATATGAGGACACAGGGAGAAGGTACCAGCTTAGGAATCTCAAGAGGACCCTCAACAGAAGGTGACCATATTGTCACCTTGATCCTGGACTTCCCAGACTCCAGAACTGTAAACAATAAATTTTTGTTGTTTATAAGATACCCATTTGGTGGTATTTTGTTGTAGAAACAAGGTCAGACTAAGACCGAATCTTTCTTTCCCTAGGGGAATAGTTTCTAAACCAATTACATCGTGAAATTACTGTATTGCCTCAGCACACACCAAATGATACCTAAAGAGGTCAAGTCCAGAAACAGGTTTTCTGAAGAGTTTCATGATCTACTACCACATACTTGAGAGATACTATACACTGTCATTAGTATTAGAAGCTTCATGTGGCATCGGTTTTCTTCGTGGCAGTGTGGACACCAGTATCTTTCTACCTCTAGCTAGATGAGCTTGAATGCCTCTTTCTTTGTCCTTGTTTGAGAATTACTCTAGTTTTGAGACTTTGACTTGGTTGATCTTCAGACCGGTTACTGTCACAGGTGTCTATTCTTTTGACTTTCAGGAACATTCCTTATTACTTTCAGACCTCCAGGGCAACTTTAGAAGTATAGAGAAATGAAGAGTAGCTTATCATGATGGTGAGGGGAAGGAGGATTGTTGTTCATTTATTCAACATTAATGAGTAGTTGCCATACGCCAGGCATTCAGGCATTGCGCTTTTGATGCTAGAAATAGTGAACAGACCTTGTTTTCAAGTGGTCCATAGTAAAGCTGGGATGACTTTCCAGGCAGACAATAATATGAGTAGGTTAAGTGCCAAGATAGGGGTTTCAGTCAGAAGGGGGTTTCCATTACTATGAAACACTTTTGGAGAACAGGACATCTGATATGTAATTTAAGAAAACAGAGGAGTGTGAAAAACAACAAAAAAGTTTCAGAAATGAACGTTCAATGCAGAGGCAATAGCACGCATAATGAGCATTGGTGCTTCTAAAGAAGTGTCAATAGTTAAGTATAACTGGAATATAAGTCTTTTGAGTAAGGAGCACAAGAGGTTCCAAAATTTGCAGTGGATAATCTACTGTAACAATATATCACCTTTTGGAGCATCTGGGTGGCTCAGTTGGTTAAGCATCCAACTTCGGTTTAGGTCATGATCTCACAGCTGGTGAGTTTGAGCCGTCTGTCAGGCTCTGTGCTGACAGCTCTGAGCCTGGAGCTTGCTGTGGATTCTGTGTCTGCCTGTCTCTCTGCCCCTCCCCAACTCACACTCTGTCTCTCTCTCTCTCAACAGTAAGTAAACATTTAAAAAAAAAAAAAAAAGAATGTATCACCTTTCTTTTGTTCATTCTAGAAATATTTGGTGAGACTGAGTGGCTCTTACATGCAAATGACTGTTGTAGGTTCTGCAATAAAAAACCAAGACCCTACGATCATGGAATTCTGGCTGCGAAGGAGACAGTAAAGAAACCAGTACAAACATATATTGTCTGTCAGATGGAGACAAATGTATGGAGAGAAATATATCAGGAATGGGATAGGTGCATGCGTATTTAATGTGTGCAAGGGTATATGTGTTTGCTTTGCATGTTCATATGCAAAAGTTATTTTTTATGGAATGATTAAGCCCTCATTGATGAGGTGATATTTGAGCAGAGACTTGAGGGTAGTTTTATCCTATTATTACACCCTCCATTATAAAATTCTAGTTGTGTGCCTATGGATTATTTTGTAGAACATTTCCAGCAGATAAAATTGTAAATGCAAGGACCTTTGGATGGGAGAGTACTGTGTTTGGAAAGCACAGCAAGGACATTGGTGTTCCTGGTGTGGAAACCTTAAAAAGAATAGTGGTTAAAGTGGAGATGGTGACAGTGGAAGGGGTACAGATTAGATAGTGCTTTTAAGAGAGTCTCTTTAAGTACTTATATCCTTAGAGCTCCCTCCCTCTTAAGGAGAGACAAGTTCTAGCCCCAGGAAGTAAAGAACGGGTATTTGGTACTTTTAGCTAAATTGTTAAGCTAAAAAGCCTAAAATCTTCATGGAGAGAGATTTTGCTAAAATTTTATAGCTTTTCTTTACTACATCAGAGTAAAAGATAAATAAAAAGAATTGTCAATGTTGGGAAAATACCAAAGGATTTGTGTGGGGTTTTTTGTTTGTCTTATTTTTTAATAACAGAGAAGAGAAATTACCATTACTACCCTGAATCTGAGAAAAACTTGAGCAAAGAGAGGTTAAATGGCTTATTAAAACTGTAAACCTGGGCTTGAGAGTAGAAAGAGTAGGAGGGCTCTACATGCTGACCTAGTTCAGTCACCTACTCAGAGAAGGGCAGTTTACTTTCAGTAGGCTCCCCAGGGCAGGAGCAATTCTCTTCCCCACAGCTGGGATGGCTTGGTAAGCAAGATCTGATTCAGCTTCCCAAGATCCCTCATTCCTCTTCCCAAATCCCTGAACCCTTTTAATTTGAACTGTGGTTCATCAAATGTGTACCAGCAAAAAAGTATTTCCTAGGAACTTGTTACAAATGCATATTATCAGGCGGGGTCCCCAAATGGTTGTTTTGACAAGCCTTCTGATCTCCTGATTCGCGCAAAAGCTTGAAACCCATTGCTCTCCTTCTGGTCTCAGAGACAGAGAGACAGAAAGAGAAGGTAGGGAGGGGCAGAGAATGCCCAGGAAATTGTGCTGGAAAGTGAATCCAAATAGCTTTTTATATTGGGTTTTTACGTGGTAATTTACAAATGATTGTAAACAGCCACAAATTGAAACACACAGTTACTTTAAGGTCTCTTTAGCAGAAATCAATCTTGTATGGTGGCAGTTCTCCTATACTTTGGTCTATTACTTGATAGGTCATTTCCTCACAGGGATGACTAACAGCAGTTGAAACGAAAATGCTCTTTATATTTAAACAGCACTTTCTGTTCAAGGATGTCAAAATGCTTGACAAGTAGTGAAATGCAGCTCACTAATTTTCTCAACCCCATGGCAGTAAATAGCATCTACCATCATTGCTGTTTTCTGGTGAATTCTTGACAGGGAAAGCAAAAGTGACTTGGCTATGTATGTCTGTTGAAAGTCAACGGCTGAAGGAGAAAATATCATTCATTTTTGTTCCCATAGGGCTATAGTTGATGTAGTACTTACTGACTTCTATTATTACATCCCAAGGATAGATAACTATGCTCATCAAGGGGAAAGCCCAAAGAACATTCCTGTGCTTTCTTTGTTAAACCTGGTTTTTAAAAAATCATCTGGCCTAATCTACATTTAATTATGATACAAATGCTACTTAAATCCCTGTTACTTTTGTTTGCTTACAGTTGATGCCGCTTGGGGGCACCTGGGTGGCTCAGTCGGTTGAGTGTCTGACTTTGGCTCAGGTCATGATCTCGCCTTTGGCGAGTTCCAGCCCTGTGTAGGGCTCTGTGCTGACAGCTCAGAGCCTGGAGCCTGCTTCAGATTCTGTGTCTCCCTCTCTCTCTGCCCCTCCGCCACTCATGCGGTCTCTCTCTGTCTCAAAAATAAATATAAACGCTAAAAAAAATTTTTAAAAAAGACACAATTGATGCCTCTTGAAGAATAAGAAGCAAAGGCCATTACATTGGAGAATCCTTGAGAGCCACGTTTTAGTCATCTTTGACTCCTTTGTGACCGTTGCCATATCTGGAATAGTATGTATGTTCAGTATTTTTGAATGTATGGTATATAAATAAACCAAAGTACTTTCAAAGTTAGAGGCCACGTGTCAGAGAGCAGGAGAAAAGGTAGTTAAAAACCTACTAAACTATCATAACCTAGTGCTGGGTGAGTGCTGATAAAAACTTGACCATGTCCTCTGTCATTGCATATGATGTTGTGACACTAACATGTACTCACCAATCAAAAAAGGTTTCAGAACTCAAATTTGGGTGTTTTCAAGATGAGGATTCCTCTCCTCTACCATTTCTTATAATAAAACTTGGAACCCTAGAATCAACAGGCAATATACTGGTTTATGACTTAAAATTGGAACATTTTCATCTAATTTTAGAGGCATGAGATAAAACTGATGCACAAATATTAGAATTTTCATTAATGAAAAAAACGAATTTCCAAAATTCTTAAGGTTGGTTTCTCAAAATATTAAAATGACCACATGTCATGAGCCAAGGGCACCCTGTTTTTAAAAAATAAGAGACTGTAGGGGCACCTGCCTGGCTCTGAAGGTAGAGAGGGTGACTCTTGATCTCTGGGTTGTGGGTTTGGGTCCCACATTGGGTGTGGAGGTTGCTTAAAAATAAAATCTTAAAAAGAAAAAGAAGAAAAGAAAGGACTACAAAGTTGCATAATTACTGTTAATTATTTGTTGACTTTGTATGAAAAAAAGCTCATTTTAAATAAAAGGAAGTCCAACTAGAGTGACATACATTAATCTTAAAAGTTCCTGTATTAGATTTTTTTCTATCCCCAAAATGCCAACCATGCATATTAAGCTGAAATTTGTTTTTTGCGTATTATTTTTGTACCCCTTTGCCATTTGAATTTTAACCTTTCTTAACAATCTTGCTGAAAATCAGTGTGGTTTATAACCACTCTGTTTAACACACCAGTACTTAGGATAGTGGCTAGTACATAACAAACACATAATACAATTTCTAAATCACCTTGATTAAAAATCTATACTTATCTTGGCTTTAAGCATGTGAAGACAGAAATAGTTTCTCACTGCACAAGAACATGTGAATGATCCAAAGTAAATATTAACTATAAATACAAATTATCTATTAAGATACAGAACCACCTCTGAGATTTGGGATTACTTCCTGATGACCCTGAGTTCAGAGCTATGGTAAAGGCTTATTTGAGGTGTGATACTATTTTCTAATATATACTGAAGGAAGAAGTTGGTAAGAGAGCATGTAAGATTTTGCGGGCTCAAACAGAGCTTGACTTATCTGCATGGAAACAACCAGTAAAAGACAGAAGCGTCCATTGTCTGCTGGATTAACCACTCCCTGGTGCAAGGCATGCAAGAGATAGGAGACTGGGGTCTAGCTTTCAAGGATCCTCACTCCACTTATTTGCTCTCATAGGATCAAATTATAGGCAAGAAAGAATGTGAGAACTATTACTATGTACCTTTATGCAGTAGCAGTAAAATGTGGTTCGATGAATGTTCCATTAAATCTGACCAATTGGAATAATTTCTCCTTTCTTGGTAGAAAATTTCTGGTGGAAATGGACAAAGGTGGGCATGGAATGGGACGGGGGGTGCTTCCTTTCTGTTACAAATTCTAAACTTTAATTTTCTTATGATTTAAACCTAACTTAAAATCTTACTAAAACTCTTGGGCTTTTTTTTTTTTTAACGGGCAGGTACTAAAATTAAATTAGCTGAGTGTTGAGGGTGAAAAAAAAAAAAACCTGATTATAATTTTAAGAAAAGATAGATTTATTGCTGTGAAAATTACCACAACTGTTTTTGTTCCAAATATGAGACTGCTATAACATTTCAATTATGATTATAAGTAAATAGACATTCACTGGCTGTCTCCATCTGATAATATTACCAGAGATTTCACTTGAGGAAATTTAAAATTATTGTATTGAAAATGCTACAAGACCCTAAACTGAAGTTCATTATATAGCACACAGTATCAACAAGCTGGCAAAAGGCAAAATTTTGACATCTCTCCTGCCTCCTGCTCTTCCTCCTTTACCTTATTCCCTCCCTCCCTCCCTCCCTCCCTCCTTTCCTTCCTTTCCATAAGCAAGTAAATGGGCAAATAACAAATAGTGGGGATCAAAACCCTTATATTCATTACAGCTGTTTGGAATGTTGACTCTCACAATAACAGGTTTTAAATACTTTAAACTGGTTTTAAAGACTGTATCTATACCTGTATTATTATTGTACTCAATTGTTTTGGGTGTCTGTTTGCCTATCTGTAAAATAGGTAATAACAGTGCCTACTTCTTAGGATTGTTGTGAGGGGGAATCTATTTGGTTTCAGAACAGCATTTGGGGGTGTGGGGGAAGAACAGCATTTAGCACAGAGTAAGCAAAATAGTTTTATATTTCACTTCTCTAATTATGTAAAACATTTAGTATTTGGATCCATAGTCTCAAAATCTAATCTTCATTAGTATGGATAGCTGACTAGCTAAATGGAGGGGAAACGTTTCTGTAGTAATTATTCCTTTAGTTTCTCATTTTATTAATTTTTTAACTGAAAACCAGAGTCACCATTTCCTGGCATTATCTATTACTGATAAACAGTTCAAAACCATAATGTTGTTTTTGAGAAGGCACTGGATATTGGAAATGAAGGGAACTAAGAAATAGTAGAAACTTTATTTTTTAATCTCAAGTTAAAGATGAAATTAATGGTGATATATGTGAAAACTATGGAAAAGTCCTACAGAATGAACCTTGAGTACTTACAGAAGAGGTGAAATTCAAATGACAGAAAATGACTAATTCTTAAATCAAGAACCCTTCACTAAAATTAAAAACATAAATGCTTTCTTTTTCTTGCTTTCTTGTAGGAGGTGAAAGAGTACTTGGTAGGTGTCAGACTATTTTAAAAAGCAGATTATAGTGGTGATATTTCAGAAGTACAAAAATACTAAGGCAGATCTTATAAATGACTTGTTTAAAATAATTTTATACCTAACAGAAAGTTAGTAGAAATGCATTAAAACTGTCCAAGGTAGTTATGGAAGAGAATTTTCTGTGAATTTTAGTTCTTACCTTTTAAAATGATTATGCGGCAAGTGCTCCATTTAGGTTGCAAATTATGTTCTAGTTTACAGCAAAAACTACTACTTAACTTTCACCTAGTAAGTGTGTGTATGTGTGTGTGTGTGTGTGTGTGTGTGTGTGTGTGTGAATGATATACTCTCATGAATGTCAGCATTCTGTCAATGCAAACTAGATTAGTATATTATTTAATTCAGGTAATCCATCAGCATCATCAATGTTTGCTTATTAAGCAATGAAATCGTTAGGTAGGAGGCATGGTTCTCTGCAAAAGAAGTTGGTAATCACAAATGTACAAACTGGAATATGGTGAAAAAAACAGACAAGATAGATTTTTTTGTCTAATTAAACCAGAAGTTTTTTTTTTAACATGACTACCTCTTTGAGTTGAAAGTAATCCATGTAGATTTTCCTGGTTCAGGCTCCTGTGAGGTCTACAAATTTGGAAGTAGGAGCAGATCTAAGCCTATTTCCATTTTCATGCTTACTCTTTTTTTTTTTTTTTTTTTTTTTTGAGAGAGAGAGAGATTGAGAGAGAGAGAGAGAGAGAGAGAGAGAGAGAGAGAGAGAGAGAATCCCAAGCAGGCTCCATGCTCAGCATAAAGCCCAACGCATGACTCAATCCCATGACCCTGGGATCATGAGCTGAGCTGAAATCAAGAATGGGATGCTCAACTGACTGTTGCTTACTCAATATTCTGTTAATAATTGGTAATAGGCATATGGGGAATGATTAAACATTAATAGTCACCTGTCATATATTAAGATCACATTTGTGTGGTATAATGAGTTTACAGAATGGAATATTAGTTATATTTTATTGTCAAAGGTTACCTGCCAACTGAGGAGTCATTTCAGAGGCTATGCTCTAAAATATATCATTTTACTGATATCCATGAGACATCCCAGGATGTGATTAATAGGCCAGAAACATTAAGCCAGGGATATTTTTGTCTTGGTAATGCATTTATTTGAGACAGCAGTTATTAGAAACCAGAATAATAACACCAATAACCTTCAAATTAATTTTGATCCTAAAGTTACAAAAATGTTGACAGAAGTTAGCATATTTACATACTGAATTAAAATTCCTAAACTAGTATTATAATTGATGCAGTTTATATGAAATACTTCACATATAACACTTCAATAAGTTAATAAAATTAAAACAGTAAAGAAAGTATCATAAATATTTGTGTCCTAAAAGGATTTCAAGGGAATTTCTGATAGTAAAGCTAATGCATGATTAGTCATATTACTTTTATTTATAAAACATCCAAACATACATTTACAAGATTATATGTCTTTAACATTAAGAGAAATGTATTCCAGAATTAATTTTTGAAACATTGCTTTTAGGGGCGCCTGGGTGGCTCAGTCGGTTGAGCATCCGACTTTGGCTCAGGTCATGATCTCACGGTCCGTGAGTTCGAGCCCCGCGTCGGGCTCTGTGCTGACAGCTCAGAACCTGGAGCCTGTTTCAGATTCTGTGTCTCCCTCTCTCTCTGCCCCTCCCCCGCTCGTGCTCTATCTCTTTCTCTCTCTCTCTGTCAAAAATAAATAAACATAAAAAAAAAAAGAAACATTGCTTTTATTGTGCTTATACTTTCTAATTGAGAGATTTGGCCTTTTAAGTGTTTTAAGTTATAGAGCTATCAGATATAAAGCAGGAGGAAACCCAATAATCCAATGGTGTTTGTTAATATAAGCCTCTGTATAAAAGTGTTATAAAACAGTTAAAACTTAGCAAAACCAAAAATAGACATCATTAATCAACAATGGCTATTTTAAAAATCTAGTTAATATTATACTACCTGTGTTAGGATGATGAGGAAGACTGAAAAAATGCCAGACCAAGTTTGGTTCTTTTACTTGAAAAAAAGTTACAGTATATTGCGTCTATGTCCTAATTTGAGGATATGTAACTGCCACTCTCATGTTTATTGTTTGCATTTTATTAGGTGTAAGTGTAGAAAAAGAACTAAAATGTTCCATAGTGCAGAATCTCCTTCCTCTCTTTCCCTACTCATTTTCTAACAGAAAAAGCAAAGAATACCTAGTGAACAGATAGACCTGATGATTTTCAATAGGACAGTGTTTCTTTTCTGAAATACTGGTAAAATGAGAACACTCTAAATTAGGATTTGTGGGACACCAGAAAATTATAACATGAAATACCAATATAGAAGAATGTATTTTATGCATTCTAAAACATATTTTTAAAAGCGGAAAAGATGATGGACAATCAGAGAACATAAGACATAAAAAATAATCAAATGGAACAGGAGTATGTTCCAAGCTGACAGGCAACTATACTATTATTCTCACATAATTGGATAGTAGTAATAACTCAGTAAGATTAAGTTTAAAACATTTAAAGAAATAAACACATACACACATGCACATGTATATATCAATCTGAGGTACATAAATACATATTCGTATATTAAAGAATCACTTTGAAATTTTTGAAACATTCTTTTAACTTTTGGAAAATAAATATCCAGTGAAAAGATAAGGTTTTTTCCCCAAAACTTGACTCTGGAAACAAAGAATGTTCAAACGCATTTCCAAGAACTTGTCTGTTTATTTTAAATGAAATCCAACTATAAAGTAATCAAATATTTGAAATAGAAGGAAAATGTTCATGAAAGTATACACATATACATGTATTTATGTATGTATATATATAGTCACACATTACTGATTAAATATAATTAATATATAATACACATAAAATATATAAATTTACTTATATGTGTATACATGTATGTACTATATGTTTAAAGCAGGTATTTTCACGATTTATAACATCTCATCTTAGAACCAGACTATGCCAACAATCTATATGCCTGAAGCCTTTGGTGAATAGCTAATGAATTCAGGATCCAAACATGAATTAACAATATGGGTTTGGAAATGTAGGACAGGCTTACTCATACAAAGAATAAAGTTATTCTGTTTCCAGGTACACATAGGTTGACTCAACCAAACAAAATAAATTACTGCTAATCTGACTAGTGATCACCAGTCAGTTCTCACCTGTGAAGAAGTGTTGCTTACATATTAAACACAAGCTCCAAATAGTTTTTGTACTGGTTTCTTTAAACCAAAATGACTCATATTAATAATAAAAAGCCATATAAGGAAAAAAAAAGTAAATTTATGTGTTTAAGCCCCCAAATTTATCATACTAAAGCATGTGTGTGTACTAACAATGCAGCTTTTATAGGCAGTGTTTCTACTAAAGTTTTCACACTAATTGAGTCTTTTTTTTTAATTTCACAGTTTAAAGATGTTGCTATTGATCACATCTAATCAGTAGCACCCAGTAATGAACAAGACCTGGAATATTAAAATGCTTATATGTTCCTGCTAAATTCATTGAGCTTCAATAAAATAGAAAGACATCATATACCAAAAAGAGTCCTTGGTATATGATGTACAATGGAGTTACAAATCCTTTTTGGACAACTTAATGATATGAACAATAAGAAATTTCTTCAATAGTTGCACATAAAAATATATATACATTTGGTTATAAGGCAGATAATTAGCAGGTTCTTCAAAGACATTTGCAAGTAAGTGAATGTTAACAACTCTCTATAAATTAAAGTTGTTCTCTCCAAAGAACTTCCATATTGTATTACAAACAAAAATAAATAAATAAATAAAAGTCAACTGTTGCTTTTAAGTAAGGGAGCTTCCCCATTTTATCTGACACTTGCTTCTGACATCAACACCTTTCTTCAATCTTAATATCCTTTCTGATAATGAGTTAGTGACAAGAGTGATTAGACATATGGTAAAATTTCAAAAGAAAATAAGATGCAGAATTAATAGCCAACTGACTTTTCCCAGGTCATCCAATCAACTACTTGCAGAGTTAAAAATAGAAGTTAAGTCTAATTCCCGCAGCTATTGCCAGATCAGAGCCTGACAACTTTGCTTTGTGTTGGCTTCAACCTCTCCCACCGGTGGCATTACCTGCACAGAGACATCTTCCCGTGAGGTTCAAGGTCATTTCGAGGCTTAGTTTAACTAACATAGGAGAGGTAGAAAAAAGAGTTCATAAACATTTGGGAGAAGTTGTGGTAATGAGGTCTGGTTGTAAGTTGCCCATGAGAATAAAAATGACAGAAATTAAAAACATTTATTAACCCTTACAGTGTTTCAAAAACTGTACTAAATTCTCTTTTATGATATCTTCTTTAATCTTCACAACAACCCTGTGCTTTTCCTGTTTTAAACACCAAGAAACCAGTCACGGAGGTTAAGTAACTTATACTAAGTCATATAGCTAGTAGATCGTAAAGGTGGGATTCAAACTCGTTACAATTCAAAGCTCAAATTCACTTCTTAAAATACATGATTTCAACATAAGTGGTAGCTAAAACTCCCAAAATAAACACACAAACAAGGGAAGGGGAAGGTCTAGTGATCAGCATACTTTGAAGATGATGCGTAGAGCTTTTTTGATTGGTTCTGCAAGTGATCAAAAGCTGCCTGAGAGCTCTGAGTAAAATTATCAAATTGAACAAAAAACAGTAATTTTATAGTCAAACATTTTGAGATCAACCCAATTGCTCTGCTTTCATAACCCTGTTATATTATTTCATGTTACCCTGTTACTTCATTTTCCTTTTTATCTATTAAGGGGAAATTCAAACATTTAAGGTTTTTGCCTGAACAAGTTAGTGATTTTTTTAAAAATGATAACCAAAAGGCCAGCCCTTCTTCTGCTTAGTCAATGGACTGTTTAGTGTCAGGTCATTTTATTGTCAAATTTAATTTTTCTGGTCAAATACTGACTTTACAAAGCCCCAGTGAAGATGTTACAGGATGATTATCTCAAACCTGCATATTTTCAATCAACCAAAATTTTGCTTTCTCTATCACTGTGTTCCTTACAATAAATGAAATTGAAAAAGGCACAAACATAAGAGAACCATTGATTAATATTTTATTATTTTATTATTAAAATCTTGCATTTTGAATTTTTTAAAGTCCAAATCCATTGAAGTTAAAGAAAGAAGGGTAATGTCATGTCTTCCTGTCCCGGGTAAAAGGACTGTGTTTGGCTGAGTGTCTTAAAGTGCTTACTAGATATATATCAATCTTTAATATGCATTACTTGTAATTTGCACCCTACAAAACCTCAGAGGGAAGGGACTATGGTTTGGCAAGAGAGGAGGGTAATCCCATTCATAATTCATCGCCACTACACCTACAAAAATAATCGCAATGAACATATATAGAATGCCAATTATTTTGTGGTGGGGAGCAGCTTTCAAAACTAAATGGTACTGATTTATTTTGTTGTTCAACAAATATTTTATAAATGCTTTTAATGTCAAACATGAAACTAATCATTTGAGTTGCGGAAATTTTTATGATTCTGATATTTTATAGTTTGAAAATAACTGTACATTTATTGAGTACTTACCACAGTGTATGATACTAGTAAGCTCCCTAGAAACCTTAACACCTATAAAATATACTAAACACTACTGTCTCATGCTTTGGTTTGCAATCCTAGGTTGTTCCCTAATATGCAGATGATTTAAGAAATGAAATTTAGATTTGTCTTCTACAGGATCACCAGCCATGTGTTGACTAACTTTTATCAATGGACATTCTCAGGTTATTTTAAGACTCTTGTGTACTAATCATTAGGTAATCCTAGTAAATACAGGTGTGTTACTGTAGTTAAGAATGTCAGCCTTGTTGCATTTCAGCTTGATCCACTGCAGGAAATCACAGATTACTTGAAGGCAGTTTCCCCATGAACTCACTTCCTTGAGATGAGATATTAATTTGGGTGAACAATGATTTGTCACAATTTATTTTGGAAGGTAGTGGTTAAAAAAATGCAGTCTTTTCAGAATGAATCCTTCTAAAAGTGCACTGTTCTCTAGTGAGCTTACCTTATAAATAAGCCCCAAATTTTAAAATCTTTAAAATCGTTTTAAATCTTTGCAATATTTAAAATTTGATGATCTTTAAATCTGTATTGGGAATTGGTGAGTCTGACAGATTATTCTCATTATTCCATTGGGGTACCCACCAATTCAGATTCAATATTATTTTTGCAAGTCCTAGCAGGATTAAGTTTTGTGAATGGATAGAAGGAATTAACACCCTTGTTGTTTTTCACTACATTTCAATTATCAGAGAACCTGAGTGTGAAAATCATGGAGAGGAGAGTAAGAAATGGCATGAAAGATATTCCTGACTTCTCTGTTTATGCAGCCAAACTCTGCAGTATAGAAGAGAAGCAACAAAGTGGGTTGTACTGCTGCTGTGATTGCGATGACCCAACAAAGCCAATGCTTGTACCCTCAGTCTCATAAACGTGGCAGTGCATTGATCAAGATGTGAGGTTCTTGTTGCTTATTTAAGCAAAGGTCAGAATGCTTATTTGTTTCATGCCTGCTTTTTAAAGAAGGTTTGATTAGGCAGCAATAAAAGTAAATAATAGAGAAATGTTTATTAATAGGTTTTTCATCCCAATCAACCAAAGAAAAAGCATACCTTAAAACACTATTGTGAAATGTCTAGGGTATGTCTATCTATGTTCTTCTAACACTTCAGTTTTAAGTAGCTTTTAAAAAATATGTTATAAACATGTTGCTTCATCCTTGACATTTTAGCATGTTAATGTCTAATTAGGGTAAAACATGATGCAATCCTTAGCAAGCTCTTTGTTTCTCCCCTCTTGGACAGTGCAAATCAAGACAATCTTCTGAGAAGATAGTTAAAAGTCTTGCCAATTCTGTTTTACTTCATACGTTCCAATATTCTGTAGTTTAGCTTAAATACGACACTCTCACCAGAACAAATTAAAAAGAGTACACTAAAAGGGGCGACTGGGTGGCTCCGTCGGTTAAGCACCCGACTTCAGCTCAGGTCATGATCTCACGGTTCATTCCTGAGTTTGAGCCCTAAGTTGGGCTCTGTGCTGACAGCTCACAGCCTGAAGCCTGCTTAGATTCTATGTCTCCCTCTCTCTGCCCCTCCCCTGCTTGTGCTCTGACTCTCTCTCTCTCTCTCTCAAAAATAAATAAACATGAAAAAATAATTTTTTAAAGAATATACTAAAGAGAAACTAAAGAAAAAAACCCAACAAAATACAAGATTTACTATAATGCAGTACATAAATTTGAACCAAAAAAATAGACCAAATTTTAGATTGGGCTAGATTCAAATGACCCATTGCTGGGGCTTAAAAAAAAAAAAAAAGCTAGCTATAGATATTACTAGTTTTTCTACAGTGTTGTTATGAGACTTGACTGACATCTGTGATGTACTCTGTAATATCTTTGAAATGATAAAAATGTGTGTCTGAAAAACTTGAAATCTGTCAATACTCATGTATAGTATTTTTTCCTCCATGAATTAGAAATGAAAAAAGTGAAAATATTTCCTTGCTCAAATGATGATAAATGGATTCCTTTATATTAGTTGCATTCATTTTTAAGATAGTTAGAAATGGCTACAAAAAATACAGAAATACTATTTTTTTGAAGAAGTTTATGACTTTTTATAGTAAATATACTTTTTCTTTTTTTTTTTTTAATTTTTTTTTTAATTTTTTTTTTTTTTTTATTTTATTTTTGGGACAGAGAGAGACAGAGCATGAACGGGGGAGGGGCAGAGAGAGAGGGAGACACAGAATCGGAAACAGGCTCCAGGCTCTGAGCCATCAGCCCAGAGCCCGACGCGGGGCTCGAACTCACGGACCGCGAGATCGTGACCTGGCTGAAGTCGGACGCTTAACCGACTGCGCCACCCAGGCGCCCCTAAATATACTTTTTCAAATTATAAAAGTGCATGTGTTACCTCTGACCCAACAATACCACTCCAAGAATTTTTCCATCAAAAGGAGAAGTGCCAATCCTGGGTCTTGGCACCATCAAGAACAATAACAGCAATAACAAAAAAAAAAACCACACACAGACAAAAGTAAAAGCAACAACATATAAAGACATATACCTTTGTGTCCGTTACCACATACCGTAAAATCACAAAACAAGTTGGAACTTTATAAATATTTATCAGTGGGTTTTCATTGAATAAAATTATGGCACATTCTTAGCACATCTTACTAGGCATCTACTAAAGGTGAAATGGTAGTGTCTATGCTAGATATCATTAATATAATAGAAATATAATAATTATAAATATAAATATAATTAATTAATATAATTATCATTATATAATTAAAATATTATTTAGCCTTAAAAATAATGAAATTTTGACACATGCTGCAACGTGGATAAACTTTGGAAACATTATGCTAAGTGAAAAGAAACCAGACATAGAATGACAAATATTGTATGATTCCACTTGTATGATGTGGCTAAAAACAGGCAAATCCATATATGTATAGAATAGAGTTTACCAGAGGCTGAGAAAAGGGGAAAATGAGGGGTAACTCTTTAATGGGTACAAACTTTCTGTTTAGGAGAGTGAGACAGTTCTGAAAATGGTTAGTGGTGATGGCTGCTCAACATTGTCAGTGTACTTAATGCCAGTGAATTGTACACTTAAAAATGGTTAAAACAGTAAATTTTGTTATTCCTATTTTACCACAATAAAAATAATACAAATCCACTATATTTTAAAGTATAAATTTACTTTGTATTAAGCATATTATAAAGTTTTCATAAAATTGCCCTTATTTTAGGAGCTTATACAGTTATCATATTTTGGGAAGTGTAAAGAAAACAGCTTAAGTTGGCCTCTTGAGTTTTCTTTCCCTCCATCTATGTTTTTTCTAGATTAATGTTGTCACACTTTCCTTTGAATAGCATCAGCAAGAACCATGCTAGCTTGTACCGGTCTCTCCAAGTATCAGTTAAGAATTTTTAATGTATTTTTATGCTGGCAATTGTTTTAGAACCTAGGAGGGATGAATTTGTCTTTCTTCCCCTAACTTGGCAAAAGCAAATACATTACTGCAGACAGAATTACCAGAAAGAAATAGTAACTTTGAGGCAGACATACATCCATCTTAAGAACACTGAATATGTTTCAAAGTAGACTACACCACTCAATTTCTGGCAATGTTCTTCTACATATTTGGCACTACAGTACTCTAAGTCTAGAACTGTTTCTTTTTTTGTAAAAAAAAAAAAAAAAAAAAAAAAAAAAGGTTTTGATTGGAAAACCCTAAATAAATCATTTGGAATGTGTTACATTCAGAACTCCTTCTGGGATTCCTTTTCCATGAATCAGGGTTCTTTGAATACTCCTCTCACTGGCACTTGCTTCCGAATCAACTTTAGCTGCCTTTGTGCCAGTGATAGTGAAGAGCTCTCATTTTAGGTTTTAAAGCAGGGAGAACAATAGAAGGAGAACCTCACTTCAAGTACCAAAAATGTCTGGGCTAATAAAGGACACATATATTGTCAAAGTGAGTCCGGAGTAGATGTTCTTAAACCATTTGCTAAAGAATACTTTAGTGGGTCCTTAAACACCTACAATTGTGTGTGTGTGTGTGTGTGTGTGTGTGTGTGTGTGTGTGTGTGCATGTGTGTGTATGTACTTGGGGACTGGAGGCACCGCCTTTGTTGAATTATCAAAGGGGATGTTAAGACCCAAAAGTTTAAGAAACACTGGAAAGATTAATTACAAAACAATTTTAAACTACTACATTTTTATCATGCTTTCCTTGGCTCTTAATACTTCAAAGGGCAACATGGTAACTTGGAAAGAATGTTTTGCTAAACATTTAGGTGACATGACATCTTTGAATCTCAGTTTCTTCAATGTAAAATCAACAGATAGTAGAAGGTTGAAATTTGATACCACAAGTGAAAGTACCTGCAGAGTGCCTTGTAACTGGACAAGTACTTATATATATAAGGTACCTTCTTCTGCTTATTCTTTTTCAAAAAATGCAAGCATGTTGAAAGCAAGTAACAATTTCTCCTTTAAAGTTTTGTTTTATTAATTGTAGCATACTATTAGTAAGTATGAACTAATGTACATTTAATGGCATGGAAACTTACAATAACTTCTGTTGAATATAATTATTTGAATTTGCTTTCACTATATTATTATATAAATATTTTTAAAAGCTAAATGATACTTGCACACATACTGGGAGCTAAACTTGGCTAACGGAGAAGAGTAGGTAGAGATATATCCCTGGGAAAGAATAACTAATTTCTCCACTAAAATCAAATTACTTAACATCTATGCATATACAAAAGGTTCCTGACTTAGGATGGTTCAATTTATGATTTTTCAACTTAATGATGGTACAAAAGAGATACATGTTCAATAGAAACTACAATTCAGTTTTTGAATTTGGATTGTTTCCCAGGTGAGCAAGCACTACCATACTCTTTTGTGATGCTGGGCAGTGGCAGCAAGCCACAGCTCCGTTAGCCACGCAATCATGAGGGTAAACAACAGATATACTTACAACCATTCTGTACCCACACAACAATTGTTTTTAACTTTCAGTAGAGTATTCAATAAATTATGTGAGATATTCAATACTTTTATTGTAAAATAGGCTTTGTGTTAGATGATTGTGCCCAATTGCAGGCCAATTTAAGTGTTCTGAGCTCATTTAAGGTAGGCTAGGCTAAGATATGGTGTTCAGTAGGTTAGGTATTAAGTGCATTTGATTTATGGTATTTTCCACTTACAATGGGTCTATTGGGATGTAAGCCCCTCATAAGGTGAAGATCTGTATGTAGCTAGACACTGTACTATGAGTTGCAGGTAATAAAACGTTGGCCGTCATAAACCATGTTCCCCAAGGCTATTTTAGAAGAACAAGTTATGTTCACACTAAAGAACAGACCACAATGAAAGTACAATAGGAATTTAGACAAGGGAGAAAATTTATCTGATGCAAAGACAAGTGGGTATGGGGAAAGCCTCATGGAAGAGGCAGTGTCTGATGTGAGTAAGGTTTTGACATGTACAGGAGGAGTGAAAGAAATGAATGAAGACATATAGGCATGACATCATGGGGGCACAAACTGGAAATAAAGAGCACTTGGTTCAGGCTGATCATAGGGTTGCTTAAGGGGATTACTGAGAAACTAGATAAGGAGATATCTCACTGCCTGATGCATATTACTTATTAATAATACTTTTAGACACAAGTATTGGGGCATCTGGGTGAGCTCAGTCAGTTAAGCATCTGACTTCAGCTCAGGTCATAATCTCACGGTTCATGGATTTGAGCCCTGTATCCAGCTCTCTGCTGTCAACATTGAGCCTGCTCTATATCCTCTATCTCCCCCTCTCTCTGACCCTCCCCAGACCCTCATGCACTCTCAATCTCTCTCCCTCTCTCTGCAAAATAAATAAACATTAAAAAAAATAATAAAAGTATTTAACTTAAAAAGAACATGGATGAGAACTTAAAAATAAAGACATAATGAAGGGGGTGAAATATTACATAAATCTGACCGTCAGGAGGCCATTGGTAACTTTCAAAATAGCACTTTTTATAGTGTTTTCACTGGAGACACTGGTTGAACAGAAATACAGTTCTTGAGCTTTATTATTCCTATTTTTTTTCTTTTCCATGTTTCAAAATCTCAAAATAAGTCCATTTCAATTGTAACTAATGAAAATAAGGTAGCACCAGAAAATGCCTTTTGTTATGAGAAGTCAACTTTGACTCCTAAATTTGTAGAGTTACTGATAACACTGCCCACCCACTAAACTAAATATTTTTTTTTACATGGTTAGAAAGCAGTAGATTGACTTCATGCTATTTTGTCAAATCTACAAAAATGCCTGCAGTTCATTTGGCGTCTAATAGTGCACATCCTCCTGTTTTTCATTCCTCCTCCATCTCCTGAACAGGCAATTAATTTTTCCTTTCCCTGGGAAACGTTTAAAGGAAAGGAAGTAAAGTCATAAATCAGTTTCAGTCATGAAGTCATACATATATTTCTTCGTTGGACTCTGAATTTGGTCATTTTTCTCAGAAAAAAAAAGAATTTCAACATAACAAAGACTAAATTCGGAAATCCCTTAAATTTATTTATCTTCCTCAGTTGCACTGAAATGAAAATTTAAATTTTCTAACTTATTTTCTCTCTTCGCAGAAAGGCTTCTCAAAAGCAGGTCCATAACTTAGTGAATTCATCTCACCTATGAAGCCACTGGCAGGTATGATGCCAGCTTAGGCAATACCAGTCTTGGTATTCTGACCCATTTCTTGCCAGAGAATTCAGTTTCTTCAGAAACTCAGCTAATAGACACTTTCAATTTCTAACTGTTATTAGGATATTCTCATGCACTAAGTAGTCAACATAAAGAAACCTCAAAATTATAGAAATTTTTATTGTACTTAAGATCAATTGTACTAATCTATATTTCGTAATTTCTTAAAATGAATTACTATATTAACATTTATTATCACTTATTATTCAGAATCATTATTTATATAGTTAAATATTTGAAGGTGAATAAAGAAAGATAGTAGAATAAAGGGTTTTGCTGTTCTTGCTCTTTGTTCCCTCTTCTATTTGGTGTGCCTGTTTCAAAATCGCAGAATCTTGAAATTTTAATATTTCAAATCCAAACCACACTCAACACATAATAATAATGATAATAATAATAATAATAATAATACTAAAACAAGCCAAAAGAAAAAACAAAAAATTGATGCTGAGGTTTTCGTGATCCAGGGGAAGAGTTCCCGGAGTGGGCCACTTGGATTTGCTTACCTCCTCCACTCCCTCTGCCTCATATACTAAAGGTAGAGACAAAGAAGCCAAATCAAATCCTTCTTTGGTGTATTTTATAAAAAGAAATTGTATTCAGAAAAGCAATAATGGTATATAATAGAATGAACATGATTTTTCAGAACCAGTATCTTTGTCTAAAAGCAATATATAAAAAGGAAGGTAGACAGAGATCAATTTTTAGCTATAAACCTTGCCTTTTTCATTGATCTCCTATTTTAATTTACTAAAATAAATTACATGGCTATCGAGTCAGACTATCTAAATTTAAAGATAACAGATCACCTGTTAAATAGTATATTGGCACACAGATGCCCCAGTCTGGCTTATTGCAACTACTCTCTGTTGGTGAAGTGGCACATTTGCAATCCCCATCACAGCCATCTTAACCATTTCAAAGCGTATTATTCAAATGTACATCCCTACGTGGCAGCACTTAAGCTCAGCATCAAGAGGTTTGTGGGGAAATCCTAGAACAAGTGGTCAGAAACCCTAAATGGTGAAACTGACTTGAGGATGCTCAAATAACCTGAGGTTTAGATTGGCCAGCTCCATTGGCTTTCTAACTGCCTGTGGGGAAAGCCTCTCTGGAAACTCTTCTGAGGTTATTGGGGAATCCTAGGACAAACACACTGCTTGCTTTTTGGGGAGGACCTGCCCCAAACCCTACCCAGGTAGGTGTCTCACAACCCAGCTGGACTAAAAACGCTTCAAGAAAAACTGGATAGACACATTCACATTTGTACTTTCACCTATGCCTATGCACAGGGAGCAAAGATATAAGTATGGTCCTCTTTCTCACACCCCAACAGATTCTGCTGTCCTCAAAATCCTCTCGTAGCCGCAGTGACTACAGTGAAGGGAGTTATCAGGATCCATGTTGGTACTGGGCTAAAAGCAGGATTTTTCATGCCTTGTATTTGGGGGAAGGACGCAAGCAACAGTATACAGAGAGAATACTAAAGTGGTATAGGGCAATGCCCTTTGTAGGTCCTTGACAAAATCAGTCGTGGAATAGAGGTTGTGGATAGGGGCTGACAAGAGCTGGCCTGTGAATGGACCCGGCATTCCGGGGAAAGGGAGTGGGGGGTGGAAATCAATGAAGTAATTGACGAGAGAAGATGATAAATGAAGGGAGAAGCAGAGACAAGTGCTGCTCAACCCAAGGTGAACTCCAGGAGATAAGAGAAGTTTCTCCTCTAATCTGAGACTTACTAAAGGTTCAGTATTGAAGTAGGTGTTTGACATTGAAATGGGCACAGACCCATCCTGACAACTAGGGAGGGAGAGGACAGAGGAAGGCAAGAGAGGAAAGATTTCTGATTACTTCATCAAGCTACCTCCAAGGACCTGCTGCTCCAAAAACCAGAAAATAACCAAGTGAAGGCTGAAGTAGAAAGATAACAGTGCAACTCCAATTATTTCACATTTTGAATCTTCTTCAGTGTCTAAGCAAACCTGGCATTGCAACGGTCGATTATCTTGAAGAGTATAGAGGCTGACCGTCTTCTTTGTTTGCCCAGTAACACCGCTCCTCTAATCTCAGGCACTTGGCTGATTAACATTTCAATCCAGTTGTTGCTCCTTTTCCCTTTGCAGAATGCAGCAGAGATATTCCCCTTCTTCCCCGTGTATTGCAAACCCCATTACTAACCGCGCGGAAAGAACCTAGCGACGTGGTGTGAAGCTAATAATAGCCGGTCGGCTTACCTTCTCGGGATGGAGTCAGCGCAAGTCCCAGCGCCCGCTGCCCCCGGGCCGCAGTGCCGCGGAGCCGGCCGAGTGCCTGGTCAGCTCCGCCGGCCCCCACCCCACCTGCCGGCTGCAGCAGCTGCTCTCGCCGCCGCGCTCCGGCAGCATGAAGTCATCCCCCGCCCCGGGCCGGATCACCACATTCCGTGCCAGTCGCGGGGGGAGAGGGACCTCTCCCGGCCGCGGGGAAGGGAGTCTGGAAACTGCTTCCGACGATCGCTACCCCTCCGGGTTTTAGGTTTCTTTCCTTTTAATGCTTTTACGGAGGAAGCGTTGCCGGATTGTGGACCGAGAGAGAAGAGCCAGAGGGACTTTCTCTGCATAGCGCCTTTCCTCCGAGAGCTCCCCTGTCACGCCCGCTGTATGGACAGCTCCATTTGACTGTGTGGGTTTCCCACCCTCTTCATTTTCCTTATCAGTATTGTTCATTTCGCTGAATTTGAGACTGGGATTGTCTTTTGACATAAACATTCAAACGCTCTGGAAATGTTTTAAATTGGCAATTAATCTTTCTAAACCCCTTGGAGCACGCCTCACTTTCCCCCAACGCACACGCACAAATGCGCACATGTACACACACAGCCAAACCACTCACAATCATGAAAGCTGGGACCTCTCACCCTGTCGCCTACGTAATAGAATGGGAAACTCCCAAAGGAGTGGAGAAGTAGGACCGACCAAAGAAAGCACTCGAGGAAACAGAGAGGGGTGGCCCTAGGATTTTGTTGCTGTTTAGTGGTGCACTTAGTGTACAGATGTTGCCTCTAACACCCTCCCCCCCCCCACCCCCCGCAATTGGGCTGGCTGCTCTGGTGACAGCTATGATATTTGGAAGCCAAGAAGCAGAATCCACATTAACAGATGGCTGTATCTTCTTTTTGCCTCCGAAGGATTTATCAGAATTGGCCTTAGGAATAATGTAAGCAAATACGCATATAAGCCCCTTCTTAACCTTTTTTTAAATTGGCACCAGCTATTAAGCTGTCTCTCTTTCTCCCTCCCTCTCTCTCTCTCTGTCTCTCTCATTTTTTTTCTCCCGACAACCCCCCTCCCGTCACTACCTCCCTCCCTTTCTTTCTCTATTCTGACCCACCAGTGGTTTGGGGATTTAAGAGGAAAAAAAGGGCCAAGGATTGCCCTCTTTATAGCAAAGCTAGTGCTTTTTTCTCCCAGTGTTAAGCCATTCCCAAGTAGAGATGTTCTTTGACACTAGAGTTCAGTGTGAATGGAGTTTCCTCATTTAACTTGCTTTTGGAATTCCCATCACTAGGTACAAGCCAGTTTTACCTTGTGGATTTGAACAGCAGCATAAGCATAAGGCCAGGGAAGCACATTTGATCCATGAAGAAAGAGCTCCCTCCCATCCCTCTGTTTAGCAGTTCCAAAATTGGGAGGTAGTGTAGCAAACAGAATTCCAACAAAAATCATTAAGAATTCTTGGTCCTAGAATGCATGCTTTTTGGAAGCTGCAGCAACCTAATTTATATCTCTGAGCCTCAAATTTATAAAATTAGGCCATTAATATCACCGAGGTTCTTAATCTGTATCAAAGAGTATGTAGAATCTGGATGGGAATATTACATCTTTAGTTTTGCTAATCCATAATTGAAGTTTAGCATTTAGTATTTCCTTTAAATATAAATGCAGGCAATGAACCACAATAATATTAGGGGAACCTGTGACTTTGTCACCAACAGAAGTCCCAGATAATTTCCTATTTCAGTTTTTGTAGATATCTCAAAATCACTATTCTGATGGTACAATCAAATCATCATCACCTTTTTTTGTTTTATTTAATACACTATATCTATTCTTAGAATGAGTTTAGATATACGGAAAAATTAAGGAGATAGTACAGAGTTTCCATATCCCACTCCCAGTTTCCTCTATTATTAACTTTTTACATTAGTATGGTACCTTTGTTACAATTAATGAACCACTATTGCTACATGAATATTAGCCAAGGTCTGTACAATTTCCTTGGGATTTACCTAATGTCTTCTGTTCGTTTCCAGGCTCTCACCCAGGACACCACATTGCATTTAGTTGTCACGTCCTCTTAGACTCCTCTGAGTTATGATAGTTTCTCAGATTTTTCTTGTTTTCGATGACCTTGACAGTTTTGAGGAGTAGTGGTCAAGTATTTTGTAGCATGCCTCACTGTTGTAATCTGATGCTTTTCTCACCATAAGACTGGGGTTATGGTTTATTGGGAGGATGACCACAAAGACAGAGTGCCAGTTTCATAATGTCACATCAGGAATTTATACTATAAATGTGATTTATGACTGTTGATGTTGACCTTGATCACCTGAGTACGGTGAGCTCAGATTTCTCCACTGTAAAGTTACTCCTCCTTCCTTTCCATACTGTGCTTGTGGAAGAAAGTCACTATGTGAAGCTTATGCCTAAGGAGTGGAGAGTTGTCCTCCAGCTTCTTGACGGCAGAGTATGTACATAAAGTATTTGAAATTCTGCACAGGAGATTGCCTATTGTCCCCTAAATATTAATTTATGCAACTTGTTTATATCAGTACAGATTCGTGCATATTTACTTTATACTTTGGGTTATAATCCAATACTACTTTATTTTGTTCAAATTGTTATAGCTTTATCCATTGGGAGCTCTTTTTGTTGGCTCCTGTGCTCCTTTGATGTGTGCATGTGTGTGTTATTACTTTTTTTACTTTCTGGCATTACAAGGTGCTCCAGGCCCATCTTGTATATTTCCTGCCCCAGGCCTAGAATCAGCCATTTCTCCAAGAAGTCCTGATTCCTTTTTATTGGAGAATGGTAATAGAAAACAAGATCTGGGCTTAAGGTGTGGTGGTTGCTAAGGGGATATCATTTTTTAGGCTCTCTGAGCAGAAATATATATTTGTAGTAAAAAAAATATATTTTTACTATAGATATGTGTACATATTTATAAATATTGCTAAATGTAACTATCATACTTATATTGAGCTAAATATGAGTTCGTACTAATGTCTTCAAGTGTAATCTGTTAACACATAGCTCGTTTTAGTTTCTTCTCCTTGCTAATTCATAAATTCCTACAACGAGAGTAAGAAATGTGGCTCCAACAATCTTTCATCCATTTGCTCAACTGTTCAATTCCAGTGTACACATATAGCAATATAAGAATTGTTGTCCCATTACCTCAATATCACTATTTTTGAGTATCATAGTTTAATAAACCATTGTTACATCTTGTTAGTGAATTTAAATGCTTGTATATTTCTATATCACAAATTTTGTTTTAAAAATATTTTAATAACTGAATTTAAAAATTGGTAATTAGTTTCCTTTGAAGTTACATATATTATATGTATGAATTTTAAAAGTGTTATTTTAAGAAGAGTTACATAAACTGCTCCAGAGTGTTAAAGAGAACCATGGTAAAAAGGAGGTTAGGATCCCATCCACAGAACATTTTTTTTTGAGGATATTACGAGATGATGCGAAATTGCCCAGTGCAGGCAATGAGGGGAGCTCATGCTTGATAAGTGTTACCCTTGGCCACTTGGGCAGGCTTCCATCTTCCTTTAGAGTTTTGAGCACCTGGAAGACGTAATATGCTAAATCCTGTGCTTAATAATTTATAGTTTATTTACAGGATTTGCTAAGTATCAGGTGCTAGAGGCAAAAGTCCATATATTGTTAAGGAGAAGGAGGAAGAAAAGGTGAGGGAACCAGAAGACTGAGATGACTCCGAAGTTCAGGGGTTTTGTAGTTGAACGGATCTGAGCTCAGATCCTTTTATTCACAATCTGATTTTTGTCTCATTTTTGAAATAAGAAGAACAACGGCTATTACATTGGCTTGTCCTCGAAAGTGAAAGTAGATGTTTGATCTTTTCCTTTAATTTTTCTGAGGCTGTGGAGATTAAGTGTGGCAACTTGGGACAGTCCTAAAACATATTCTGTTGTATATGGTGTAATTTCCATTCTATGAAGCCAGACTCACTGGAAGTATAGACAGTTTCTCGTGATAATTTAAGTTCCTTCATCTATCAAAGTACTCTTGTCAGGTGTTTTTACTCATGGTGGACAATCAGTGTTGATGGTGCTAGAGAAAAGACAAAAATTAAAGATGTAGAATGGCAGAAACGAACTGTTCAAGTACTATACCATGACAAGAGGTAAAAGGGAACTAGAAAGAAAAGGAATAAAAAATGAGAAATGTTTCATGTCAACATATAGAGCTTGAATCTGTCTTTTCAGAACCTGACATACACCAGTATGCCAGATAACTTCATGAGTAGAGAATGGAGTGAAGTGAAAGATCATTTTTTTTTTACGCTATGACTTCTCATTGCACAGTCTTTTTAAAAAAAAAAAATAACCTTTTGATCATGACTTTGAGGTCTGCAGTTCTTCCTTTCTGATATCCTGGAATTAGAGATCAAATGGCCTAATGATATCATGAGTCTCAGCAAGGGACAATGTGAAACCAGAGCCAGAGGCCCTGTGTCCCTGAAGCTGTTGGCAGTGGAACCAGTCCTTTGGGTTAGGGAGTTGTTCCAGAAGAGGCTCATTTAAATGCAAATACACTGTCAAGGAGTGGTAACCAAGTATAGAGTATCTCATTAACAGCCATTAACAATTTAGCAGAGATTAGCTTCTCAGATTTATTATGGAGAGGAGTTGTCAGGGTGATTTGGCTCCAACATCTGTCACCCACTGACTTGCCAGGTCTCCTGCTCTCATCACTCCACAGGAGTGTGCCTAAAGCTGGAAATTTGGTTTACTAGAAAAGAATTGGGCAGGTAGTACATGACAGTCAATATTGTTTCACATAGTTTTGATTTATAAGAAAGGTTAGGAGAATTTCTATGAAGTAGTGTGTGTGTGTGTGTGTGTGTGTGTGTGTGTGTGTGTGTGTGGTGGCTGCTGACTAATCATGCTCCACAGGAATCTTAAAAGTTTATGACAAACATTTCTTTCAATGAGGTAAGAAAATATATCATGAAAAACATGTACAGATGTAATTCAAGGGTAGCAAAGTTATAGTTACAGTAAAAGTTGCATTCAAATAATTATACATAGACTAAGATTTCCTGCACTAGTAAAAAGTACTGATACAAGAGTACAAGGTAACAATCATTCATATGAAGATGGGTACTAGATAATGAATAGTATCAGCAGATATAACTGAAAGAAAAAAGAGCACTACAAACAGAACAGAAACTGTTTCTTTAGACATTGCTAAGAATTCACCTTGTTTTTACTGGTGAAGATTTGACATATAATACGAGATCAGTATAATACAGGGAGAATTCTGTGATTGGAACTCTATATTTAATTGTGAAATGTATATTTGCTTAAGTAAAGTGCTTAGTAAACGGCGTATGATACATTCAACAGAGTGGTGTAAGTAATTCTCAAGTACACCTTTTTTGTTTATCATCATTATGAAGTCATGAAGTAAAACAATCTACTTAGGCAATGCTCTTTAAATCTTTTTAATTTCAAGTCTATTTTTTTTTTAATTTTTTTTTTTCAACATTTTTTATTTATTTTTGGGACAGAGAGAGACAGAGCATGAACGGGGGAGGGGCAGAGAGAGAGGGAGACACAGAATCGGAAACAGGCTCCAGGCTCTGAGCCATCAGCCCAGAGCCTGACGCGGGGCTCGAACTCACGGACCGCGAGATCGTGACCTGGCTGAAGTCGGACACTTAACCGACTGCGCCACCCAGGCGCCCCAGAAAGTACTCTTTAATGAAAACTTTTCTATTGTAATGAATGGATTATTAAATAGTATTTATAAAGAATTATGTTTCTACATTTCTCCATTTTTCCATGAAAAAGGAATATTCAATTCTTCAAATCCAATTTAGTCTAATAAAAAAAAAGAAATTTAAATGTGATTTAAACATAGTTTTCAGTGAACTGTGTTTGGTCTGCAGAAAGTTGATATTTATTCAGCAGGTATTGACAGAGTGTCCAATACGTGCTGTTCTAGGAACTGGAGATAAAGAAGTGAACAAACGAATCTCTTCCTAATGGAACTTATGTTCCAGTAGAACAGGACAATAAGCGGACAAATATTGCTTTTTAGTTGGTGAGAAGGGCCATGAAGGAACAGTATAATGATGCAAGGGTGGGTGCAATTATATACAGTCCATGGACATTTGAGCAGAGACTTGGAAGTGTGAGAGCATGCTATATGAATATAGTCAATCCTTGAACAACATGGGTTTGAGCTGTGTGGGTACATTTATAGGTGGATTTTTTACAATACAGTACTGTAAATGTATTTTCCCTTATGATTTTCTTAATTAATTTTCTTAATATTTTCTGTAGCTTACTTTGTAAGAATGTAATATATAACACATATAACATACAGAATATGTGTTAATTGACTGTTTATGTTATCATTAAGGCTTCCAGTCAACAGTAAGCTATTAGTTAAGTTTTAGGGGAGTCAAAAGTTACACATGGATTTTCAAATGCACAGGGTGTTGGCATCCCTGACCCCCATGTTGTTCAAGGGTCAGTTGTACATTGAAAAAGAGGTTTGGCATATGTAGGGAGGTGGGCTTATACTTTCTGTGTTAAGGCTAGAAGGCTAATTTGTTTGTAGTGAATTGCTCAAAAGGGGAAATTGTTAGAAGATGAGATTAGAAAGTAGGTGACTAACAAATCATGTAGGACCTTTTTTGGCAGTGGCTAAAAGAAAGCTTTAAGGGATTAGAAGTTTGTTTTGGGACATGCTAAATTTGTGATACCTATCAGGTCTTAGCAGAGATGTGAAGTATACAATGGATATAGTAGTCTGACATTCAGAGAGAGAGATACAGTGGCTGAAGTAGAAAATTTGTGAATCATCATAGTATTTAGTCTTTAGACCAGATGAAATTACTTTGGAAGTGAACATAGGCAGAGAACAGATGATGCTGGAGGACTGACCAATGGGACACTGCAGTATCTAGAAGATCCAGCAAAGGGTACAAGTCAGCAGAGATAAGAACAATTGTCCCAGAAGTCAAGTGGAAAGGTGTTAGAAGGAAGAGGGAGCGATTATTAGTGCTATGCCACTAGTAGATTGAGTAAGATGAGAACTGATAATTTAGTCTAAGATTTGGCAACATAGAGATAATTAATAACCTTGAAAAGAATAGTTTCTGTATAACGGAGAGGACAAAAATCAGCAAATGGGAGAAAGGAAGTGGAAACATTAAGTAGTTTTGAGTGATTTGCTATAAAGAGAAGCAGAGCCATGGAGCATTAATTAGAGTGGAGTATGGGAGCAAAGAAAGTATTTTTTTTTCCCTTTAAAATGGGAGGTATTACATCTTTATACACTGGGAACCTCTAGCAGAGAGCGAATAATTGATAATGTGGGAGAGAAGAGACACAATAGAAGAAAAATCCCTGATTAGGTAAGGGGAGAGGGATCCAGTGCAGAGTGAAGGGTTTGGCCTGAGATCGGGGACAAACATTTCTTCTGCCAAAAGAAGGAAGGCAGAGCATATGGTTTCTGATAGACCCAAGTAGGTTGGTAGACTTGATGTTTGGAGCTTGTGGAGATTCTATTCTGATCTACTACATTGTCAATGAAATAAGAAGCATCTGAGAATTTAGAAAGAGGCATAGGTGTTGGAGATGTAAGGAAAGAAAAGTTATGAAATTATCACCTAGGGAAGAGGGAAAGAAAATTGATTAAGTAGTCAGTTTTCTGCTAAGTACTAAGAGCTAACATAGGATTAGTGATTATAAATTAAATGAGACCAATTAGCAAGGTTGCTCCTTTTTCTCCAGCCATATTTAGCTGCTCGGCACAGGTACTGAATTGGCATAAGATTCTATTTTGTGAGGGTTGGCATTTTGCACAGCCAATACAGCTGAGAGTGAGGGCCAAGGGACTTACTTCAGAGTCCACACAAAGGAGTGATTCTAATGATGGACCATGGACTGTAACAGGGTGAAGCAGGGAACTGAGGAATTAGACCTTGAACACTACACTTGATTTTAACTGTATATTGGATCACAAGAGCTGAAAGTCCTGACTCAGAGTGGTATGTTAATAGCAAACACAACTAGGACCCCCATGGTTCACCTGGTCCCACAGGAATAGTGTTTCTTTAAGCTTAATTCCTGACTGTAATTTCTTGGCACTTAAGTCAATAGCATCATCTAAAGTGAGGTGCATATTTTTGATAAGTCTTTCAGAAATGCATTTTACAAAACTTGTTTTAATTTTAAAATTGCTAGTATAGAAATAAGTATAACAGAACTTGCAGTGTTTTCAAGTGCTTTGCAAGTTACACTTGGCTTTGACTTGCAGAGCACTTCCTCTAACATTGGAGATAAGAATAAAAAATAGAAATTAAAGAAAACATTTTATCTTCAAAGAGATATGTAGTCCTCTTTTGTTTTGTTTTGTTTTGTCTTGTTTGTTTGTCTAATCTGGGCCAAATTTCATTATTGACTTCACTTCCATTTTTTTCCCTCCAATGTAAGCAGTATATGAAGGCTAATTTTCCCCCTCACTGTGTATATAAAGGCATGTTTGCCCCCTCGTGGATGATTCTGTAACTGTCACCAGGAATTTTTCTTATTTTTAGTGGGAAAAAAAAAGACTGAAAGTACAGATATTGTGGTCAATGGGAATTATTTTTAAAGAAACATCAAGAGACTGACCAAAAGAGATTCAAATCACTAGATATTTAATTCTCTTCTATTAGTTTAAAAACTTGGGATGATGTTAAGGACCACACTTTAACTGAATCTGTAAGATGGTGGTCAAAGAAGTTAAAAATTTGACATTCTTTTTAAATATGGGAATGAAGAATTATGAGAGAAAGCTAGTCTCACCCTTATTTAAATATTAAAATCCTTAATGTTTGTACCTTAACTGAGAAGCATGAGATGGCTTTTCTTAAATTAAAGATTATATAAATATAAATAGAGGAAAGCCTGACATTGATTAACTTTTACTTGCTATGTAGGAAATTGTACGAGTTATGAGAAAGTCCATTCTTAAGACTGTGTGCACATCAATGAGTCTAATGTTTCATTAAGAATTTTCTGTACTTACTAGAAGAAGTAACTTCAATGTGCTTAACTGAGCATTTATAATATACCTCCTAGAGAGCAAAGAGTATCTTCTAACAATCATTCCTTCTTTTTTTTTTCACTATTTCATTCATAAAAAAACATAAACAAGAAAACAAACTTTTGAAGACTTAACTATGTGCTTGGCACTGTTAGGTCCTGGGAATAAGATATAGTTGTTTTCCTTAAAAGAGTTGCAATTTGATGTAGAGACAAAAATTGCAATGAAATGTTATAAATTTCACTTCCAAAGTTTGTACATGATATAAATCCAAGCAACATATTTTAAGTTCATTCTCAAGGGGTAGTTCACAGAGGTTTCATACAAGAAAGGGCCTAAGCTGTCTTGGAAGGTCTCGAAACAGAGGAAGAGTGGGAGCTGGCCATGAGAGGGCAAAGGTAGCCTAGTCTTAGAAACTAAATGTACACAGACATGAACTTGTGGCTTATGTACCCATGCTTAAAGACCTAATAAGGACACTTGCTGATAGCTTCATCATCATCACCATCACCATCACCATCACCATCATCATCATGTTAACGGTAAATGAATGCTTATTGTCAGTCAAATAAACTACATGTAGCACCTACATATAGGTGGTTTTCTACTGTCTACCTTATCCGTTCAACATTATTATTATTTTACACAAACAAAAATGAAGGCTCAGAGAGGTAATTTGTTCAAATCTAAGTGTGTGCACTTTCAATAGCACTCACTGAAACTCTGTGCTTAACTGGTTAAGAATGACTTGCTCATATGTAAGATCTCAAATAGTGGTTGATAAGTATAATAATCTCATGAAAGGTAAAGTGAAGTAGTCTACTTTAATGTTTATGGTACCATTTGGTGAATGCACTTAAGTGCCAAAAAGGAATAATGAAAGTGAGAAGTACACAAAAAATAGAGCAAAAAGTTCATATATGTACGTCCATGGGGAGCAAAGATTTTTTTTTTTTTTTTGAATGTTTAACTTTTTGGTACATAGCAGAATATCACATTCATATCATCGTTAAGCAGCATCAGATATAGCATCAGATGTGCATAGACACACAAATAATTCACATTGCCTGCACGTTATAGATAAGTACATACTCTCATAGTTCTGTACAAATGAAATAAGCTGGAATTTCTCATTTACTTAACAATTAGTATATTTGAATCATATTAGGTGAAGAATTATTGATTGGAAATTTTATGTTTGGATTTTTTACACATAACAACAACTTTTTTTAGACTTAAAATACCATATTCAACAAATGGGTTATTATGCTGGAGAAAGTGATCAATGCAGTCAAGTGCCTGGAATCTAAGCACTATGAAAAGTAACTGAAGAACTGAGAAAAGATGAGATAAAACAAGACCAGGAGGCAAAGGTGATGGCTCGAATCTATATTAGGAGTTGTCCAGTGAAAGGGATTAAGTTTTTCCACACTGAAGATTTTAGACCAATTAGCCAGGTTTAGGTGGATAAAAGGATGAACATTTTAGCAAGTAGAACCTTTCAACTATAAAATAGATTGCATTTTAAAGTAATGAGCTTCCTGTCACTGAGGTGTTTTAGCAGAGATTGAAGCTAAGAAGTTGGAAAAGTAAGAGTTTTTACAATGAGAAAATTCTTTGATTCTATGTTACCAACTCCTCATAAATTTGTGTAGTTCATGCGTTGCACTCGTGACACTTAATTGTATGAAGTCTTTAAGTGGCCATTCAAAGTTGGCTGTTTCCTGTGCCACAACTCAAGAATGTTAGCCTTCCTTCTGTGTAAATCTCATCTTCCCCACTGAATTATCATTGTCACTAAACAACGAGATTTCTTTCTTAAAGAAATGAAAAAGAAGAAACACCCAAACTAAGTTTTTACAAAATTGTGTTATCAAATTTAGTTAACCAAAAAAACTTCAAATATAGCAGCATGAGTTCTCATATACCCTTTACCCAGCATCCCCCAATGGTAAGTTTATGTTATCGTAGCACAATTATTGAAACCAGAAAGTTTATATTGACACAATACTTATCATCTAATTTTTACACTAATATTCAAATATTGTCTATTTTGCTGTGGTCCAGGTTCAAATCCGCGCTCCCTTACTGCATTTATTTGCCATATCTTCTCATTCTTCAATTTAAGATAGTTCCTAGGTTTATCTTCATGACCTTGAACTAATGGAGAATCCTGGCCAGTTATTTTGTAGAATGTTTTTCAATTTGGATTTGTTTGATAAATTTCTCATGGTTAGACTGAGGTTATGTATTTCCTGACAAGAACACACCACAGGGAGATGTTATGCCCTTGGCAGTGCACCATATCAGGAGATTCAAGAAATTCATATGTCTCACTAATGGTGATACTAACTTAGATGGCTTGGTTATAATGATAGCTGCAAAATTACTATTTTTCCCTTTGAAATTGAGATTGCTCAAATGTTCTACTTCTTGTTTTATTTTCTCACACTAATTTTAACATGATCAATAATCCCTGGTTCCAACAATTACTGTGCTATTTGACAAATTATCATTTTCTGTTCCCATTATTTCATCTACATTTCTTAACTATAATTCAACTGAAAGGAAGAGCTGTTCCATCTCTTTCATTTCTGTATTTATTCAGTTATTTATTTATATATATCAGGATGAACTTGTGGGTATTTATTTTGTTCTGTGGGTTAAAATCCATTTCTATTATTAATTATTTTGTTTCTCAAATTGTTCCAGATTTGGTTAATGGTACTACTTCAAGCTGTCTCCCATGTTTTTCCTACGTAGCCATACAACTTTTTGAGTCATGCCTTACTTTCTGGCACTACAAATGTTTCAGACCCTTCTTTTACTTTTCCTTGTCCTAGCCTTGAATCAGTCATCTCTCCATAGAGTTCTTTTTCTTTGCATTAAATAATGGTATTTAGAAATCAGCATCTTGGTATGAGGTGTACTAATTGCTACCCAAACTACCTACTGCCTCTTGAGTAGACAGACTTAACAACATATGTACGAATACATACATACACACATACAAATATGTATCCATTTTTATATTTATCTTTTTGGGTACAGACACACACACACAGAGTTCAAAATGATACATGAGTTCAGACTACTACCTTGATTCCAATCCGATCCCGTAGGGTTTATTCTAGTCTCTCTTATCCTTTCCTTATTTGTAACTCCTTTCGCTAACAATTGAAAACCCAATTCTCGTTATCCATAATCTATTTTTTGCTCAGTTCTAGAATACACATAAAATATTTAAAAATCATTAACCTGTACTTCTGTGAAAAATAAATTTACTAACAAGTTTAATATTTGTGTATAGTTCTTTTTGTCTTTAGCCTTGCAGTATATATTAAGTGTATGTTTAATTACAGTATATTATAGTACTGTTTTCCAAAGTTACTTTGGAAGTTAGTTCTTCCTACCTCCTTTTGTGTGATTTTGTTATTCATTTGTAATAAAGTGAGGTTTATTTGCGACTCTTTATGTTCCGTTTTAGTATCCTTTCAAATCCTGCTTGATTTTAATTATTTATTTACTTGGGTATGTGAAAATGTTCATAGTTTTAATTGGAACTATACAATAATATAAATTCACTGTCATCTACTTCTCATCCCTTCTATCCCATTCCCATTCTTCCCTTCTCTTCTTCTTTTCCCTGCTGCTTCCTATAAATAATCAATTACACTAGTTTCTGATTTATCCTTCCTGTATGTCTTTTTGCACAGATGAGTAGATACATGTGCATTTTGCTATAGTCCCTTCTTTCTTACGTGTAAAAAGTGGCATAGTATAGATATTCTTTTGAACTCTGCTTCTCATGTATGTTGTAAATCACCCTGTATCAGTTGATACAGATATTCTTCATTTTTATTTTTTATAGCTTCCTCGTATCCATGGAGCGTGAAAAAAATCTGGTACTTTGTGCTCAACTCAGACCTAATGGGCCAGAATTTCTAGCAGAAAAACTGATAATCCATATATGTAATAACTTCCCTAGATAATTCTTTTCATTGGGTAAGTTTGAGAAACACTGGTTGACATCTCTACAATTAAGATGTCTAAAATGAAAACCAGTTATTTAATTATTCCTTCTTCCAAACTGTTCCATCCTGCAAATCTTTTCTTCCTCAATGAATGGCACCATGATTCAAATATTCAAATAATAACTCAAAGAAAAAACCTAAGAATAATCCTTGATTCCTTGCTTTTCTTCAATTTTTGCATAGACTTCATCAATAAGTGCTCTGGAATCTATCTCTTCATATTCATTGCCACCATCTTCGTCTAACGCACGGTCATTTCTCCCTTGTTCTACTTGAACAGTCTAGTATCCCACAAGAATTTGATCATTTCCACTATCTTCTCAAAACCATTAATGGCTTTCACTTGCATCTAAAATAAAATAAAAATCCTTAGCCTTGTAGATTCTGGTCCCTATCAATTGGTCAGCTGTGTCTTGTGTTGATCTCCTTCACACTGGTATCAATCAATCATTTACCCAGGTACAGGATGAGATTTTTCATGCAGTGCTTCTGAGTAGGGAGTTTCTATTATATCATTTTTATTCTTCCTCTTTATCTTTCTCTCTTTCTTTCTTTCTTTCTTTCTTTCTTTCTTTCTTTCTTTTTCATCCTCTTGTTTCAGCTTTAATGTCACTTCCACTTAGAGATCTTTCCTGGAACCATTTCTAAAACAAGTCACTTTCCATCTCTCCCTTCAGTCAATCTTTATCTATTTTGTTTCCTTCCAAGCAACACTTAAAAATAAAGGAATGTAGATGGACAGATACTTTTTTGTGTAACAGGACTTAGCAAAAGCTTTTAAAAATGGTGCCATTGAGAGCATGATATGGTAAGTTTTCTGAACTCTTCACTAACTCAAGGGAGAAAAACTAGAACAAACTGTTTACATTACATTAAAATGAGTTCAACCTTCTTTTGTCAGATTACTGTATATACTATTATTCCCTTCTTGTGGAACTCCTCTCTCATAAATGATCCTAAAACTCTGCGTTTTATGCAGCTCAAGGAAGTAACAGTCCACATCTATCTGTGACAAGCATGGACTCTGATTAGTTCCTTTCTGTTACTGATTCTTCATGCCACATTTGGTAGCTGTAGACACTTGTCTTATGTAGCAGTTGTATGATACTGACCCACTGTTGATTCAGAGCCTTGTGAACCACATAAAGCTTCCAGGGTGTTGCTAATCTCTTATTGATTGACCAAGATTCATTGGATTCCCAGCCTTGCAATTTTTAGTGCCCAGGTCATTTATTCCCCCAAACAACCATTGTCCATTGCTCTACCAACGAAACACATACACACACACACACACACACACACACACACACACGTGCACACGCATGCACACACACAGTGTTTTTGTTAGTTTAATCTTTGTTTTTCCTTTCATCCTAGCATGAAAAAATTAGGAAACAGAGTTAAGCCAAACAAAAACAAACTTTAAAAATAAATTTGAATAGTATCCTTTTCCTCCAGAACATTCCTCTAAAGTAGCATTATCATTAATGGCAGAACAGATCAGATTTTTTCCTTGGACATGAAGGCATGATAAAGATATCTCACTAGAAACTGGAATATATTAGCTTTCAAAGTCAAATTCTTTTTCTTTTAAGGTTGTATTTTTTTAAGTTTATTTATTCAGAGAGAGAGAGAGAGAGAGAGCAGGAGGGGCAGAGAGAGAGGGAGAGAGAATCCCAACAGGCTCAGCACTGTCAGCACAGAGCCTGATTCGGGGCTTGAACCCACAAACCATGAGATCATGACCTGAGCTGAAACCGAGAGTCAGATGCTTAACCAACCGAGCCACCCAGTCACCCCTTTCAAAGTCAAATTCTATCTGTAATCCTCTGCAGTATGCCACTGTGATTAAAGCATGGGAATTAGAGTCAGAGATGCAGGTTGAGTCTAACCTTGTTCCTCATAAACTTTGTTTTTTAGACAAGTCATTTATCTTTCTATGCCTTGAGTTCTTCATTTATAAATTTTTGATATTCAGGATTAATGAAAAAAATCATGTAAGTACTGCTTGTGCACTTTAAAAAGACACCAATTAACATTAGTTGGTATTATAATTACATTTTCTTTGCATATTGACATATTTTATTTTCTCACTGTAAAGTGTAAAAGTACATTTTACCTTAAAGATGAGTTTTAATGTTAATAATGCAATTGAAAATATGTCTGACAATTATTTCATTTTAATTGCCTAACAAAAAATGTGCCTTATATTCACCATAATGAATAAAAACCTATTAGTGAATGAGATGTCAAATGAGTCACCAAAACATTTTCGTTTATTGTCTCTCATTGAACCCTATGTCATAAGAAGACTTTTTGATATAGTGAGGGGTCAAAATTTTACACTATTTAAGAATTAATGCCATAGCTGTTCTATTTTTATAATTAAAGATGAATTTTTTTTGTTTACTTCCTGATATACAACTTTTGAATGGCCTGGAATGAGACAAACTTATACTTTGGGTTGAGAAAAAGGATAAAGAGGCTCAATGCTGATGAAAGGAGGAAGCCAGAGAAGAATAGGGAAAATAGGATTAGTTTCTCATTCAAAAGAGGAGCCAAATACTAGAACTTTCCATAGGGAAACTGAAGCACACCTTTCTTTCTGAGATTTGAAAGGAAGAGATGCCCTACATTTAAATATCTAGAGTATATCTTCCATTTAAAAATGAACCTAGCTAATCATCTATCGAGGAAGAAGAGAGTAAAATAGCCTGTGAACAAGTCCTTTTTGTGGTATTAAATGAAACTAATTATAATGAATCTCACGTATCTAATGAGTTTAAGAATTCCCCTTGGAAAAACTGGTCTGCCCTTTATAAAGGTGAGTAGAGAGTCCAATTGCATATAGTAGGGCAGCTCTACTAACTGCATAAATCACACTTATTTAAAGCTTCTGTTCAAAGATTGTTATAATTTTTTAATTATGTATATAATTATATAAATGTAATTATATAGATGTATATATAATGTCAACAAGAAATCTTAGCTATAGTTCTTTGGTAGTCTCCTTGTAGTGACATTCCCCTTTCATTTCCAAACACTGAGTGATGATAATTATTTTTAACTGAAATGAAGAAATTGATTGTAACTATCACAATAACTTGAGGTACTAAGAGGAATTAGAAAATCAGAATTTAAGATCATGATTGCTCATTGACTTTCTTCATAAAGTCACTAGCATTACTTATTACTAAAACTCTTATTTTCTGAGTATTGACTGGGTTCCTGTGATATTTAAGTAGATTATATTAATGATTTTATAATTGTAAGAATTAGAAGTTGATGCTTTTTTCCAATTATCGACAAATATTATTTAAAAAAAATATTCCAGTAAACAATAGTTTTATTTTAAATATATGGAACTTAAAAATTATATTTTGAGTAAATAAAGCCATTAGTTTTGAGGAATGATCTATTTTTTTACTAACCTTATTAATGCTGTTTGTTCCAAATCATCTCCATTATGCTAAAAAGCAAGGATTCATTTTTCTATTTTTATGGAGACTGTGTGGAAAGTTTCTATGGGATGGATGGACATTCTCTGAAAAACAAGGAGCCTAGGGACCTGCTTTCCTAAGATGCATTTCCCATCACTGCCACTCATGGTCATCTTGTTACTAAACCCCAACTGTCCGTTTTCAGAATTCATTTTACAACCTGTTATGAGCATTTGGCACAGTCAATCTCTTCTTTGAACCACTCGCTACCTATGGCTTCAATGCCACCGCCCTCTCCTAGTTTTCCTCCGACCTCCCTAATCATTCCATATAGATCTTCTGTGTTGGACATTCCTCCTCTTCCAGACATTAGACCTCTTCTTTTGTTCCAGGGGCCCTGCTTGAGGTAACCCATACAGTCTCCTAGAGGGTTGGTGAGATTTGCTATGCTGAGGTAAAATTGCTGAGAAAACTAATGCATCCTATTATTTTGAAAGGCAGCCACAGGCTGACCTAACCTACATTGCCTATATGGAAGGAGATACTCAGAATGCTGTTGTATATCTGTTTCTTGCTATTTTCTGTATATTCTCCAGAAGAGAGGTGAACTCAGGCTAGAGTTAGCCAACGTGCAAACAGAGATGAAAGGGAATATTGCTATCTGCCTGTAACCTGTAATCTAGACTGATTAAGAATATGACGTTTGGACCATGCAAGGTAGAAAAATCCAACTGTTTCTCTACCTGAAATGCAAGGGGTTACAAGACATGGATGCAGTCTCCTCAAAAGGAGATTTGACTGTGGCCTCAGGTCTTTTTAAACCACTTCCTTTAAAAGTTAAGGCAAGGCAGTGGGAAACAGTCTAGCGGCAAAGATCAGATTAAGGACAAAACCTTTCTACCTGCACAGTCACCTCCTGTATACTGTCTCACTTCCTCTCTCCTTTATCTCTGGTTCCAGCCATAGCTATAGTAAAAAAATCCTGTGTAGGGTTTAACTCTCTTTGCCTGACAGCACCCTACCTCAGAGCATGTACTACGTGTTTCTCTTTATCTGCTCCAAGGCTTTTCTAACTCTTTAGCGTGGGACACAGTGGCACCCCCTGAGCACTCATAACTCAGGGAAATTGAGATGACTCTCAACTAATAGGGGATGTGAGCCAGTGGCTGAATGCTTCTTCAGGTCTCCTCAACCAAAAACTTTTGAGAATCATTTCCTGAGTCTCTTTAGAAAGTCACACATAAAACTAGTCATCTGACATACCCCTATTGAAACCGCTTTCCTTCCTTCCCTTTTCAGTTACGAGAAACTCCTGCCTGCTCTCTGCCAACACACTCCCAAATAAACTGCTTGCACACAAGAAGAATCTTGGGTCTGTGTTGGATGTGAGAGAGACCTTTGCTAAAACACCACTCCAAACCCTACTTTAATAGGACCTTCAGAGACTTAAGCTGAGATAGAGTGGAATGAGCAGGTACAGAGGTCAGTTGTGGCAATGCCAAAGCCTTGAAAACCTGTGGCTAGATGAGAATTTTGGCTATGGTAACCCACACACGGGGCTGACCAGAAACAAACCCAACTCTACCAAGTTTTTCAGGGGCTTGTTTTGCAAAGAACCCACAAACCCGACTGAAATAATGTCTGGTCCCTATCTTGCACCATCAGGAAATGGCCTGTAAAAGTGTCTAAGGATACCATTTTCTTTAAAGTCCATGTCAAAAAATGACTGTGGAGGATAATGGACAAAGAAATCTTTGAGGAAAATAAAACCAGCAGCTACTAGGTTGGCTTATGAAGGAATTTATTTTACCTATGGAGAAGAGTATGTTTGCTATTGCTGCACAGCAGGGTGTAAAAATTGCTGTGGAACTTTTCTGAGCTTTTATTGCATATTATTTAATTTGGAAGCAGATAACCTTCGTTTGTAGATTACTGGTCCATAAGGAGCTACATTTGTACTTTGTGGAGAGGACTGAATTTTTGAGGGATCCTAGATTTCTTGCTGAATGCACTAATGTGCTGGGGCTTGGTGCTTGTTCCTCTGAAAGAGAGTGAAAATATCTATGTTTTTATATGTTAATAGGAACATTGCTGTACCTTGTATTATTTAATGTTTATTCTTGAGAGAAAGAGAGACAGAGCATGAGTGAGGGAGGGGCAAAGAGAGAGGGAAGACACAGAATCTGAAGCAGGCTCCAGGCTCTGAGCTGTCAGCACAGAGCCTGATGCAGGGCTTGAACTCACGAACCATGAGATTGTGACCTGAGCTGAAGTCAGATGCTTAGCCGACTGAGCCACCCAGGCACCCCTTATTTTTATTATTTATATTATCACACTGGAGTTTTGTATTAGGATGGTTTTCTTGTATTGACTTGCTTTTTAACAAGCACTAAAACACTTTCCTATTGAATATGAAACTATTAAAAGAAAATAAAACTTATAGTATTAGCATAGACAAATAATCTTTACCATCTTTTCTCTTTCCTTTATTGTACTGTTTCAAAGTATGCTTATTTATATAAATATATATTTTATTTAATTGTGAATACTTAGATATATTGTGTTTTATTCCTACCTATTCTAATGGGCAGTCACCATAGTATTTAGATGGATATGTGCACTTACCTTTAAAGCATTGAAAATAACTTTAAATTTTACCTTAATATAGCTTATTTTTCTTTGTCAAATCAAAATATAAATTTTAGAGAACAATCCTTACTTTACATCTAAAATCTTGTCAATAGAGCAGAGAAGCATACATGCATTTGTCAATGAATCCTTCACAGGACACATAATTTACATCCTGAAGCAATAAAGGAACTCATTACTGTCTTGATAAATAGATGAATAAAATGTTCTGTTTATTGTTTCTCAGACAAATTCACTGGACCAACAAAAATAACGCTAAAACACACAATTGTACAAATCTTTCTTGAATCAAAATAAAGTAGAGTTTAAAATTTTTATCAAACTTCTTATTATGCCCTTTGTCAATTATACATCACAATTTAAATACTTCTTGATAATCTTGTAAAATAGGTCTGCAAAATTTTATTGCCTTTCTTATAAATAGGAGTCTTTTAAAGACACACAAAGAAAAGTAATATACACAGTAATGTTCAGTAATAGTATGATTTTGCTGATATTGATTTTCCTCAAATATGTTGGATACACTGTATTCAAGTTTTTTCAAAAGGAATAGTTACCATGTATATATTTCACAAATATATTAAAAGGTATTTCTAGGATTAAGTAAAAGAAAACAAGGGGCACCTGGGTGGCTCAGTCTGTTAAGCTTCTGACTTTGGCTCAGGTCATGATCTTGTGGTCCATAAGTTCGAGCCATGCATTGGGCTCTGTGCTGACAGTTCAGAGCCTGGAGCCTGCTTCAGATTCTGTGTCTCCCTCTCTCTGCCCCTCCCCCACTTGCATTCTGTGTGTATGTGTCTCTCTCTCTCTCTCAAAAAAAAAAATATTTATATATGTTAAAATAAATAAAGGAAAACAATGGAAAGAATTAAACACTGATTTTTTTTAAATTTACATTTCAAATTTTAGTATGCAGATAACTTATTGCAATTATTAGGAAAAATTATAGCTATATTTGTAAATTTCTTATAAGTGTCATTTTGGGGGGAAAATGTGGCCAAGCATAATTTTGGAAGTATTTGGAAGATTATTCTGATTATAGTTTTTTTACAATATTATTTCAAAATGAATATCTGCATGTCAGTGCACTAAAAAAATTTTTTAAGTTATCCTTACGTGCAGTGTGGTGTAAACTCATGACCCTGAAATCAAGAGTTGCATACTCCACCAACTGAGCTAGCCAGGCACCCTTGGATATTAATACATTTTTTAAAAGTAAGAACAATATCGTACCTTGCAATATTGCTTTCATAGTCTTGACAACTCTAAGACTTTATTATTGTTAAGGTTCTTAGAAACGTAGATACCTTCCAGCATATTTTATTTAGCTGTCAACCTCCATTGGACAGACATTTCTGTTCATTATGCTCTTTATAATTTTTCAAGTATTTACATGTGATGGTTAACTTGACTGGTCTATGGGATACCTAGGTAGCTGATAGAACATCTAGGTATGTCTGTGAGTGTGTCTAAAATACCTTATCATTTAAAGCACTAGACTGAGTAGAAAAGATTACTCTCATCAATGTGGGTGGGCATAATCCAATCCGTTGAGGGCCTGGATAGATCAAAAAGGCAAAGGAAGTGCAAATTTGCTCTCTGATTGAACTGGGACATCATCTCCTGTCCTCAAACATCTGTGCACCTGGTTCTCAGGCCTTTGGACTCAGGCTGGGGCTTACATCATTGGCAGCGGGTCTCTGGGCCTTTGAGTTTGAACTGGAAATACAACATTGGCTTTCCTGGGCATCCAGCTTGCAGCAAACTGCAGAGTGTGGGACCTCTCAGCCTTCATAATCATGTGAACCAATCTCTATGTAAATATATATATAAATATATGTGCATATTTATGTGTGTATATATATATATAATATATATATTTATATTATATATGTTTTATCAATACATACCAATATCTTATTGGTTCTGTTGGTCTGGAGAACTCTGACTAATACAGATTTTGTTACCAAGAGTGGTTCTAGAAGAATGGAATTTTAAGGATGAATTTTCTGAATTGGTTCTGGAGTTTCTGGAATTATCTCTCTAATCTGTTTACATTTAAAGATACTAATGAAATTATTTCCAGCAGTAAAGAGAACTGATAATTCATGGCTTGAACTGTTTAGAAATATGCAGTATATCTGCATTGGTTACTCCTAATCAACCACTTATAAGAAGCAAGGAACCTTGGGGCGCCTGGGTGGCTCAGTAGGTTGGGCGTCCGACTTCAGCTCAGGTCACGATCTTGCGGTATTGTGAGTTTGAGCCCCGCGTCCGGCTCTGGGCTGATGGCTCGGAGCCTGGAGCCTGCTTCCGATTCTGTGTCTCCCTCTCTCTCTGCCCCTCCCCCGCTCATGCTCTGTCTCTCTCTGTCCCAAAAATAAATAAAGGTTAAAAAAAAATTAAAAAAAAAAAAAAAAAAGAAGCAAGGAACCAAGTAACTCCATATACGATACTTCTGAACATTTCGGAAAACTAAAAAATATAGTGATATTGATTGGTTGTTCCCAATGCCTCTGGACAAAGTGTTGAAATAAAAGAATGAGCTCAGTTATTTGAATTCCCAGTTTAAGCCACAGCAATGGCCTAAGAGCTTCCTTGTGTGCTCTGAGGGAGACCCTTATCTTTTGTAACCACAGGGCTGAAATAGCTGAAAACAGAATGCATGATCTGTCTTCTTGTTTTTTTTTTTAAGTTTATTTTGAGAGAGAGCATGGGCACGCACAGGCAAGTGAGCGCAAGTTAGGAAGGGGGAGTGAGAGAGAGGAAGAGAGAATCCAAAGCAGGCTCTGTGTTATCAGTGTGGAGTCCAACTGGGAGCTCCATCTCATGACCCATGAGATCATAACTTAAATGGAAACCAAGAGTCAGAGGCTTAACCAGCTGAGCCACCTAGGTGCCACATGATCTCATTTGTGACTGACTGAATTACAATGTAACTTGAGCTTCTACCTCAGAGTGTCTACTGTTAAAGTGAGGGCACTGATTGAGAAAAAAAAAAAAAAGGGATTTTTAAGTTGTGTTGGAGATATGTGGGAAGACCAATATGAAGCTGGGGACCATGAATCCTAAATTATGATAGGTAGTCTTTGCATGTGGAAGAGGTCTCCCCATCCCCAGTGCAGGGGGCATCCCCGCCCATAGTGGTACAAACCTTTCCATCTCTTTGTGAGGGCATTAATTCTGCATTGCCTGAGGAAACAGTAATACCCTCCCCTGAGGCAGTTGCTATGCAAAACAATTCTGATTCTCTTCAAAATGTACCCACACCATCACTGTATGCTTCTAAACATATAACTAGTATTTTTTTTTTTTAAAGGTCCAAATGCAGTCGTTTTAGGACAGCAAACCTAGACTTAATTATAGGAATGTGACCTTTAACCAGTCTGGAATTTCCTGATCTTAGTAGTAAGATAATCTACATGATAGACAACCTTCCTCCTTCCTCCAAAGGAAGGTGACCTGGCCTGAAATAATCTTGTCTTTTCTTTTTCTAATGACATTTTGTTCTTCCCCATTTCTGCCTATAAAAAGTCTTCCGTTTCATACAACTACATGGAGGTCCTCTCCACTTTCTAGGTGGGATGCTGCCCAATTCATGAATTATTGCATAAAGCCAAGTAGATTTTCAAATTCACTCATATGAATTTTGTTTTTTAACACTAGGCTCAAGTCCCAACATTTTCCTAAAGGTGAGGCACAGTGTGACTCATAAAGAGATGAGCTACTCTAAAATAATTACTTGAGTTTTCCGACTTATATAAGCAGAAATCTGGAGAACATGTGTGGGAATGAATGTAAGCCTAGGGGCCATGTCTGTATTGTTTACTGTTTAATTGCCAGTACGTAGCATTGTCTCCAGAACAGAAAAGATACCCAATAAGTATTCTAAAGTAATTGAGTGGTTGCTAAAAAATTCTTGTTGACATTTTTCATATAGATAAGTAGAAAGATAAGTAGGTAGATAGATAGATAGATAGATAGATAGATAGATAGATAGATAATATAAAAAAAGGAAGAAACAGTGGGGCTTTCTTATCTGCTTGTTTAGATGTGGGGAATAAAGGACAAAGAAAGCTGTAGGTCTTGAGAGCTGTCAGCAATCCAACGTAAAAAATGGCGTTAGGCTGTTTATTACATGTGTTTATTTTTATGATAATTATTTTAGTATTCATTGCTCTCACTTAACCTACAGTACTACAAGGGCAAATACCACTACTCTGCTTCCAAGCACAAATTGTAGTATATAGCATAGATTAGGTTCTCAATAATGTTTAATAAATGAATAAAACAACTAATAGTAGTATGTACATCTAACAGCAAAATGGCTCTATAGCAATTTTATAGGAGTTACTTCACGAGTGATTAATAAGATAATTACATGCCAAATGAAGCTTTTATTATTAAAAAAGAATCTGTTGTGAATGCATGAAAAATGTAACTACAAGCCAAGAAGTACAAGCACACACAGACACAGACACACACACACACACACACACACACACACACACACACACGCACGCACATAAATATTGATTGATTGTTGATTGGTTGAATGAATGATTCATTTAAAAGAGGTTTTCTTGGAGTGGAAGCCCAGAGAAGTAAGATGTACTGATGTGGAAATGGAGAGACTTGAGGTCTGATTTCATTTGTCACTAATTACTTGGCAGAAGTGAACAAGTCACTTAATTTCTTGGTTACTGTTTATTTACTTATGACAAAAATGGGCTGGGATTAATGATTTCTAAAATGTGTTGAAATTCTCAATTCCTATGAATTTTTCTGACTCTTCAGTTTTCACCCTCACTTACATTGTAAGAAGTAGAATGACCTTGAATGGTTTAGGGTCAGTAAAAAATGTTTTTACTGCCTTGAGGTGTAAGTGGTTCTTATTACTGATCCATGTTGGAGCTGCCTTGTATGGCAGAGAGACTGTGGTGGTTTATGAATTGATCTTGTCTGGGCAGATTTACTACTGTGTATTTTATTAATTTTTCCATTCAGTAAACTTGCTAAACCAGGTAATTGCCCAAACTCAGAATTGGATAAACTAAAAAACTCCCAGGTTGAAAACAGTTCCTAAAAGGAATATGGAGTTAGAATGAATAAGCCAAAACTTCATGGAAAAGAGACAAAAAGCAAGATCTCACTTCAAAATTCTTGTCACACTTAAAAAAAGCTTTAATTGAAAAAAAATGCATATATATGTGTACACACACATATACATACATATACACACAAGTTATAAAGTATAGCTCAATGTGACTTCACAGAATATTATCAGGACCCTAGAAATTTCTGTTGTGTCTCTTTATAATCACTTTCTTTTCAAGTAAAAATAATGTCCGTGTCATTGTATCCATATTGAAGATCAATTTGCCACCAATAACATATTTTTAAATTATTAATTTCTCTAAAAATAGTGGCATAGTTAGTGGTGAGGGTTTTTGGGGGAGTGACAGTGGGGTTCATGGGCTCTGGAGCAGACAACCAAGAAAGAATTCTTTGAGACGTCTTGGGTGCAAAAAGGTGATTTTATCGAAGTATGGGGACAGGACCCGTGGGCAGGAAGAGCTGCTATCTCTGAGAGTATAGCTACCACTATACTACTGATGTGAATGGGGAAACTGGTAGTGAATTTAGCACAATCCACACTGTATGATTGTGTGGATGAGAAACATAAGACACAAAGTCATTAAGGTGAATATGGGAAGTAGATTTGATATGCCCTGATTTGAGAGACCCCCCGAAAACAAACCACCAGAGTCCAGAGTTAAAGCCAAGCGGCAAGGGTCGTTTATTGCAGGTTCGAACCCGGTCCTCCGCGCACTCGTTG
>NW_024412406.1:7189918-7367189 GCF_014898765.1 Herpailurus yagouaroundi
GGTTCCTGCCTTTTTTTCAAACCACTCAGCAGAACTTGATTGGTTCCTGCCTTTAGGTCAGACCACGACCGGGCACGCCCTGGCTGGTTTCGGAAACAGCGGGGGGGGGGGGCGGGGTGTCTTTTCTTTGCAGTTTTGAGTACATTTGGTAATTTTTCTCTTAGTCTCTCAGATTCATGTCATGAGCACTCTATGAAGGTGCACACACTAGTCGTGTCTTTACACAATGTCGGCTGTATTCAGTCATAAAGCAAAGTTAATCACAATTATAAAGCAGGTTCAGGATTCCAAACTCAGTGACATTTCAGCATGTGATTCAACTTGGCTTCTTACAAAGGTCACAGAACAGAAGACAAACTGATGGGGAAAAATTATGTTATAAGATGGCCGACAGGACTGATAGGGGAATTCCAGTCCCGTTGCCCGAAGACTCCCCTTCCAGGTTCCCTTCCTAACTTGCTTGCCGAGCATGCCAAATTACTACTAATGAGGAAGTAACAGACTATAAAACGTACCCCATGTTTGCACTCAGACCTCTGGAGAGTGATCTCCTCTGAGCCCGCCGGTGTGAAATAAACCTCCTGCCTTCCAAGATCTCCTAGGGCCTTTTGGTTGTTCTGTTGGGTGTTCTGTTATGCCCAGAATTCGTGATCCCCAAAGACCACTAGGGAGCCGAGTCCGATGCAAAAGCAAAGAGCCTTTATTCGAGCTAGCTCGAGCTCAATCCCCTACCTGCACCGATGCAGCGGTGAGATACCAGGGAAAGAGAGCGAGTTTCAAAAGGACAAAGGTTTTATTGGGGTCTAGGGGCAGTTGGTGAGGTAATGGCTGTGGCCTCAGCCGATTGGCTGGGGAAGGGTCCGAGTCCTTTTAGGCAGGTGAGGGGGGGTTACTCAAGGGGAGGAGGTGTGGTCAAGGTGAAGGACACAGAACAAGATGGAGTCGGCTGGCGTAGGCCCGCCCTTTCAGATCCAGCCCAGGTTCTGTATCAAAGCTACACAACAAACAATGGTGTGGGAAGTTAATGAACCATGTTCGTTACTAGCAAGGTCAGTCTGTGGATGTGCAGTTGAGAAAGGGCCTAGGTCCAGTCCAGGTCAGCTCTCAGCACTTAAAGCTTACTATGTTCAAGCAGTGAAGGACCTCGGTCTGTTCAGAGATCAACTGGGCAGAGCTTTCAGCAGACAGCTGCCTTTTCTAAGTGGTCAGACATAGAGGGGTCACGTCTGAAGAGTCTGACAGTTTGCTGCAAAAATTCTCCCCTTTTTAAAGGGATTTAAATGGCCTTGGTCCCCTACAGAACTTCTCTGGTTCTGCTTGTTATCACTTCTGGGTTGGTAGCTGATGCTGGTCTTATAGCTGCAGTACCTTTAACTGCATGTGTCATTGCTTAACACAGTCCCCTGCATGACACTCCTTCTTGACACAGACTCCTGCTTGACATGAGAAACTCCATTTTGCTCTGTATAATTCACTCTTCAGAAAATAAAAAGTTGTGTTGGGACCTGCTACTGATGAGGAAGCATAAGGATAAGGCAAGCTGCCAGGCCTCAACCCCCCCCCCACTCCCCAGGTGGGATATGTGTGATATTCCTCAGGCACTCCTGGCTGCTCAAGAACAAAGGAAAGGGGAAAAACAAATGGTTAACTGATAGAGATCATAGTCCTACAGGACCTAAGTTTCCATCACCCCTCCATAGTGATGTGGGAAACAAAGGCAGAAGAAAATGGCAGATAGAACTAAATTTCCTTATAACCTGCAGCCCATTGACAAATACTTGAGGCTGGCAGAATGAAAAGTTTCTGGGAGAACTCCGAACTCCTTACTGTCTTAATGCTAATGATTTGCTAGAGGGAAAAACAACCTTAGCTTGACAATAGCTAGCCCTTCAGTATCCTGTGAATCTTCTTTAGCATATGAAAATCTCACTTGAGCCTTCCCCTGGACTTTACCTCCCCCAACCCAGTAGTATGTAACCAGTCTCTCCTCATGGTCCCTGGGTAGCTCTTCCTGCCCATGGGTCCTGTCCCGCTACTTTAATAAAAGTGTCTTTTTGCACTAAAGACATCTTGAAGAATTCTTTCCTGGCCATTGGCTCCAGACCCCGTGAACCCCAGTGTCATCCTCAAAACCTCAGCAGTTACACAATTTTATAATCAATAAGAACACGGCAAATTTCTAGGCTCTGCTTCTAGATCTCAGTACCAAAGACTATCCTGTTTTTTCCTTCTGATGTAAACCTTAGTGACCACAATAGGGCACTTGAAATTTCTGGATAGTTCATTGGGTTATTTTCTAAGAACCTCCTCCTAAAATTAAAATATAATCTAGGAAGATACCACAATAACCTGTGGATAAACTTGATTTAATTGGTCTAATTTCCTTGATTTGTCTTACTCAGATGGTAGGGATTAAATGAGACACAGCCAGTGACTTATGATAAGTTACATGCATATTGCCAAATGTGATATAACAGCCCTGCCACTGGCCATAGATACATAAAATTCAGAGGTAAAGTCTCAGTGCTATGCTATGGTTGAGGGCGCTTTCAAGCAGTGAGATACAGAAGTGAGGACAATAGTTGGTTGGCAGTGGGACTGAAAAATGTAGACAAAGAAAATGGATTGAAAAGGTAGGAAAACAAAGTTCATGTCTGGTTCAGTTTATCTACGGTCAATCATAGTGTTTAGTGACCTTAAAACTCAATATTATATGCAATAGATTTATAGAAGTAATCCCCTGCAGAGTCCATTCAAAGCATAAATTCAGTAAATAAGACACACTCTGGGGATTTTCTCTTTGTCCATTCTAAAGTTTGCTATTGTTTTTGTGATTGGAATTCAAGCTGTTACTGCATTATTCAGAGATCACAGAAAATGTGTGTTTGGAATGTATTAAAGGGATAGAAGAAACAATGAGGAACAAACAAAGTGGGAGAAATGAGATTTGGTGGTTTGAGTAATGGGTCATTAGGAAAATAAGGAAATTAGGTTAAAGAAAGCTGAATGACTAAGGCTGTCATAAAACAACACAAACAAATTGAGTGCATCCTTGTGGAACATTTCAAATTTCCAGAAGAAGGAAGTGCTAGAGTTTGAAATAAATTGCTGGGCTTTGGTTAAGTGGTGGGAAGGAGTTTGTGTCCTAGCTGCCACCTTTGTTCTAGGCTTTCAGAATGAGGCCTGTGTACAAGTGTGGCCCAAACACTGATGGCATGGGAATCCACCTACCCCCATCCCCTGCCAGAAACATCAATTTGAATAACTATCTGCTTACAAAAATACCTTCACAAAAGCCCAGGATTCCAGGTGAGAGACTTCAGCACCTTGGGTGAAACACAGAAATAAGAAAGGGCACACTGAGGAGGGTAGGAAAAATAGATTCACACTACCACTATTACCCCACTTTTAAGCCCCAGCGGCTCAGCAAAGAGTGAAACACCATCTCCTTGGGAGAAGGAGAGTAAAGTGAATCCCTAACCTCATCTTGGACTTCAGAGCTGCCCACCTCAGCTCCATGCTGACTCGTGCTATATGTTCATTACTTGCACTTCTGGGTATATATCTAAAGGAAATGAAAACACTATGTTGAGGAGACATCAGCACCCCTGTGTTCACTGCAGAATTATTCACAATTGCTACGATATGGAAACTACTTAAGTATCTGTCAATGATTAAAGGATAAAGAAAGTATACATATGTATAATGGAATATCACTGGGCCATACAAAAGAAGGGAATCCTGCCTTTTGCAACAACATGGACATTGAGGGTATTGTGTGAAGTGAAATAAGTCAGACAGAGAAAGACAAATGCTGTATGATACCATTTATATGCAGAGTCTAAAAAAGAAACCCGAAATCAGAAATAGAGTGGAATAATGGTTGCCAGGAGCTTGCGATGGGGAAGATGGGGAGGTATTGGTCAAAGGGTATAAACTTCCAGCTATTAGAGGAATAAGTTCTGGGGATCTAATTACAGCATCGTGATGATGATGAACAGTACTATATTATATACTTGAAAGTTTTTAAGAGAGTAGATTTTATTTATTTATTTATTTATTTATTTATTATTTTTTATTTAATTTAGTTTTTTTTTTTTCAATGTTTATTTTTTTGGGGACAGAGACAGAGCATGAACGGGGGAGGGTCAGAGAGAGAGGGAGACAGAATCCGAAACAGGCTCCAGGCTCTGAGCGGTTGGCACAGAGCTCAACGCGGGGCTCGAACCCACGGACCGCGAGATCGTGACCTGGCTGAAGTCGGACGCTTAACCGACTGCGCCACCCAGGCGCCCCTAATTTAGTTTTTGAGAGAGAGGGAGAGAGAGCAGGAAAGGGGCAGATAGAGAGGGAGAGCAAGAATCCCAAGCAGGCTCCACACTGTTAGTGCAGAGCCTGATATGGGGCTCGAACTCATGAACCACAAGATCATGACCTAAGCAGAGATCGAGAGTCACATTTCAACTGACTGAGGCACTCAGGGGCCCCATTATGAGAGTAGATGTTAAATGTTATCTCATGCACATACAAGATGGCAATTATGTGAGAAGATGGGGTGTGTTAACTAACCTTACTGTAGTAATACTTTTGTAGTATACAAGCATCAAATTATCACATTATACATCTTAAACCTCCTTGTGTTATATATCTTCCTTGTGTCAATACTATCTGAATAAAGCTGGGGAAAAAAGGCACCATTTAAATGTCATTATTATATTAATCCTATAAAAGGTGTTCTTATGAATAAAAATTGATTACATGTTTCAAAGAACACATTTGAAAAGCCATAAAGCAAAATTAAAAAAAAAGAGATAGTTCTGTTTTTATTTTGTTTTAATTATTTTTCTCTACTACCTAACATTGTTTCATACATAAAAGGTATCAGCTTTGAGCTGGGAATACTATCTAAAGTAAAGTATATTAAGCTTTTACTCTGTGCCAGGCTCATTTGTATTTTTACAAACCTATGAACTCGAAGCTATTATTACCAAACTATTTTATAGAAAAGGAAAATAAGACACAGAGAGGTTAAGTAATTTGCCTGGTTTAAACTGTTTTTTTTTAAAGGTTATTTCTTTTTTTTCAGAGATACAGAGACAGCACGAGTGGGGGGCAGTGCAGAGAGAGAGGAGAGAGAGAGAGAATTCCAAGCTGGCTCCACACTGTCAGCACAGAGCCTAACATGGGGCTCGAACTCAGGATACTGTGAGATCATGACCTGAGTAGAAATCAAGAGTTGGATGCTTAACTGACTGAGCCACCCAAGTGTCCTAATAATTTGCCTGTTTTAAATTAAACGATGTATCTTTGTGTCTGAAACTTTAGGAGATATTGTTTACTGAATAGAAAATACAGAGTATTTGAAATTGAATATTTTAGTGGACAATTATTCAAATTTTATTGGAATCTCAATGCGTAAATAATATAACAGAACTTAACAAATTTTTTTTTAATGTTTATTTATTTTTGAGAGAGAGAGAGAGAGAGCAGGTGAGGGGCAGAGAGAGAGGGAGACACAGAATCTGAAGCAGCCTCCAGGCTCTGAGCTGTCAGCACAGAACCAGACAAGGGGCTTGAACTCATGGACCACGAGATCGTGACCTGAGCCGAAGTCAGAAGCTTAACCAACTGAGCCACCCAGGTGCCCCTGTAATAACAGATCTTTAAGTCAGGCCTGCATTTAAATCTTGGCCATGTCATTAATTATATTACCTGTGTACCAGTGTTCAACCTTTAAGTCATAATATTTTCATCTGTAAAAATCACACCAACCTTGCTGAGTTATTGTTAAGACTATAAAAGATGTGCATTAAATATAGTAGAATGATGTGTTCACAGTGGTTCCTTACTAAATGACAGGGTGTCAGAAAGTGTTTGCTGTCAATTACCCCCTTCCTGGGTAAAATAATGTTCGTTTTGCTCAGTTTACCTGTGCCCTGTGCTTCAGGACCTTTCTTCAGCTCTAGGAGTGAAGCTCTGATAGTCTTAGCCAATTACAATGATTCTCTTCTGTAGAGGTTGATTCAGCAATGGACTTATGACATTATTCTGATTAGTAGGTCAGAAGGAAATGTCTGCTGAGTGGTGGAGAGACTTCTTAAAAGTTCTTTCTTTCTCCTAAATAAGGAAAAAAAGCAAGAGTTTTTCTTTTTCAACCTTCGAATGTTATTATATAAATATATGAGTCTTAGTTTTCCTGGTGCCATCTCATGAGGGGAAAAGCTAACTCCCTGAAGAAAACAGGATGAAAGATGGAAAAAATTCTAGGGCTTGATATTTCAAAATAAGTACATTAACTGATACCTCCTTAATTCCAGGATTTTCACTTTGTGAAATCTCTCCAGTTTAAACTATTTTAGTTGGGTTTTGCATTACTTTTAGTCACAAACGCCCTAACAGATGAGGCTTATCATCACAATAATTGTTCAAAAGAAGAATGTATGTTTTGCTGAAAAATTTACCTATCCGAAAAGAGAGGGAAACTGTAGAAATTTAGCATCTATCTCCCAGTGCGTACTTAATGCTTTCTGAGAGAGCAGTATATAATTGGTCAGAACTAGATTTTTTTTTTATTCGGCCACTTTGCATTAGTGGTGGGATCCTTGCCTCAAAGGATCTTCAGGAAATGTTGTCATGCTTTTTCTTTCATTTCTAGCCTCAGGTTTGTCAGGTAGTCTTTTGCTTCCTGTCATCTGGTGTGAGTCTATGCATTATTTATACACTCATTCAACAGATATTTATTTAATTCTTACCATATATTTTGCCTACTATCAGGTGCTAGTACCAGAGAAGGCTTTCCTGAGAAGGAACAAGCAAAGTAAGATCAAAAGGATGAGTCAAAGTTGATTAGGTGAAGTGGGAGGAGATGTCTGTGAAACCACATAGTCCAAGAAAAGGAAACTATGTGCCCTAGGGATAATGGTGCACTTGCCAAGTGGAAAGTCCAAGGTTTGAAATATAAATAGCAAGGGGCTTATTGGCCCAAGTTGAAGCTAGAGAGGTAGGTAAAAGGAATGTTAATGACTTTAATTTTTATTCTAAGAGTAAGGAGGTCTTTGAAAACATATTTTAGTAGTGAGAAACATGACCAGATTTTCATTTAGAAAAGATCACTTGGATGCAACATGAAAAACAGATTGTAAGGAGGCAAGTGGATGTGGGGAGATGAGTTCAGAGATTGATATAGTTTTCTAGGTGAGAGATGTGGGTAGCTTCAATTAAGGTAAGAGCAGTAGAAATAGATGAACACAGATTTGACAATAATTTGGAGGTAAAATTGACAAGACTTCCATGAGGAATGAGATAGACTGAGATGCCATAGATGCTGATAGATTTTTGGCTTGCAGAATAATGGTTATGGTGAATTACTGAAATAGAAAACCGTAGAAGTAGATTTGATTTCGGTTTATGGTGGTTAATTGTCACTCCTCAGTCCAACTCATTCTGCAGGAAGAACAGCAAATGCAATGTACAGTTAAATTAAAAGAGCACATGAACAGGATCACTACCCAAGAATCCTATGAATTTTAGAGTTTCAGTATATATCTGCAGTTGCATCTCAAAACCATACTATTTGTGACTTAATATTTTTCTGACCAAGGGGGAGTTTTATGGACTTCCCTTTGACCATTTCTGGTATCATAATTGTTAATCCACAGATATGAGAACTAATGTGAAGTGTATGTCATCTGGTAACTGTATCTTTCTGAATTTTGAATTAGGGAACCAGAAAAATGTTCACAATGTAAGTCTTCAGGCCAATTAGCAATTCTGAGATGTACTTGGGTCAGGATTCCATTTATTGTCTGGTCTCCATAAGACACATTCTTACCCAAGGACTCTAATGACGGTTCAGTTCTCTTGTTCTCATTGTCAGTGCTGATATTCAATAGACTTCAAAAAATCTTGATATTCTTCTCCTGTATGCAATTATTCTGTCAATTACTACAAGCCTCCTTGAAAATAAAGACTGCACATTTTGCCTATATTTTTGTTTATATTTGCTACAGCTTTATGCAATCCATTCTCAAGAGAGTCTAGACTCCTTTTCATTTGATGGACACTGGGTGTGAGAACAAACTCAGATCTCGAAGCTGGGTTAATGATTTTGATATTTTATTTGGATGAAAGCAATCTTCTGCTTGCCAATTCTTGATTTTCTTTGTCATATAAATCATGAAATATTATAGCCTGTTTCCCATCTATTTCACATCTAAGAACATTATGTTTCATTAGCAACTGCCAAAGAAGTCTTCAGGCCAAAGTACTATTCTGGCCTTTCTTCTTGTTATGGTAACTATAGCCACATTGCCTCTGATGGTTACTTGCCACCACCAGCCTCTAACCATTCTAAGAATCTACCATTTTTATTTATGTTAAGGACACATTAATGTAGCAGCAGCATCAAATATCAACTTTAGTATGAAAAGACAGCCTGAGTTTCCCTGTGATGACTGTGCCCTTTTCACTGGTGCACTTCTACTGTTTTAGTGAAGGGAACAAACACATTTTGAGCCCTCTTAGTGATCACAGTCACATGTGGATTATCTGCTCTTATGTAACACATTTATTTTAATTTACCCCAAATCTTGACTCTTGTAACACCTTCCTCAATTCTTTACCAAGGCAGATCTACCATCTTGTGTTATATACTATATGTTATCATCATGTTTAGCTTTGAAAAGTGATTCCACATTGTATCAGGATCCATTTCAGGTGAAATTCTGAGATATAAAAGATCATAACCATGTCTCACACTCTCCACTATTCAATTTTATAAACTCATCCTGGTTCAACGTATTTCCTTCTAGTTTCTAACAGTGTATATATTGACCAGGTCACATAATTCTTTGTTGAGTAAACTGTCTTTGTTCTCATAGTAGGGAAATTATTTCCCTGCTCAGGCTATGCTAAGTATTGCCTGGAAGCTCCAAACAGAGCTAAGAAAGGTGGTGTAAGAACAGAACAAACATCATTTGGTAAGGCATTTGGCTCATGTGAAGTCTTCACTTATTGTCTTGGAAAAAAGAGGCTGATTTCCTCTAGCAAGTGGGCAAATATTCCAGAGGCTAAAAAAAGAGAATCCTGGGTTTAAGATTTTCAGACATATTCCACCCCCCGCAGTTTTTACCATATCAGATCTCTGGGTCCTACTATTTTCCTATCAATATTTTGGTTTCATTATAGGAAACCCATTGAGGCTACATTCTTTATATTCAATAAATATTTATTGAATATTTTATTCAATATTTAAATATTTTTATTCAAAAATATTTTATTCAATATTTATATCACATCTATGAAATAGTTTATGCTGTTTGTGCTTCAGGTTCCTAATATATAAAATTAGGATAATATGTTTATTATAAGATTATTTTGAGAATTAAATAAGATAATGCATGTTAGGGCATTGGAAAAATTATCAGTGTTAGTAAACACTCAAAACTATTAAAGTCATGATGATGATTATGATGATGAGGAGGAAGTTAGCACTGATATTCCCCTTTCACAGATAAAATGAGTCTATGAGTATGAATCACGTAAAATCACACATGTCTGAAAAAGTAGAACCATGATTTGAACCCAGGCCTGGCTAACTCAAAGTCATTGCTTGTTCTAATACTCTAGACTGCCCTTCAATTTCATTTCTTGAGCTGGCTATTAAGTGACCTGGTAAAGCCTTGAAGGATGAACAAAGGTTTACCAAATGGGTGGGGTTTGATTTGCAGATACAGGTAGGGTGATAATAAGGACATAGGGAATGCATATGGATGAAATTGAAGTTGTGATCATTCTAGTATGCATGGGGGACTTCTGATTGCTTGGGTTTTCCAAAAAATAAATTGTTCCTCTTAATTTAATTTAATAAATACTTAAAACCTGCTATATGCTCATTATAACTCTATTTGCCATGGGGAATTTAGAAAAATTGAATATCGTCCTTTTCTCTAAAGAAATGTTTATGATTAGATAGCAATGAGGAAGAATAAGTACTCTCTAACAGTTAATACAACAGACTTTTGCATAAGGGTTAAAATGAGAGGATAAAACTTAATATTGGAAGTGATACTTGAGCTAAGTCCTGAAGGAGGAAAAAATGAGTTAATAATTAAATATAGTAAAATAGATTTTTGGATTAAAAGTAAATGCAGACTGTGGAGGTTTGCTCATGAAAAAAAAACCCTAATATTCCTTTAAAGCTGCCTTTAGAAGTTATATTTAGGGTGCCTGGGTGGCTCAGTTGGTTAAGTATCTGAGTCTTGATTTTGACTTAGCTCATGATCTCAAGATTGTGAGATCAAGCCCTCCATTGGGCTCCATGCTGGATGTGGAGCCTGCTTAAGATTCATTCTCAATCTCTCTCTCTCTCTCTCAAAAAAAGTTATATTAGATGAAATAGATTCCCTTTAATCTGTTCCCCAATAAGAGTGGAATTAGAAGAAATGACTTAAAATATAAATTGGTATGTAGCTGTTTTACATTTTGTTTTGTTTTTTGTGTTTTTTTTTGTTTTTTTTTTTTTTTTTACGAATCCAGAGATCTATAGCTGGTAAGACCTTTAGACTTTAGAATTACCTTCTCCTTAATGTGAGGATGGCAATCTAGTGGCATCAAATGCCTTGTTGTAGAGAAATTTGATGAGACTAAAAGGAGGAAGAATTTGAAGAAATTACTTATTGAGGTGCACTCGACCGTTACAAGTATGTGCAAGTGCTAAACATAATGAGCATTTGTGTTCTATTTTCCATTAACTTCAAAGATAGTGGTAAGCATTACTCTTTAAAAAATATTGTATGTGTTTTTACCAAGTATAAGTTCTCAGTGTTAAAATGTTTGATGAAAGTTATTCAGTTTAAAAATGATCATCATTAGGAGCACCTGGGTGGCTCAGTTGGTTGAGCTGCCGACTTCGGCTCAGGTCATGATCTGCCAGTTTGTGAGTTCGAGCCCCACATCGGGTTCTGTGCTGCTGACAGCTCGGAGCCTGGAGCTTGCTTTGGATTCTGTGTCTCCCTCTTTCTCTGACCCATCCTCTGCTCATGCTCTGTCTCTCTCCCTCTCTCTCAAAAATAAACATTAAAAAAAATTGATCATCATTATAATCTTTTATTTTCCTAACATAGAGTAATGACAGTATGTGCTTTGCTAAGAAGACATTTTTCTCACTTATGTTATTTATAATGTTAAAAAGAATATGTGAATTTTGGTTTAGAAAACCATATTGAGTATTTTCTTATTTTGGTTTTTTGTTCCCTCAATGTTCAGATTTTGAATAGAATTGATCAGAGTTCTTTTTTATTATTTATTTATTTACTTATTTATTTATTAACGTTTATTCATTTTTGAGACAGAGAGAGACAGAGCATGAATGGGGGAAGGTCAGAGAGAGAGAGGGAGACACAGAATCTGAAACAGGCTCCAGGCTCTGAGCTGTCCGCACAGAGCCCAACACAGGGCTCAAACTCACCGACCGCAAGATCATGACCTGAGCCGAAGTCGGCTGCTTAATCGACTGAGCCACCCAGGCGCCCCAGAATTGATCAGAGTTCTAATCCAAAAAATATATGTGAGCATCCAAACAATTTTAAAATTGACATAAAACATAAAAGCTTGATTTTTTTAAATGGGAAAAAATAAAATAGTCTAAAATACTCTATAAAGAAATAGTGATGTTCCTAAATGTGGAAGATTATTCATTCCTTCTTATTTTATTATTCTGTAGTCCTAACCAATTTCAAATGATGTTTGTCATCTCTGTTTTCAGTTAAGTGTTATTTATTTTTAATTAACTTAAAAAAATTGACTTGTTAGTTGATTTGTATCTGGCTTGCCTAGGGATATCCTAAAATTATATTCTCCTCTTGTCTATACTATCAAGTGCCCAAGCTGAACCATGTCAAGCACTATTGAATCTAATAAAGCCACAGTTAAAGATTGAGTATTAGGGAACTTATATATTTCTCTCACAGAGGATATTGGAGAATAGATTCTTTCCTTCTTATAGATGATGATCGTGAGAAACAATGTGATAGGAGATGATCAGGGAAAATATTATGCGTATTACTCAGGGACCATTATTACTTCAGGCTAAAATGCTGGGACTTTTGATTCTGTCCTTGCCTTCAGCCCTCAAAAATCAATTCATCAGTGTACAACTCTCTCCATCTCTTTTTGTCTTTCTGTATCCCTCAAACTGCCCCTTTTGTCTGAATTTATGTTTCTTGATAGCACAACTTAAAACCTTCTGAGATTTTACCATCTCTTGTCTGAGCTTCCCCTCTTTCTAAATTTGCAAGAATTGGACTTTGATTGACAAGGCAGTTTGTCATGTAAATAAATCAGTTTTTGAGGGTAGATATTATTTACCTGTTCTCTTTTCCATATCATTGAGATATGAAGTCTTAATAATATCTAATCAATATACAAATTGACTTGGTTATATTTCCTTTTTTTAAATATTTATGTATTTTGAGAAAGAGAGAGCAGGTCGGGGGAAGGAACAGAGGGGGAGAAAGAGAGAGATAAATCCCAAGCAGGCTTAGCTCTGTCAATGCAAAGCCAGAAGCGAGAATCAAACTCAAAAACCTTGAGATCATGACCTGGGCAGAAAACAAGACTCAGACATTTAATTGACTGAGCCACCCAGGCACCCAGATTGGGTTACATTTCTTAATAACTGTTAATGTACTATCATAGTTTGAAAACAAAGTTCTTGCACTCAATCTTCACATGACTCAGTTCATCACTTATTCAGCAATCATATGAAAGTATGTTTCTGTTTATATTTAGTTTTGGAAATCCACTCTCTTCTCTCAATCCCTGACAATGTATCTATTGTCAAAACACTGCATTCATGCTGCTACAATGCATACATTGTAATCACTGCATATTATTATTGCTTAGAATTCCTCCCTTGACACTAACTTATACTGAAAATTGAAAAATGATTTCAGTCCCAGGATATAACATTAATATGTAAGCAATAAGCAATTGGATATTAAAATATTTAAAAATATAGCATCATTTGAAATAGCATGATAAATAGGAAATTTTGGAGGATACATGTAACAAAAGATATATAAGAATTTTATACTACAAACTATAAATATTGCTGAGATAAATGAAAGATGAGATGAATGGAGAGATGAGCCATGTTATTGGATATATTGACTCAATATAATTAATCTGTTAGATTCTACCCCAATTGAACTACACATTCAAATCAAACCCAATTGAAATCCCAGTAGGCATTTTTTTATCCTAGAAATCGACAAGCAGATCCTAAAATGCATGTAGTAATGAAAACGCTCTGAAAGAGCAAAAGGAACTCTGTGAAAGAAGAATAACTTTGGAGTACTTATGTCATCTGACTTCAAGACTTGTTAAGTTACAACAGACAAGACAGAACGGTATTAGCATCAAGTTAGACAAATAAATTAGTGGAACAGAATAGAGAGTCCAACATTGACCTACATATGTGTGGCCCAATGATGTGTGACAAAGTTACAAAGACTGTGGAGAAAAGATAATCTTTTCCAGAAGATGCTGCTTCAGCAAATGTATATCCAAATGCAATGAACTTTGATTAGTACCTTAAACTGCTGGAAACATTTCCCTCATTACTTCAGGTTATACATGTTTGGCAATAGTTCTACACAGGTGATCTAATGCCCTTTTTCAGTGCAGCCATAGACAATTTAAAAAATAAATAACTCCAAAAAGATATATCGGAAAACCACATTATGTCAGTTTATCCCATTATTAGTGTTTGATTACTTAGGTAAGATGGTGTTGGGCATACTTTTCATTGTATGTGTATGTCTTTCCATGTGTAACTAAGTAACCTGTGTAATGTTACATTAGAATGGTTAACCTGTCCCCCAACAACCTCCTGCCAATTGGTTTTATTCTCTATTAATAAATTTTTGCCAAATATTCCTTTTTATAATTTTGGTAGGAGCAGAATAATGGATGGACTGTTCAACGAGTGTAGACTTCCAGTGAGGATTTTTTGTTCCTGCAAGAGATCACATGGAAATACCAATTTAGAATTGCTTTTCATTAATTTCTTGATGGGTGGTTTATATAGATCGTACAAACCTTGGCTAAAGTTGCAGCAGTGTAAATTCAAACATCAAACCTGAGTCTGTGAGAATAAACCTGTGTTTACCAATTCCTAAGGAAGCCTTTAAAAAAAGTCTCATTCTCATATGGTAATGCAGACAGGTAGCTTTTATTTTTCATTATTTTAATAATAGTAGAGTCTTTTGCAAGTCACAGCTTTGTGTGAGAATCTGATTCTAATTCCTTCCCTTGCTTTGGTCCAAATACTTAACATTCTTATGTCTAAAAAGAAACACTTCTAACAAAAGCCTCTGGGTTAGAGGTCAGCAAACTATAGCCCATGGACTGTTCCTAGCCCACAGACTAATTTTGAAAGTAAAGTTTTATGGGAACAAGCCATGTTCATTAATTTATGTATTGTCTATAGCTATTTTTGTGCTACAACAGAGTCGGTGCTGTGACAGTACAACTATTTAGTTAGCTGAGAAATTTACTATCTGGCCATTTGGGAGGAAATATTTGCCAACCCTTCTGGGTCACAGTGACCAGGAAGCATCTTATGGACAAGTATACTTTCTGGGTGCTTTCACTCTTTAGATTGCTCACTATGACAGAATTATTTTTCTTATAGTATTTTAATATTTACCTATTTCATTTACTCTGGTGTAGGTCTGCTGATAGGAAATTTTCTCAGCTTTGTTTATCTGAAAATGACTTTCACCTTTGTTCTTGAAAAATAGTTTTGCTAGGTACAGGAGGCTATTTTCTTTTGGCACTTTGAACATATACTCTTGTCCTTCAGCGTGCATTATCTTTGTTAAGAAGTCATCTATCAGTTGGGGCGCCTGGGTGGCTCAGTCGGTTGAGTGTCCGACTTCGGATCAGGTCATGATCTCACAGTCCGTGAGTCCGAGCCCCGCGTTGGGCTCTGTGCTGACGGCTCAGAGCCTGGAGCCTGCTTCAGATTCTGTGTCTCCCTCTCTCTCTGCCCCTAACCCACTCACATTCTGTCTCTGTCTCTGTCAAAAATAAATAAACATTAAAAAAAAATTAAAAAAAAAAAAGAAGTCATCTATAAGTTAAAATGCTGCTCCTTTAAAGATAATATACATCCCGTGCCTTGCTATGGTTGTGCTTTAATTTTTTGCTTTAGTATTCAGCAATTTATCATAACATGCCTAGATCCAATTTTCTTTGGTATATTCTTCATGGAGTTAGTGGTACCTTCAAATCTGTGGCTTGATGTCATTAATTAGTATAGGAAAATTTTTAGCCAGTATTTTTATGTGTGTTGCTTCTGTTCTGTTTGTGTTTTCTTGTCTCCTTCTAAAGAATTACATATCTTTTTGTTTATGAACTCTCTTTTCAGCTATATCTAATCAGTTGCTAAAGCCATTTATTGAGTTTGTTATTTCTATTGTTAAATCTTTCAGTTCCATATTTTTTCTTTTAAATATAATTTTCAGACCTTTGCCAAAATTCTTAATTTTTAAATTTCTCTGATTATATTAAAGATAATTGTTGCAAAGTCTGTTCTTGATAGCTTCCTTAACTGGATCTCACATGTATTTCTTTCTATTGTTTGTTATTTTACTTTATGGTTGTTTTATTGTTTATGTACTGGTTATTTTTATACTTCATTTTTGCATATCAAAAATTATAATACAATATGATATTTTCCTGTAGAGAGGATTTGGCTGTTTGGATTACATTAATGAAATATAATTCAGATCATTTAAAAGTGGCCTTCAGTGTGTTTGTGGGAGGAACAATTTCTGTTTAGTAATTATTTCCAGACTAATTTAAAGCCTCAGGGAGTTCTTTAAGCACCATGCACTTGATGCCTCTCAATATTAATTTTATGTCCCACTAACACTGCAAGGTTAAAAAAGAAAAATCTGTGCTCAGCCACTCAGGCCCTTAGCTACCATTCTGGAATCTATACGTGTTCCTAGGGAAAAATTAGTTTCTAATGCTAGGTTCACCCCTTTGGGTCTCCACTTTATCCTGGCTGTTGGTATAATACTTCCTCAATGGCTTACTTCCTTAGTGCCTGTGCACTATCTCAGTGCCGATGGTCCATATTTCTTAGTCTGGCAGTTGCAGAAAAAGATGTTGAACTGTGTGATAGATGCTGGGGTATACCACCTAGAACCACTTTTACGAATAAGAAGTTCTTTTCAGAGGTGCTGGCTGATGGTTGTTCACAACTGAAATGCCCAGAGGCTCATGCCTTGGGGCAGCCTAAACCAAATGACTGATTGATGTGGGGTACAAAGTCTTAACCTCACTGTCTCAATTTAGGACTTCTGTGAAGAGTCATTTAAACTTTGGGGCATCTGTTGAAATTTCATATCATTTCAATTTCTTTCTCTGCCAGTGTGCTTTCCTGAATCCCTTATAGGTTTTGTTTCCAATTATTCCCCATTAATCTACTGCATGCAAATCTCAGAACTCTAGGAAAAGACATTTGAGAGTTATATTTACTTTGCTTTTACTACAGTCATCATTTCTTTTTTGTTATGTTTAGCTCATTTTGGGGAGAGGAAGTCAATGTTGGGAAGAAGTAGAACATTTGGGACAAGTAATATACTTTGGCTATGGCAGACACAATTAAAGTATATTATCTTGTTTTTTGCCTGAGGGGGCACATCTTTGCTTTTTGTTTCACATTCACTTTTGAGTTGATATGATCAGGAAGTCTCCTTTAAAATGTTTTTATAGGGTGATTTAAAATTTATTTATTAACCAATTGCTGCCAAGCTGAGACCTTGAAACATTCTTTCTTCTAGATTTTTATTCTTCTTTCTTCTTGTGATGCTGGCCGGTCTTCAAATTTTTTTCTTCTTTTTTTAAACCTTTGACATCCCTTCTTTTGCAAACCACTTCCTCCAAAGCTTGCCCACATCACAAAGCTTACTACTGCTGGTCAACCCAAGTTATAGTTCCGTGTAATATCCAGAAGTTTTCAGCTGCATAGAGCAGGCTTGGACAGTGAGGAAGCTGAGACACCTTATGTGTTTCCCATCTCTGAAGTATGCTTTTCTGCTCAAATTGTGTAATTTGAGTAATTAAAGGTAGTGCCTTTTAGGTCTGTGCCTTGCAGTTTCAGACAAGTCTGCCCTTTAAGTGAATTCTGTATGTTTTTGGAATCCTCTCTCAATCTGGAATTAGTTGCACTGCATTTGGCAGCTATGATCATGGATTATGCCATAGGGTTAGGCTGTCTTTTAGGTTCACTAAAAAAAAGAAGTGTCTTGTCTATTTTTCTTTTTTATTATTTTTAGTTGACATACATTAAGAGAATAAAGACATCTTTCCTCAGGCATCTTTGTGTGAAAATCATCAAGATTTTGATAATTATTTTATTAATGAAAACAGATATATGGTATATTTTTAGGTATTTATTTGAAGTGGGAGAAATGTGTTATCTTTGTGTTTAGATTTTTTGTTTGTTTTACATAACCAACCTATAATTTTCTTCCACTGAAACGGATATACTGCATATATCTATTAGATATCTAATAAATGTTTCAGCTTCTGAATTAACTTTGGTTTACCTGTATTAGATTTTAGATTTGGAAGTGAATAGTCATCTACGGTAACATTGATATCAGTGATTTAAACTCATGAGAGTTTTAGTCTTTTATTGAAACATGGTTTTAAACAAGTTTAAATTTCTTCTTTAAAGAGTTCAAAGAAGGGGTGCCTATGTGGCTCAGTCAGTTAAGTGTCTGACTCTTGACTTCTGCTCAGGTCATGATCTCAAAGTTTGTGAGTTCCAGCCCCACATTGGGCTCTGTGCTGACAGCGTGGAGCTTGCCTGGGAATTCTCTCTCTCCTTCTGTCTCTGCCCCTTCCCCACCCTCAAAATAAATAAGTAAACTTACCAAAAAAAGAGTTCAAAGAAAAATTATTTTATTTGTTATAGCTTGGATTTTTTAATCACATCAGGATTATATCATATCAGATCATATCAGATTGTGAATACTCTTTGGATGAATTTATTCTCCAGAGAATTGTGTAAGTTGACTCTGATGTTCCAAATCCTAAGCAGAATTATATTGTAATTTCAGGTAAAGATTTATTTAATTGTTGTTAATCTAGCAAGTAAAACACACAGAATTTATTCATGTTTGTGTATAAAAGTTTTAAATCATTGCCAATATCACACTCAGCCCTTATAATGATAAACAGATTATTAGATGTACCTCTAAGAATTTTGCCTGACTTTCAGAGCATTTGGCGAGAAGTGCAACTGACTTAAGCAACAAAGAATGACATCACCTTGTTGCTACCCCTCAAGCTACAATCTTGCTAAAATGGTGATCCTTCTTCTTAGTATTTTTTTAATTTATCCTGCGTACCAAGTTGATTTTGTATGTTTTTATGTGTATGTGTTTTTGGTCTCATACCTAATGAATTGCACTACTTAGTGGATATTAATAATATGCTAACCAATAACATTATATCTATAGAGGGAGTATGATGTAGCATGGTTGGTGAAAAAGGTAAGGAAACCCACTGGCAGTCTACCTACTTGCAGATGCGTGATTCAATCATTTACATTTTCTGAACCTCAATTTTATGACATGTAAAACTGCTAGATCAGATAATCTCTAATAGCCATTGTAGTTCTGTCATCTATATTTTTATGGTAATTTCCATGATCTATTCATGATGGAGTTTTACATAAAAGCAACTAAAGATTATTTATGACCTTGTAAGTAAGAAACAGAGGAGTGAATAAAAAATCACTGTCCTGCTGTATTCCTCAAGAATCTTTTATATCCCCATTTTTCACCCTATAGTTCATGTGTAAATGATATCCATTACTTAAAATTTCATATGCAAGACCATCTGGTCTTTATAAATGCTATTTCAGCTTTACCAAATATTGATAAATTGTGCAGCTTTGTGCTGCCAAATACTTAGGCCTCTTTGTCATGGCTTCATACCAATTTCAAAATGAATACTGAATATAATTATTTAGGGATGAAAGAGTAATAGTAAATAAAACCATATGCTTACTATTAAAGCATTTTATTTGAATAACTCTTAGTAGCATATTTTCAAAACTTGGTCCACTTGTAATACTGGAAGAGTCCCATTTTTATTTGATTCCTGAAACTATAATTCTTGGGCAATAAGCCCATCTGTATTAATGGTCCAGGCTGAATTGAGCTTGATTGGTATTTGAAATTGATTCTGTCCAGATACCAGATGGCCCAAGTTGGTATTTTATTTGTCACTTTCAAAGGAATTTTTTTTTTTTTTTTTTTAGTGGGAATGAGCAGATTCAAGATGATGACTGTTCTCCCCCAGGTTTACAAACAACATTTAATATTAGTGCTGCATAGATGGCCCCAGAAGAACTCCCAGTTAACTGATGACTCTGCTCCAGTTATTTTTTCACTGAATTTTTCTCTCAAGAGTCTAGCTTCTTTTGATTTTTTTTTTAAATTCCTATCTCTTTTAAAATCTAGTTCCTTAACTAAAATAGTACAGCAAGTCCAGATAGTATACTTTGACCTCTGGGATCATGCTATGAGTATATTAATAACCTGTGTTTTAGAGAAAACTGGAGTCAGCTGGCTTATTCACTACAGTGGTGGATTTATAAAATGGATAGTAGGAGGTAAGATGAGGACAGATAAAGGCAAGTTTTTGAAATGAAGCTAAGGAATCTAGATTTTTTTTCAATGTAGGAAATAGCAATTCTTCAAGAATTTTTCTCAGCAAGGAAGTGGGAGAGAAGAGCTGGAAGCAAGGGTGTAGAGATATTTGCATTTATCTAGGTGGGAGATCATCAGGATTTCAGTTTGGCAGGTGTCTGTGGCAAAGCAGGGTAAAGGGTGAGTAAGAGCTCCTTTGGAAGAAGAATTAATGACAGAAATGATATAAGTGACAAGGGGGGTGTGCTGTCACCTCAGCTTCTCAGCTTTTCACACCCCCAACAAAAATGCACAAAACCTGGAATAGACTTGTTCTCCTTCTCCATAAGCTCCTGCAGGCATTTTGAAGGCAGCGTAGAAAACTTGCAACGATGGAAGTTGAAACTGCAGAGGTAGTCATTTTTCTTCCAGCTCCGTATAAAAATATTCAAGTGGGAGCCTAGAACTGGAATTCATCCTTGGGGATTCACTAGAGTATGTTTGTGTACCAGTGGGGAGTAACATAAGCCAATTACTGACACTCTACTTCAAGCAAGGAGAGATTCAAGTTCTGATTTACCAAATAATGCCTGCTTTTTATTTCATTTTACAAAATACCCAAATCTTTTAAAAATAAAAGAAAATAAAACGCACAAATGAGGAAATACATTTGAAAAATTACAGAGCATACATTTTGCTCCTCCTCTGACTTCCTCACTCTGATGAAACACTATAGCACAGGGCATGGGATCTGCTTTACCTAATAGTCACATGAAAGGGCTTCCTGTGCAGGACAGGTAATAAACAATGGGATCAACATTGACCAATGAGAAAAAGGAGATAGGGAGGATTTCCTCCTTTTGGTGAACTGAGATTTCTGTAAAGCTTATCTGGAAATATAGCTCACAGACTAAGCAACTGGCTAATCTTTTTGTGAAATCTTGTATTGCTTCCCCTCCTCTTCTGCCTCCATTTTCTCTCATTCTCACTCTCCAAAAGCTGCATCTCTCTACAAAGCAGTATCCTTCAAACTTTAGTGAAACTAAGAATCACCTGAAGAGAGTTTTTTACACACCTATATGTGGATTCACCACTGACAGTCTGATGCAGTATGCAGTTGTTTGCGGTGGGGCCCCAAACCTTGTGTTTTAACAAGTTCCAAGGCAATGCAGATACAGATGGTGGATGATGAATAGAGCATACTCAGAGTGCTATAGGCTGGAGTATTAGTGACTAAGTTTATCCTGAGCCTCTTGGTTTGTTGTGGTTGTTGTTTATTATTTTTTAACAGCAGTTGTATATATGAAAGGTATACAATGTGATGATATGATAAACATATACACAGCAAAATGATTACTACAATAAAACTAATTAATATATTCATCTCAAATAGTTATCATTTAAAAAAATTGTGTGTGTGTGTGTGTGTGGTGTGAGCACATGAAATCTACTCACTTAGCAAATTTTCAGTATTCATTACAGCATTGTTAACTATACTCATCATGCTGTATGTTAGGTTTCTAGAATTATTTATTTTATATAACTTAAACTTGGTACCCTTTGATCAATCTCTCCCCATTTCTCCCACCTCTCTTGCCCCTGGTAACCACCTCTTCAATTCTCTGTTTTTATATATTTGACTTTTTTTAGATTCCACAGATAAGTGACATCATGCAGTTTGTTTGTTTATGTTTTTGTTTTTCTCCTGTGTTAGCCTAGTTTCACCTAGCATAATGTCCCCAGGTTTATTCATGTCAGGATTTCCTTTTTTAAAGGCTGAATTATATTCTACTTTATATATATCCCACAATTTCTTTCTCAGTTCATTCATCAGTAGATATTACGTTGTCTTCATATCTTAGCTATTATAAAAATGCCACTATGAACATGAGAAAGCAGATATCTCTTTAAAGTGCTGACTTAATTTCTTTTGGATATACACCCAGGACAGTGATTACTGGATCATATGGTAGTTCCAATTTTTAGTTTTTTGTGGAAACTTCATAGTGTTTTTCATAATGGCTGTACCAATTTACATTCCCATCAGAATATTTAGCTCAATGTAATGATTTCCTTTTCTCCATATCCTTGCCAACATTTGTTACCTTTTATCTACTTTTCTACCTTTTATCTTCTTGATAATAGCCATTTTAACATATATGAGGTGATCTCTCATTATAGTTTTGATTTGCATTTCCCCAATAGTGATATTGAGCAAATAACCAGCTGGTTATTTGAATGCTTTCTTTGGAAAAATGTCAATTTGGGTACTTTGCCCATTTTTTTAATTGAGTTGTCTTTGTTGTTGTTGTTGTTTTCTCTTAAGTTGCATAAGCTCAGACTCTATTTTCCAAGTAACCTAATACGGTATCAGGGGCCGAAAGATAATTTACCATCCCAATTACTAGACTTTTTATCTATGATTAATCGTGATAGAGATGGAGGTTAAAATATTAGGAGAAAGGTAACTACTGCATGTAATAGATGTGGGGGAGATGATAATTGTAATGTCATGAAGTAGATTGTTATTTTTAAATGGCATTGAATGGTATTTCAATGGCATTTAAATAGCCTTCTCCTCCTCATAAATAATCAAATTAGACCAATTAATTGCCAATTTAAGGCAAACTGGAAAAAATCAGAGGACACTCTTGACAGCACTAAAGATGACTCTCATTTCTTCCACCCATAGTGTCTTATCACACTGAAAATCAGGCCAGGCCTGGGGTGTTATAAAATTAACTGAGCTGCAAACAAGATTAAATGCATAGACTCCACAGGTCTTCTAGGTGGAAATCAGGGAGGGCCCTGCTAAGGAAAGACTTTTTCTCTGAAACCTCATAAGGAACTGTTTTGACCACCAGAAGGCAACCCTTTTACTTTTGTCAGAGGACAACAGCTTTTCATTGCCTGGAGAAATTTTAAAAAATTTTACTTGAGGCATGTGCCCCATAAGAGGACACTCTTCTCAAAACCCCCTCATAAGAGGACACTCTTCTCAAAATCCTTTTCCATCACTCTTTGTTAAGTCTAAGAACATTAGAACTGAGAAGTTCTAGGGGCATCTCGGTGGCTCAGTTGGTTAAATGTCTGACTTCAGCTTAGGTCATGATCTTACAGTATGTGAGTTTGAGCCCCTCGTCCAGCTCTGTGCTGACAGACAGCTCAGAGCCTGGAGCCTGCTTCAGATTCTGTGTCTTCGTCTCTCTCTGCCCCTCCCCTGCTCACACTCTGTCACTCTCTCTCAAAAACAAACAAACAAACAAACAAACAAACAAACAAACAACTGAGGAGTTATGTTCTGGGAAAAGATAGTAACATGCCAATGAAGTTGGAGGACCTGTAAGCAGAGAACAGGGGAATGTATAGAAGAATGGATCAGTGTTAATACTGGTGGGAATGTGCAACACCGGACTGGGTAGGGCAAATTCATTGAGGAGGGCTACTCATCATTGACTCAAGAGTCAATATTTTAGTAAGAACAATTGGAATTGGTTTTAATTGTTTGTTGAGATGACTTCTTGTTTATTGGGATTAATGGCCATATTAATAAAACAAATGTTAGAACTTTCTGAAAAAATTATTGTAGAAGTGGACAGAAGATGCAGAGAAAAGTAAGAATATTGGAATACATTTGTTGTGTAAGAGCTGAGAAACTTTTGAATAGTCAGTGTAAAATACACACTGGATTTGGGACTTAATATGAAAAAAAAAGATATAGCAGGTTTCTTTCAATCCTAAAATTTCCTGGAGAGCAAGAGGGGTATGATAAAGAAATGATTATTAGTCCAAGTGTCTTACTGCCCTCTAGTGGTTAAATTTGGCATGTGTGAACACAGGAGAATGCCATGGTGTTTCAGAGTAGAAATCAGAATATTTAGCTCAATGTTTCTCACATTAGGTGATATATGAAATACTTAAAAGGAGCGTACAAAAGTCTTTTGATGTCTCTGGTGTTGGAAAACTATTTTTTTTTAAATTTTTTTTTTCAACGTTTTTATTTTTATTTTTGGGACAGAGAGAGACAGAGCATGAACGGGGTTGGGGCAGAGAGAGAGGGAGACACAGAATCGGAAACAGGCTCCAGGCTCTGAGCCATCAGCCCAGAGCCCGACGTGGGGCTCGAACTCACGGACCGCGAGATCGTGACCTGGCTGAAGTCGGACGCTTAACCGACTGCGCCACCCAGGCGCCCCTGGAAAACTATTTTTATTATCACCTTCATAAATATGATTGAAAATAAGCTAGTATGCTTATAAGTCCCTATAAAATTATACAATCAATATAAATAAAATAAAAAAATGTGGAGGATTTCAAATTAATAATGCCAGTGTGATGGATTAAAAGTAACATTAATATGATAGGTGTGGTTCTTTTGCTAAAACTAAATTTTGGCTCACACCTAAAAATGGTCCTGTCTTTCACTATGCATATTTGTTTATTTGTTTTTGCCTTTGGCATATTCATATCACCCATCCTAATATATAACATTAGAAGTCTCATTTCTTCCACAGTTTTATCTATTGCACTATCAGGAAATCTTTATTTCTACAGCTTGTCTTGATATCCCTTATTCCTCAACTGAAGGGGTGGTATTGTTTGTATCTCATTATTCCATGAGTGGTTTTTTTTGTTTTGTTTTGTTTTGTTTTTGTTTTTTTTTTTCAGGACTGTTTCAGATAATGGGGTATTGCCTGGTATGAAGTGAAAATATAAAAGTGAATCCTAAAATCCATGTTAGCTGTGGGTTCTGAGGTATCCTATGGATGACCTGGAAAATTACTGAAATTAATGCTTAAAAGATTAAAACCCTGAGGTAGGGGTTGTAGGTCACTGAGAATATATCCATTGATTACCAAGGAGCCTCAGACTCTAGTTTTAAAGCATAGTTTAACATCTTCCTATTTCAGGTGAGAGAATTTAAATTAGAGAAATAAAGTCATGTACTTAAGGTGTCACAATTAGTTAATAGTGATTCCTGGAGTAGGGACCCAGATCTTGATACTTTCAAGCCAGTATGTTTTCACTAAACCATTTTGTTTATATATAGAGGGAAAGATGAAAGGGGCTGGACATGATTTTGTCTGTGTCTGCACTGGATTTTAGTTAAGGTAATAGAATTTTTATCTATCACTCTTTAAAAAGGTTTTCATTTATTTATTTTGAGAGAAAGAGAGAGAGCGAGCATGCATGTGTGAGTGGGGTAGGGGCAGAGAGAGGAGGAGGGAGAGAATCCCAAGCAGGCTCCAGCACTGTCAGTACAGAGCCCAGTGTGGGACTAGACTCATGAACCACAAGATAATGACTTGAGCCAAAATCAAGAGTCCAATGCTTAACTGACTAAGCCACCCAGGTGCCCCTGGTTCTTTATATTTGAAGTGTGTTTTTAATAAGCAGCATATTGATGAGTGTTGCTTTAATTTAATTTTATTATTATTATTACCTACTATTCTGCTTGTCAACCTCTCACTTTTAACTGAGATGTTTTAGATGATTTTCCTTTGATGTGATTATTGATAATGTTTAGGTTTAAATCTGTCATCTGATACCTCTTTGCCATTTGTCCCATTCATTCTTTATTTTCTGGAATGTCAATTGTGTTCTTAATCCCACCGAATGTATTTTTCACTTCAGATATTATATTTTAATCTCTAGAGGTTTAATTTTGGTCTTTTATTATTTATCTTCCATGTCTCTACTTAGCATGCTCATTTTTTTCTAAGTTATTGCATATAGGCGTTACAGTTGCGGTGATTGTTTTGATGTCTGATGTCCTTGTCCACCAGTTCTTTGTCTGTGAAATATGTGATATTTCTCCTCATTGTGTTTTTCTACTTGATTGTTTGCCTGGTAAATTTTATAGGATGCCAGACATTGTGGATTTTGCTTTTTGAATGCTAGATATTTTTCATTTCTATATTCTTGGAATTTGTTCAGTGACAAAGCTTAAGTCACTTTGTAACTATTTGATCATTTGGATGTTGCACTTTAGCTTTGTTAAGTGGAATTGGGCAACATTTAGTGTAAAGCTAATTTTGTCCCAGGCTGAAGCAAAAGCCTCCAAGGCTCTCCCCATCCTTCAAGAATTAAGACAATTTCCATTTAGCCAGCGGGAACAGGAACTGTTTCCAGTTTTGTGTGAGCTTCAAAGATGTTTTTCCTCTGATTCATTCATGTAGTTCTTTCCCCAGTCTGGGTTAGCTTCTTCACATACCCATGACGGTAAGTACTCAGTTAAAAACTTGATGAGATCCTCTGCAGATCTTTCTGTACATTTCTCTTATATCTACCGTTTGGCTTTGTGAACTCAGCCACCTCTGTGCCCTCAGACCCACAGCTCTGCCTCTTCAACTCTGGAGACTCCTACCCTCCATCTCATTTTCCTTTCCCTGCACTGGAACCCAGAAGCTCTCTCGGAGCAGTAAGTTGTAGCAGTTGTGGGACTGGCTTTATTTTTTTCCCCTATTTTTCAAGGATTATTGTCCTTTGCTGCCTCATTCAGTGTCTTGAAATCTGTTGTATCACATACGTAGTCTGTTATGTTGGTTGTTGCAGGTCGAAGGGTAGATTTGGTCTGTCAGTTCTTCTTGTTCAGAAGTTGCAACCCAGCCTGAGTTTTTGAAAGAATAAATAAACAAATGATGAACCAGTACCTAGGATATTTTATTGGTTGAGAACATAATTTCTGTCTCTGTCTTCGTAGTACATATGTGGTTCTCTTTCTCTTGGAGGCATCTGAGCTCAATATTGAATGATATAGATGAAATCTCTGCTATCATGAAGCTTACATTCTAAAGTCGTAGGGGTAAGGAGGCACACAATGAGTCATAATAAATACATACATTACATACATTACATACTATATGAATAGGGGAGAGGTGTTATCCAAAAGTAAGATAGAAGAGGGGGATAAAAACTTTAAAGAATGGGATGCAGATAAGGTCTAAAATTCAAATGGCTAGGATAGAGCTCTTTGTTAAAGTGGTATTTGGACAAAGACATGAAGGAAGGGAGTTGGCTATGCTGTTATTGAGGGAGGAATGACCCAAGCAGAGGGATGAGTTGGGCAATGTCCCTATAGAAGTAGTGTGTCTGGATTGTTGAGCATAGCAAGGAGGCCAGTGTGGCTAGAGGAAAATGAATGAGGAAGTAAATAGTAGATTGGAACTCAGAGTTAATCAGCTTCATAATGTATAATGTAGGGCTTCATAGGCCCTTTTATAAGATGGGGAGCCATTGAAATATTTGAAACAATAGTGTCACATTTTTAGCTTATGTTTTAAGATCTCTCTGGAAGCTATGTCGAGAAAAGATAGCCAAGTGGGTGGGTGTGTAATAAGGGTACAAACAGGGAGATAATTAAAAGGTTGTTTTAGTAACTCAAACAAGAGATAATGGTAACATGCATAAGGGTCTTAATAATGGTGAAAAGTGGTTGCATTGAGGATTCCTGGAGGATTGGTTATGGGATGTAAAACAGAGTCTGGAGACTGGCAGCAAATTTTGGGGACTGAACCAGGCAGGATGGGATTGCCATCATATGAGATGGAGAAAAATGCAGGAAAAGCAGTCTGGGAGGGTGAAAGTTGGGAATTCATGTTTGGCCACATTCCATCATCAGACAATAGAATGGAGAGCTTCAAGAGGCAGTTACTCCAAAGGAAAGTCTGGACTGATGACCTAAATTTATGGAAAACAGTTTTAAATTTATAATTTTTGTGTGATTAATGAGTTAATGTATGTCTCCCCAACCATCTCCATAAAGCAGGGACAATGCTATTTTTATAACGCTATTATATCACTATCTAGCAAGCACTTGTCATAGGTTATCAATAAAACTGAATGTTGGTGACTAAGTGAATGTATAAACTAGAGTAGATTTAGGTAAACATTGTGGGGGTAGAGATTTAAGAAGCAACAACAGGAATAAACTCAGGAACTTCATTAAAATATGTCATTGACATTTGACAGTTATGGTGATAATAGCAGCATGATAATAGAAATATTATTGTCACCCAATTTTATAGGTGAAGATTCTGATGCATATAAAGCTAAAATTATCAAGTCTTCTAAAAAACATATTTTTTACTACTTTTCTATTTATTATGAAAATGTTTGTTGGGGTTTTATTTTGACTCCATAGCTCCGTCTCTAGTATATTTTAACATAGGGAGTGAAGAGAAGATAACATTGATTTTATGCCATGTAAATAGCCCTTTCTTTCCCCAACCATTTTGTTTATAATTATTTTATTACCCATGAATTCATGGTGTCTACTTTGTCATAATTTAAGTATTTGTATATATAAACAACAGTTTCTAGGATATGCATATTTTTTTCTAAATTTATTATGAAATGTTTAAAAACTAGAAAGTAAACTGCAAAGACTAAAGAATACCTGGATGTCTATTATCTACCTTTCCAAATCTTAATGTATTAGGACTACTCCAGATCTCATTGTTCATTTTATTCTCCAGTGACCTATTCCAGCTACTGCTGTTGAGTAACAAACCAGCCACACTTAGTGGTATGATCCCAAACCACTTTATATCGTTTATGGATTCAGTGCATCAAAAGTTGCACTGAAAGTTGGGAAACGGCTCAGTGGGGATGCCTAATCTCTGTTCTATGATATCTGGAGACTCAGCTGAGACAACTTGAAGACTGTATAACTCAAGCTCCACTATGACTGATTGGAATAATTTGCTTGTTCACTCACAAATATGGTGGTGGATGCTGGCTGTCAGCTGAGAATTCAGCTGGGGTTCTACATTACCTGAGGTCCCTCCAAGTTATTGTCTAGGCTTCTTTACAGAATGGTTCCTGGGTTGCAAGAGCAAGTATCCTTAAAGCACAAGGCAGAAATGCATAACACTGTTATGATCTACCCTTAGAAGTCACGTAGAGTCTCTTGTACTGTACTCTATTGGTTGAGGTAGTCAAAAAGGTGTATCTACAATCATGATAAAGGATATAGACCCAGTACTCAATGAGTAAAATGACAAGATCACATTGTAAAAGGAACATGTGGGTTAGGAGATATTGTTGTGATCATTATTGGAATATACAATCTGCCATAGTGCCATACTTTGAATTTGGTATTTAACATTTCTACAGATTTAATTTTTTTTTTTACTATATATGCTTGAAGAAATGAATTTTATGTGTTTTAAAACCCATATGAATGCTATACACACACACACGGCATAAAGTTTTAGAGCTGTGTAGCATACATATATATTTGGAGTTATTTGTGGTGTTTTTTTTCCTAATGTTTTTAAGATGAATGCACACTGATATATAAATATATATATAACCCTTGTTCTTTCATTTTAACTTCAGTGTAATATCTGTGTAATTATACCACAAATTATTTGTTTGTGCTTCTGATGGTGTATATTTAACTATAGATATGTTGTATACTATATATCTTACTATATTCCCAAATTGACCTCCCAAAGTTGTGCTACTTTACATTCTTAACAACAGATGTGAGAATTATGTTGTTTTCCTTTGAAAGTAACCAAAAATTGATTACAGAAAACAGAGAGAGTAAAAAACTTCTTAGAAAATTGTTGTCATAAAATAGAAGGACTAGCTAAGTAACAAAGTCTTAGGAAAGATAGAAACCAGGGTTTTGGACATCAACTGGGCATTAATGGTTATCTATTTTTTTTCTTGATAATTCTTTTATTGTCATAAAATATATAGAAGATAAAATTTATCACTTTAAAGTACACAACCCAGTGGCATTCACAATGTTTTGCTACCCTTACCATGATCTCCTTTCACAATATCATCCCAAAAGGAAACTTGTATCCATTGAGTAGTGTACTCCCCATAACTTCTCTCCCAGCCAGCTCTTGCCAACCACTAACCTGCCTTCTGCTTTATGACTTGGCCTATTTTGTCTGTTTCATAGAAATGGAATCATACAATATGTCATCTTTTGTGTCTGGCTTTTTTCACTTAGCATGGGTTTTCAAGGTTCATCGGTGTTTTAACATGTGTCACTATTTCATTACTTTTCATGGCTGCATAATATTTCATTTTATGGATCTACCACATTTTATTTATTCATTCATCATTTGAGGGACATTTAGGTTGTTACCATGGTTTTCTTTTCAAAGTTCTTCCTTTAGAAAACAACATCAGTTACCTTCACCTAAAACTTCATAGCTACTTATAGTTCATATTCTTGGGAAATTCTGTCTCATTGGTCTAACTTAGGTGATGTCTGTAGCTCTGTTATTGGACAGGGAGGTTCTGTGAGTTACAATCTTATGAGATTTATATAAATTTGAGATGATGGATACTTGTAATTTCTCAAAAAAGTACAAAACAAAATGAATCAAAAACTTATGTTCATTTTATTTCCCTTGAATTCTAGCAGAATTTTTTCCAGTTGTCTAGCAAGTTGGTGGAGCTCTGCATTTTATATTTTTTGATGATGATAATTTGCTCACTATATAGTTGGTGGCTTATTTCGGTGGAATTTTCGGTATGGGAGAGTGCTGTCTTAGCTCAGATTATTAAGTGTTTAAAAGTTATGATATAATTTTTTATAAGTAACAAGGATTGTATGTAAGCTGCATCTTATAAAAAAGAGTCAGTCCCCAGTTGAGCTTAGAAACCAATTATGGGATAAAGATCCTCTTCTAGAAACAAGAGTGCATGCAGCTAACTTCAAAGATGTGAAGAATCGGATGAAAAGCATTGACCACAGTTATTGTGGGGCAGAATAGTTGTGGGAGTTCACGGGGATAGAATTTGGCTATGTGTGAGGAAGATTTTTCATGCTAAAAAGAAACAGATACTTCATTCATTATGTGAAAATGACAGCAAACAATAGGTTTCTATTTATTGAATTTATAATCTAGAGGGTCAGCTAATATTTTTTTTTAATTTATATTTTTGGATAAATGCTTCCAAAATCATAGTTCAAACTTTCAGTTCAAACTTTCTAGGTATATTATGCAAAAAACCCTGAAAAAAATGTAATAGGAAATTGGAGTTGGCTATATTTAAGATGTATGTTCACATGTCTGTATTTGTGTTTTACAGTGCATTATGTACAGTACAAATCCATCAAAAGATAATAGTCAAAATCAGTGATGGTAGAAAAACTGGATATTTTATTAAATTAGATAATAGATTATAGAAATATAGAGATAAATTATAGAAATACACTAGAAAATATTGGTCTGTTTTCTTAGGCAAAATTTTACTGAATTTAATAATTAAAATTCTTATAAATTATAGTATGAATTATTAGTGGTACAAAAAATTCTTGAATAAGATCATTTACAAATGCATTCAGTTGGAATGTAATAGCCTCAGAGTTGTGATTTTGCTTTTGGTCATCTTTACTTTATTAAAAAAAAAAAAAAAAGAAAAAAGAAAAAAACTCTCTTTGCTGTGAACCATCAGAAATTATGCTTTCATCACTCTGGGAGATGTGTTTTCATTACTAGCAGCAGGGAATAAAATGGAAAACTAATTTAGTTGAACACGATTTTCACAGTAACTCCATTTTAAGAGAGAAAGGATAGTTTATCTTTGAAACAGAGAAATTAATATTAATAAATGATACACAATTCTAATTGCAACATGTCAAAGATGTAGAAAATATTTAGGTGTCATTTTTTTATGATAAATAAAGGTTTTTGATTTAAAGGAACTAACCATGGATTGTTCTAAAACAATAATGGTAGACATAAAAGGGAAATATATGAACCAGGAAAGGTATATACTGGTCACTTAGAGCCTTTTAGATTTTTTTTTACTTTTCCTTCTAACAAGAACCCACCAACACTGGTTTTTGTTTTTGTTGTTGTTGTTGTTGTTGTTTGTTTGTTTGTTTGTTTTTCCTACTTCCTCAGTATTCTGTGCCAGTCCTGGGTCCAAATCCCTTCCTCCCAATTCCAATGTTCTGCTCTGTGTGTCAGGGAGGCGACTCATGAAGGCTGCATAACTCAAGCTCCATTACTGAGAGGTTATGGTTGGTTTGCACACTGAGAGTCATTGGCCAGAATTTGGAAAGCATGTGGAAGGGACAAGAAAGGGAGGAGAAGCCTCAGGCTTACCTTTTACGTCCGAAGCCTACCTGGCTCCATTCTACTTCCTAGTAGGTAACACCTTTCTTGGGCTTTGCTCACCCTGTCCCACCCTTTCTCTCACTGTCTCTCCCCTCTGGAGATTGGTACTCCTTGCTGTTGATAATCTGAGTTTCTTCACTGTTCGCATCTGTTACCTCTGTAACTAATTTTATGCATTAAATACTTTCCATTATAGATAACTAGACACTTTTCTTGGATCCCAATTGAATCAGATACTCACATACTCAGGCTTCTAAATTTCTTTCCCTTCCTCACAACTACATAGCGAAGTAAAAGCAAGAGATGATGTCACTGGAATGGAGAGGGACTATCTGAGCTTGTGAGATGAATAGAATTATGATGAGATGGCATTTAAATATTTGAACATTGTATAGTATCTGACATAAGAATAGTCTTGTCCTGCCCGAAGGAGGTTATAGGTCATCTGAGTACTCCTTTTCATCCCCAATGATGGCTCCCAAGCTTCCTCCCTCTGACTGGCAGCCTTTGAGAATTTTATCAGGGCAGCAATGTCTTTCTTGGTAAGTCTTACCAGTGAAAAGGGTCTTTGATGCTATTATAATAGAGGGAGATTTAACTTCTCTTCATCTCTGGGATAATGTTAAAGATAATGATCCATCGTGGGCAACATTACAGGGGCCAAATGAGGGCAACATATGCCCAAAGCCAAGCTGGGATTAGCGCCGTGATTCTACTGAAAGAGTGCTGGAGGCCAGGTCACAAAAGGGGATCACCACTGACTTTAAACAAGAGCAAATTATTACTATTTTCACATATAAGGTCTGTCTCTGAGACAAGAGGAAGAAAAGGAAGCAATTCAGCTGCCTTAATGATAGTATTTATATTTTTGATAATTCAGAAAATATGGAAATATTGCATAGAGGTGCTAGGTATGAACAAGATGGGAAGAGGACACTCTAAAAACAAAAGCAGATAAAAACCAGTTCAGCAGTTTTATTTTTTCCCCTGTCTGTGGTTTTTCCAGTAAATAAGAAAGGCTGAAGTAAGCAAGACGTATGCATGGTGAAATTTTCCAGCCCTTAGAGGAGAGTCCATGCTTTACAGATGAAACTTGTGGGACTTTTCAGTTTCTAAATACCATGAAAGCAAAATGAGAGAAAAATGGATGGAATTTTGAGGACCAATGGGAAGAAATAAGATTTAGGCATCATCTAGGGACAATATTTTCATCATAAGATAAAACTTTCACAATTCACACAAAAAAATTAAATGGACTGAGAAAGCAGGTGAAAAATAAATATTTTGCACATTTATTGATGTACTTGTACAATAGGCTTAGAATGGATGTAATCAAAACCTGGGATAATAATATAGATACAACACAAATAGCAGAGTAAGGTATATTTGGTAGAAACTTGTAATAAAATATCTATTTGTCATTTTTTAGATGTACTTTGTGGTGATGATTTCCAATAATTAATCACTTGATAGTGATTTATACTTTAATTTTATCTAAGTATAAAGTCCTTAGATATAGTAGCTATTCTTTCTACTGCATTACTTTGCCATATTCTTTCTATTGTCATTTGTTACATTCCTAAAATAGCCTATTTTCTTGCAATTTCATAACATTGTGTTTTGAGACATCTGAGGTACTTTATTTTATGGCTATGAAAACATAAAATAAAAAAATAGATAAATAAAGCTAATATATTGCTATAATTGTTTTAAAATCTCTAAAAGCTTTAGGTAATGGCTATACAACTTTAAAACATGAATGTTTTAATGATTTCAGATTCACAAAATTGTTATTTCACAGTTGCTTAAAAATTTAAGGTATGTTTTATCTCACTCAGTACAATGCCTATGTAGACATATAAGCTATGGTTTGTTGGTTGGAGGGTTTCAATTATAGTAAAGGTAATTATACTTCTTTCTGAAGTAAACTTTCATTCTCTGTATAATTACATTTTGAATGAAAAGAAAATATCAAAACCTTGGGTTACTCTGGAGATCTTTTCTTAGTACTTTGTTAGTCTGGCCTCATGATGGCACCAAAGGGTAGGAAATTATTTTTTGAATTCCCAATAACTTACTGAATTGCAATAAAAATATAAGGAAAATCAGCAAAGGACAGTCAAGTTTGCTAAACCTTCCATATAAAGAAGGTTGGGGGAGTTGGTACAGTTTTGGGTATGCCCTCTTCGGTATAGATGGTTACAATTCCCTCCTGCTTTTCAATATGCAACACACTTTGTCCTTTCTCTCAAATTATTTTGTCTCCTTGCCATTATGTCTTCTCCCAATTTGTCTCCTCTGCTACAGCAAGTAAAACATGCTGATGGGGGGGGGGAGTATTTCCTCAATCTAATTATAACAATAAACTTGTGTCTTAATAATTTTGGAAGATACATGATTAGCAGATGGCCACTAAGGAGACCACTATAAAAGGAAATATACATTGATAAAATATGAAAAAAAAAGCTCTTTCATGTGTGATATCTCACTCATCTTCCAATTTCTTAGAATATCAAAATTTAGAATTTAATTCTGCACCATAATAAATCTTACTTCAGATTGATGGCAGTAATCTCAGCTATGGTCTTAATATTTCTCATTGGTAGATGAGACATAGTTAAAGTGTGCATTCACATGAGTGTCCTGCGATGTGTGCTCCTATGTATCAACCCTGTGTACTAGGTTTTTGTTATACATTGGAAGGGAATAAAATAAACTTGTTCCTTTTCTCTTCAAAGATACTTGCAACCCAGCTCAAGTGAAAAGATGAATATATCTAAAAATGACTAATAATAACAGTCAGTAACAATTTGAAAGGCTTGAATGTTATGAATTAAAAATAGAGTAAAGCAGCTTTTGATTAAGAAAAAACTTAAAATGCTATGTAATGCATTTCTCCCCTAAATGTAAATCAATCAATCAAACAAACAAGAAAACATTTTAAGATGAGCTAACATAAAAAGATGATGTTTGATTACATCGCCTTTATGACCTGCGGTTGATTTCCTCAATCTATAGAATATAAAATTTTTTTATGTTTACTCTGTTTTCTCAGTTTTTATAATCTTTTGTGTTGGTACAAAGCTTCACGAAAATACTTTATAAAACAGCACCTCAATCTTTTCTTTTTAGTTCCTTTGGAATTTGGGATCCTCTGACGATGTTTCTTGTACTTCCCTTCTCAGTGTCTCTCTCCTTGCCTATAACCAGCCTTAGTAAGATAGGGTACTTTGGACTTTCCAGCTTCCTGAAGACCCTTGGATCAGCTCGCTCACATAGTACTCTGTGCTTTTGTGTAATGATTATTGCTCTTCCTTTTTTTTTTTTTTACTCCTATAATCACTGCAGTAAAGAAAACATCTACTACTGAAATTTGTGAAAAAACAAGAGTTCTTTGCTCCTGGTCTCCTATCAATCTTGCATTTTTACATTTTCATATTCTCTCTTCTCCTAAAATCGTTGAGATCCTTGAGGTTGGGCTAGAGGACAATCTGAGAAGCATAACCTTGAGTCATGGTCCTGGATCAAATTGGTCCCTTAAGTAGCTTTTCTGTTTAAGGAAAATCCCTTCTGTATCGGGCACAGTGCCTGGGTAGCTAAGGGATGGGCTTTGGCCCTCATTAGCCTGGGTACTTTCATGGGGGTGTGTGGAGAGTAGTGTGGGTTAGCTCTTAGCCTCTAAATCACTATATCCATGAGGCTTATTGGCATTCTCTTTAAAATTAATCCTTAGTGGGACCTGCTTTCCTAAGTGTGTATGTATGTGTGTATATATATCTATAGATACATAGATATATATATCTGGTTGTCTGAACACTCTAGGAAAAAATATATATCTAAGAATTTATGTATCTAAGAATATAATATATAATATACTTATTATCTATGTATTACTTTAAGAATATATGCGTTATGTTTATGTATATGTCTATATATATATATACAAGTACATATATATATATTCTTAGAGTGTTCATCTAGCTTAGACCCTCACTCTGGGTTTTTTGTTTCATTAGAAATAATCTACATTTCTAGACAATTAGTCAACACAACAGAGAACAACATTACAAATGAAAAAAAAATAGTTTCTTTTTCAAAAGTCACTTATTTTAACAAGAAATATGAAAAAAAAAACACCCAAGTTTGAACACTTCTTTGTAATGGGCTGACTTTTAATATACGCATGGATATATTTTTGTCATCTATTTGTTTTACAACATATTTTTAAATCTTTTGAATTTGAAGTCCTTTTCTAAGAAATGTTAGAGACACAATTTAGAAGTATTGAATAATAGTGATATAAGGGTGATTGTATTTGACTGAATTGTATAGCAAGCAGTACCTTCAGTGTTAGATGGTGAAAAGGCACCTACAAATAGGTGGAAGAGTGCTTGGGTGTGAGTGGCTCAGTTGGTTAAGCATCCAACTTCAGTTCAGGTCACGATCTCCTGGTTAGTGAGTTGAGCCCCGCATCAGGCTCTGTGGTGACAACGCAGAGCCTGGAGCCTGCTTTGGATTCTGTGTGTGTGTGTCTCTCTCTGCCCCTCCCCTGCTCACACTCTGTCTCTCTCAAAAATAGATAAACATTAAAAAAAAAAAGATTAGGCAGAGTATCCACTGGTCCAGAATAAAAGTGGATTTTTTTTTTCAAGGGCAAACTTAGCACAGAGACAAGGACTTTGAATGACCTGTTTTTGCTTGTCTGCATTAAATGATTTCTATCATCTTCAGCATGCTTATAATGGTGCCAATTCAGGAAATATTTAAACCTATGGGGTGCCTGGCTAGCTCAGTCAGTGAAGCATGTGACTCTTGAGCTCAAGGTTGTGGGTTCAAGTCCCGTGTGTGTGTAGAGATTACTTAGAAGTAAAGTCTTAAAAAGAAAAAAAAAGGAAATACTTAAACCGTTAAAAGGGTAATGTTGGTATAGATATAAGATTCCCATCATTTTATTTTAATCACTTTAATCTTTATCAGCTTCTGGAAATGGAAATATTTCCAGATTATATTAAGTTACATAATTATAGAAACTAATGATAGACATGGTTCTTAAAATTTGTATGAATAGAATCTTTAATATATAGATGAAATTATAGATGGATTTTGAAATTTGAAACTGAAATAATACTATTAAATTGGTATCCCTTATCTTCAGATGAAGATACCAGGGAACAGAATGTTTAATTACTTATAGCTAGTGGATGGTGATACTAGACTAAAATCTGGAACTTTTGGGTAATTGCTGAGTATTTTTTGTTTTTATTTATTATTTTTTCCTCAGGAAAATAAAGCCAACATACTTTATCTGCGGCATAAAAAGAACAGGACCGTTAAAAAAAGGCCCTAATTTCAGAAAACCCTAATTTTGTGTTGCTCTAAATATATGGATTTTTTCCCTTCTAAAATTTCCATCTCTTCTTCAAAGATGGAAAATGCTAAGATAGGCTGTGTTCCTTATTGTTTAACATCCAGCACCTTTATCTTTTATAGAAATGAGAACAATAGCATAAATTCAATAATAAATTTAAAGTTATTCACAATTTATTGATATATTTTAATAAATTCCTGAATAAATATTTTTATTTAAATTCTACGATGCAATATTTATATGAACAAGACAATTTATGTATATCATATCATACATACATATGCATATATATGTGTACGTATATGTAGTCCCATGATATATATGGGTGCACACAAAATATGCATATGCGCATATGAAGCTTATATTATTAGCAACCTAATATTTGTAAAGTAGTTACAACTTTTAATATTTGTAAGGTTCTCAAAACAATATCTGGCATACTGTAAGGATTACATATGTGCTTCCTTTTTGTTATGGTGATATAGTCTATAAAAACTAGATTTCAGATCTATGAAGAATAATAAAAACACTAGGTCTATTTTGTTTTTAAAACATATATTTGGGGGCGCCTGGGTGGCGCAGTCGGTTGAGCGTCCGACTTCAGCCAGGTCACGATCTCGCGGTCCGGGAGTTCGAGCCCCGCGTCGGGCTCTGGGCTGATGGCTCAGAGCCTGGAGCCTGTTTCCGATTCTGTGTCTTCCTCTCTCTCTGCCCCTCCCCCGTTCATGCTCTGTCTCTCTCTGTCACAAAAATAAATAAACGTTGAAAAAAAAATTAAAAAAAAACATATATTTGTTTTCCATATAAAAGGATAAAAAGCATCTCTACTATGGCTGCAATACTTCTCAAAACATTAAATCTCTACCAGTCAGTAAATAATAAGTGCTAAATGAGTGGTATGGAAAGTAAGTCTTGTGGAAGTTTAGAAGAAGGAAAGATTGCTTCCAGATGAAATGCTCAGGGAATGCTGAATTTGAGCTACACTTTGAAAAATGGGCAGGATTTGGATAAACAGACTAAAGAGGGTTGGGTTGAGAGGTATTATAACAGAAGTAAAGTGTAAAGGCAGAGCTTAATTTTCATTTTTCTCTGCCTCCGGGTTGATGAGAGGAGATAAATATATTTAAACATGAAACCAAAAAGGAAAATCTTCTTTCTCTTTCAATGACTTTTGAACTCTCTCCCACTATCATTGTATTTTTCAAAACAAGGCTTCCTGAAAAATTCTCCTTTCTATTATGCTCCCCCGGATAATGATATATTCATATCTATTCCCTTAAAATAACATATTCCCATAATTATGATACTATTTTATATTTACAATCTTGAAATGAAAGTGTGTGTGTGTGTGTGTGTGTGTGTGTGTGTGTGTGTGTGTGTTTTCTTTATAACCTGGACTTCTCTCATTCATAAAGAAACAAGGAAGCTGTGTTTTTTTGTCAAAGTAGGGAGAAAGGTACTGTCTGTACTCAAGGAAAATAATTGCAGTACAGCTGAGCATCCGATGACACACAGCGTACCATGTTTAATAAACTTCATGGAAATCTGGCCACAAGGGGTGGCTATAGGGATATTTGTCACTTCAGGAAACAAAGCTCTCCTCTCCATCTTCAAACAGCTCTGTTACCTATATCATCTTAACTGGCAAGGGACACACTCTTGTATGTATTGGCTAATGAAAGATATGTGACAATGTAATCATTAGGAAGATCTATAATTTACAGAATCTTAACCTAAAGAAAATAAAATTCGGAATGGATGTCTGCTGAAACAACAACAACAATAGCAACAACAAAAACCCCCACATTCAAGCTGAAAATAAATGATTTGGGGATTTTCTACTGTTGAGGATTATCTGCACCAGTGAGCCCCTCTGGTACTGCTTATAAAAGAGTGTTGACTTAGTTTGTCTGCTAGAAGGCTACCCCAGCTGCAAGGATATGTAGTAATTACAATAGATTTGCGTTATCTGTCAATGTAAATCCCTGAATCAGTTATGTATACAAATACAAGTATTTTATTTCCTATTTTATTTGGTCAAAGTTGCTTTGAAATGTACTCAAGGTGAATTTTGGGTTAATATATGAAAAGAATGCTTTGGCAAATACCAGATTGGTGAAAATTAGCCGGATTTCATATTCTCTAAATAACGTAGCCTCATCTGTTAATGCACACCAGTTCAATCTACGATATTTATTACACCCTTTTTGTGAGCAAAAGCCTGTGATTGCATCACCTGAGGAGTTATTTAGATGTGATTAAAGCCTAGAATTTCAGCTGGACAAGCCCACAACGTTTGTGGCTCCACTTTGCACCTTAAAACTTGCATTTGCACCTGCAAAAGGCTGAAATGAATCGCAAGTCAGCACATGTGTGTTCCATTATTCATTTTTTATGAGCAGATGTGGGTGATGTGGGCAAAGAGCTAGATGCATCTTTAATTGAGAAAACCTGTGGAAAAGTTATCCCTAAATCTCTCCTAGGGAATTGATTTAGAACACGACACACCATGATTTGGAAACTACGAGTCAGACCCAAATGTTGACCAGACAACCTAAACTTGAACATAGGCTGTCAGAAATGAATATTAAGGACATTAATCCTCAGATTTTCTTCCTTTCAAAATTTCTCTTTGAATAATGCTGTGTCCATTAGGGTATTTTTTTGTTTTTGTTTTTGTTTTAGTGTTTGCCTTAAAATAATATAAGCCATCGGATTAAAGACATGAAACTCAGTGGCATTCATCTGCAGAAAAATAAATAAGGTCCCAAACTTGTATTTCCATGTTTCATTCACACAGGAAGAGTCTTAGAATTGTATAATATAAAGGTATTTGGATTCATTTACACTAAATTAACTTACATCTGAATATTTATTCTATAGTAGATAATTCCCTATAGTTGCTAGTGATGAGGAGTGGAGGTAAAAGTGAATGAGACACAGACTCTGACATAAAGAAATACTTATTTTAAAAAGCACAGTTTATGAAGCTTGGCTATTCTAGAGTTTGTAATAATGATATAGCTTATAATCAGGTCAAACCAAATTGTATATGCAATTGAATATTAGATGAATTGCTCCACAAAAACCAAATCTATGCCTATATAAACCAGTGGAAGTGTTAGTATTAGAGAGACAATGAGGAATAACCCTTAAGGAGTTTATAATACATCAAAGAAAAAAATGATTCATGCTAGGGTAAAGAATCCAAGGGAGTGATAGAAACCAACAGGAAAAACACCTACCTCAGCACTGGTGAACTGGAGACAGGAAATGACATCCACAGTTAAGCCTGAAAGATGAGTTGGTGTTAGGCAGGTTGGAAAAGGCATGGAAAGCAGGTCTAGATAGAGGAAAAAACACATGAAAGATACAAAGATGGGAAAGCATGGTGACTTAGAGGAACGGTAAGGAGGTTTGTCATACCAAACCATAGAAAGGAAAATATTAAGGAAAATGAATTTGAAGCGATTGTAATTATAACTAATATTTATCTATTACTATATGCCATACTGTAGTCTAAGAACATTAGAGAATGTATCTCATTTAGTCTTCACCATAATTATTTGAAGAGATATCCCTATGTAAAAAATGAGAATTCTGAGGTTTTGAGAAATTAAATACTTGTCTAAGACCCCTAGTTCTTAGATGATAGATTTGAAACCCAGGCTCTGGCCTCCATGTTCTTCACCATTGCATTGTGGTTCATGAGGATCAAGCTGAGACATGTTGAGGGGTTTGTAGTTTATCTACACAGCATTTGGTAACCATTAAAGTGTTTTAGGTCTTGAATTTTAGCAAAGTAGAGTAGATGGATGAATGAATGAATGAATGAATGAATGAAAGGTAAAATATTGGAAGGGCATGATTCTGTAATTAGGAAGAACAGGTAGGAGGAAATTTTAGTACTCCAGAGAAAGATAAGAGTATAACTAAGATAGTGGCAGAGAGATAGAGAATATTAGGAGTTTTTAGATCATATCAAGGAGGCAAGAGGCAGTATCAGTAAGACTTGTTGAGGGAAATATTTGGGGAAATAAATTAGAGTGGCTGGGTTCTTGGCTTCTAGCATAGACATTTTGATAAGTTACTGCATTATGATTCCAATAGTGATAGCTCAAATGTTATATACTTTTAGAGGGTTCATTTGCCTGCTCTTTCCACATACATCCTCTGCCACTTGAGAAGACTTGAGAAGTAGATGCCTGTTCTTATAGCACCCTGAGGACACAATTATCCATGCTAGTCACAACATTTCATGGCTGTTCCCACTTAACTCAGCTTCACCGAGGTCATCTTTTACATTCAGTACATCCAGAAGATATCAGAGATTTAAATGTTTGTTGAAGTAGTACAATGACACATATAAGTGGTAAAGAACAATAGGGGCTCAGGAAATAGTAGAGAGTAAAGTCTATCTTATTAATGCTACCTTAGGAAAAAAGGGAAGGAATTGAAAATATAGGACCTATTTTTATCTGTTTCTTTTTTTTCCCCTCAAATCATGGGGTTTAGGAAGAGAAGGTAGAATATGAGGAAAAAAATGACTGGCTACAGACATTGTGTTGAGGAATAGAATTTGCCCCTTTTGGACAAGGACTTAAAATACTACAAAATTGGATCTTTTCCTGAAGATGAACAGTGTCTTGTGTATTTATCAAGAAGTTATTCATTTGATTTATCAAGATTTCTTCAATATGAAAATTCAATGGTCAGAGGGGGGAAATTTATAAAAAAATATTTTTATGGAAAATATTGAGAATGACATAAAAGGATAAAAATGGGGGAAGTAACAATGATGATATAAATGGGGCCTAGAATAGTCAGATTGGACACAGTATGGGAATGCAAAGCATGGATAAGAGGCCAAGTGAAATTTTGTTGGATGTTATGGTAGAACACAAAGAATACCTTATAAGAGTCATAGTGAACTTGATGATGCAAGACCCAGTATTGTCTCCTTCCATTAGGCATATTCTCTGAGTTTAAGACCTCAAAAATTATTTCTACTTAGAATTAGGGCAACAAAAATCATTGATGTTGGAACTTCTCAGTTTGGAACTCTGTAGTTGGCTGGTGTGTTACTTGATTTCTCCCATCTTTTAATTGCAAATTATCCATTTATAGAACTATATATCTGACTATATATCCTTCTACATCCTGTTCACCTGATTGTACATTTCTGTAAGTGCCTTATGGGTGGAGAACAATTTCTTAGTGATTGCATATCACTTCTTTCTGTCTCCCTAACTTCTTCACATGGAATCTTTCTCATAAAAAGCATTATAAAAGTATTAAACATATAATAGAAAAATGTGATATAATAATTTTATAGTCAGTTTGTGAGAAGGATGGATCCAGAAAACAAATGGGAGGATCTTTTATTTACTGTCCTTTTGTCAACCTGAAGGCCATATAAATGATGAGTGTGGGTGGGATGCAATATATGAGAGGAGATAAATTAACCTACAGTTCAAAAAAAGAAAGACATAAAAGGGCCAAAGTGAAAGTGGAACATGTTTTGAGAAAGGGTATGAGAAGCTGCAGGGGGGCTTTAAAAGACAGAAGAGTTGGATGCTGAGGACTTAACTTGGAAGGACAATAGGAATCTTGAAGTGAAGGTTTATGACCTGAGTTATGGAAAGCACTTCTATGAACTCCTTTATTAATCTTTAATAAAATACCTATTCCTGAGAAGAATCTAGCTGAGATTTGTGGGAATGATGGTGAATGAAGAGAATGACTGAATCCTGCTCATGGAGTCAAGAACAGAAACTTCCCATGGGGTGTAGCTGCAATAGCATTAGAAAGGTAGGTAGGGAAGTAGATCTAGAAATAGAAACAGATCTGAAGGGAGAAAAAACAAATAATCCTGTGTAGTCCATCTCTGCTTTTATTTTATTTTTTTAAATTTACTTATTTATTTTGAGAGAGAGCGAGAGAGCCCGGGAGGGGCAGAGAGAGAGGGAGAGAGAAAATCCCAAGCAGGCTCCATGGTGTCAGTGCAGATCCCAATGCAGGGCTAGATCTCATGAACCTTGAGATCATGACCTGAGCTGAAAGCAAGAGTTGGATGCTCAGCTGACTGAACCACCCAGGCACTCTCCCTCCCCCCTGCCACCCTTTGCTTTTCTTTTTCTTTTTTCTTTTTAAATGTGTATTTATTTGTTTTGAGAGAGTGAAAGATAGAGCATGAGCTGAGATTGGGGGCACAAAGAGAGTGAGGCAGAAAATCCCAAGCAGGCTCTGCACTGTCAGCACAGAGCTCAATGTGGGGCTCGAACCCAAGAACACAAGCTGTGAGATCATGACCTGAGCCAGAGTCAAGAGTCAGACACTTAACTGACTAAACCATCGAGGTGCCTCCTCTCTTTGCTTTTAAGCAAACTGTGGATGAAAATAAAAGGGAATAAAATAGGGGTTTTGTCACTATGTCACTAGTGTAGCCAGACAAGAAGAAGTAGGAGTGATGGAGATGCAGGTCTCAAATCATCACCTGGGCAGGCCAGAATAGAGACAACAGAGCAGTGGAGACAGCCACATAGCTCTGGCTCTTTCAAACTTTATGAGATTCAGTGTACTGAAAATGTAAAATCTGAGATACTGAAAGATTAAATATGTTAACATATGTGAAAATACAAAACATAGGTACTTGGATCACAGCAGATTTTTAAGTGATGGTGTATTTTTTTTTTTTCCTGAAACTTCAACTCTTCCGATAGCTGCTAAAATTTCCATTCATGTGTAAACAGTGGGAAAGTAAAGAGAATGGTGGGAACTACTATCGATCTAACTTTTAAAACAAAGGAAATTGTTTTTTAATATGAGTGTAACAGGGACTTTGTGAAAGGGCTGTGTCACCTTAAAGTTTCCAATTGATAATAAATGGAAATGCTGGTCATAATTAGACATGTGCCAGAAATACGATAAAAGGCAAGTTCCAATCCTTCAAAGGGAGGTAGTTCCCAGCCAACATAAGCCTGGGAATATGGTCATGGTACATGATGATGATGATGATGATGATCCCAGGGCTTCAGAGTTTGTCTTTTTTTTTTTTTTTTAATTTTTTTTTCAACGTTTTTTTATTTATTTTTGGGACAGAGAGAGACAGAGCATGAACGGGGGAGGGGCAGAGAGAGAGGGAGACACACAGAATCGGAAACAGGCTCCAGGCTCCGAGCCACCAGCCCAGAGCCCGATGCAGGGCTCGAACTCACGGACCGTGAGATCGTGACCTGGCTGAAGTCGGACGCTTAACCGACTGCGCCACCCAGGCGCCCCAGAGCTTTGTCTTTAAAGCTAACACCTCTAGACTTCTGACTTGCCTCTCAGCCTCCAGTGTGGTAGAAGTTTGTTCCAGTTATTTCTAACCTATTTCAATAACACTGTGTAACAGTGTGGCTACAATGTAAAAAATATACAAGGTACAGTCTTGTTAATGTCATCTTTGCTGTTGTCAGAGATTGGGGTACAATCACAAGGCCAGGATATTTTAATGGTTCTTTTATCTACCTCCCCTGGGACTAATAGGATTAGAAACTAGATTGAACTTTGTAGAGCTCATCCTATCTACACAGTTCCTTCCAGGAAACTGCTTTATTCCTGTTTCCAGACAGCTGGATTTGTATAAGATGATTTGACTTAAGTCATATCATCTCTAAACTTCTACCGTAAGAGATTTGATCCCACTCCCTGACCCTCTAAAAAGGAGGATGAGTTAAGAAGCCTGGGAGCCTCCAAAAATGAATATCAGACTCCACATTTGCAACTGATTCAAGTGAAAAAGAAAATGGAAAAGATAATATTTAGAGATAGATATAGCTGCAGAGATAGCAATTTAGTAAGACATAATTTTTGAAAAAATTGGTTAAAAAGGTGGACTGGATGGAATTTAGCTAAGGATGTACACTAAACAATAAAGTATGCACCATGGATGCGATACAAAAAAAATGTATAGACAATAGAGAGGCTTTTTTTTTGTTTTATACTGTTTTTGTTATTTTATTTGAACCTTAAGAAAGATTAAGGCATTACTATGCAGTGACAAAGTTATAACATAAGCAGGTGAGGAAGGTAGATCGATGTTCAACCACTTCCATTTCTTTTTTGTGCCAAAGGGGACAGGTTTAAGATGAGAAAATTTAGAATAAACATTGATATGAAATTATGGTTGAATGAAAAATCTGTAAGAAGCGAGTTAGTGGTTCTTCTGACTTAAAATAATTGGAGCGCACCTCCCCCGTTCATGCTCTGTCTCTCTCTGTCCCAAAAATAAATAAACGTTGAAAAAAAAAATAATTGGAGCGCAGCTATGATGAAACTTGCATATGCACTTGAAATTTTCTCAGTGATCTCTAAGGATTCAGTGGAATGAAAAAGAAATACAGGAATACAGGAGACAGGCACCTATTGTCTCCATTTTCATTGAGGGAAAGCTGGAAGCTGCAATATAAAATCAGTAAACATGGCTTCAGTGCGGGGTAAAATTGTAGAATGGCTTATCATATAAGTAATTTGCAAGAATACTTAAGATTTAGAACCATGTTAGCCTGAATTCATCATATGCTATATTCTAGGTTAGCCTTAATATTTTGATAAATTAGATAGATGAGATTCAAGAAACAGCCTTGGGATGTTAGCAAGGTTAATTCCATTATATCCTTTGCAAGAAAATGGAGAACTGAGAGCTCTGTAATAGATAGCAACATGTGATAATTTGAACTCTTTTGAAAAACTTATGTAGAATGGTTGGAATCACAAGTGTCTGGAGGACAGTGAGTATCTTTTATTTACCTTGATATATCAGCATGCAGCACAACAGTAGATACTACAAAAATGTTAATATCTGACTGAGTGAAGGAATGAATATTGAATAGAGCCATTTAAGATTAGTTGGTTATCTAAGTACTTTTGAGCAGGAGCTATGCTAAATAAAAGAAACGTTGCAAGGTGGCTTCCATTAAGGTTCCATGTACACTTCTGGACTCTGTACTGGCATGGTAAGGTTGCCTCTGAAATCTACTTTTAATTTAGAAACACACTAATGATTATCAAATTAGACTGATACATTTGTGTCAATACTATAGGTAATTACATCTATAAGGCACAGAAAGTAGAAGCTTAATAATTGATATGGTCTCTCTGGGGCACCTGGGTGGTTCAGTTGGTTAAGTGTCCGACTCTTGGTTTCAGCTCAGGTCATGATCTAACAATTTGTGAGTTTGAGCCCTGCATTAGGCTCTGCGCTGCCAGTGTGGAGCCTGCTTGGGATTCTCTCTCTCTCTCTCTCTCTCTCTCTCTCTCTCTTTCTCTCTCTCTCTCTGTCTCTCTGCCCCACCCTTTCTTGCTCTCTGAAAATAAATAAATAAACTTTAAAAAAATAAATTTTTTTTATTGTGTCCAGATCTTTTGCAGAACTACCTTACATCATAAAAAGCTGAAAGTATTAGAGGCATTGTCTGTAGAATTGCACTTATTTTATGTATGTGCTATGGTGGCTAACTTGAGGTTGTATATTTAATGAGCTCAAAATACTTTAACTTAATATATCTAGTTTCATTTTGCAATGAGCAGGGAAACTTTGACCTTACAATGAATGGATCAGAGTTGGCAAGAATTGTGCATGGTAGTTTTGTGATGCAGATTTCAGCTAATGGACCATGTAATTAAGATGACCAATTGCTAATGCAGTTGGAGAAATTCCAAGAACTCTGATATGAAGCCTACCAATTACAGTGCATTTCCCACTACTATCCAAGGGGATTAATAATTCTTTTCATTGCCTTTATTGAAATTCTTCAACAAATTTAAGAATAGCTCAATTCATAATGGAAGAAATAGTATTATATCTACTTGCACAGTAAAGTACAGGAAATGAGAGAGGCATAGCTCATCTCTAAGTATCTATAATGGTTCTATCTGGTACTTTTTTATGTAACAGTACTTCTATAATTATATTTTATCTCACTGATATTGAGTTTATATAAATGGATTCACAATATATTGATCTTTTTGTCAAGGATTAATAAATAATCCACATAGAGGTGAAAGGCACGGGATAACGTACATAGATGAGTCAATTTTTTTTAGATATACAGTGTTAGCAAGTAATAAAGTAGGTTCCTCATAATTAGAGCATTTTCTTCTCCTTCTTTATTTTTACTTCTAGATTTTCCCTAGGTGCTCAATAAATGTTTATGGAACAAGATTGAATCATCAATAACACAGTCATAGTAAAATTTTATTTTGAAAGGCATAATTCCAGTATTGACCTAACATACGTGGTTTAAATCTCTAGTGTTAAGCATTGTATATGATATTTAATTTTGAGTCAACGTATGTTAATTGAAAGAATGCATAAATAAACCCTCTACTCTTCAATTATGTTGGAAGTTATTTATTTTGGCAACAGTGTATTACTCTAAGAGAATGTCGAAGCACACGTAGAAGAATGTCAACATTATAATATATGGGTGGTCAGAAAGTGGCTGTTTGTTTTATATTATTCTCCTTATTTTTCTATATGTTTAGAGTATTTAGAAATTAAAAATATATTTAGTATGTTGTTTTTCTTCAATCTGAACAGCTTTATAACATTTATTAAATAAATATTTTTGTGTTCATGGTGGGAATATAGCTGTGCTTAAAAACATACAGTTTTGTTTCTTTCAAGCAATTCTTCTGAAAAACATATAGGCATGATCTAAGCCAAAAAAAGGTATTTTTAAATTCATAGCTGAGTTCTCAAGAAAGTAACGGAAATCTTCAAGTGCCTCCTCTTTCCCTAACAACATAGAAGTATTTAAAAATTGAAATAAAAATTGCAAGTCAATATAAAATCTGGGGCATTTCTTGGGGCATGGATGGGGCATGATACAGCAACCTGGAATTTTAGGGAATATTAGCTAAATGGGTACCAGGATATTGGGACTGGGCCTGCTGGGGCAATCAGGAGAATTTTCATAAAATCCTGCTTTTCCAAAGTGATATATCATCAGTGAAAGGGTAGGCTAGACAAATTCATTGATCAGAAATAGAAAAAGATATGAGACTGTCTATTTTGGTCACAGCTAAGATGGGAGGATAAAGTAGCTGTTCCAAACGTGTGTCATAGGCTTGCCACACACGGGTCTAGGGTTCCACTTTATCCTACCTGGCTGATCAGGGAAGCTGGAAACTGAGAGGTTAAATTACAGTAGTCCCAGTTTGTTGAGATGCATTGTCTGTAGCAGAATCCTATAAATATCCTCTCTGGAGGGAATCTTCCTTAACCCAGTCTCTCATATTCTTCCACAAGCTAAATTCAATCAAATATAAAGATACAATAGCAACAACAAAATCAAATACATGCACGAGAAAACAGAAACCCACAAATTTAAACACCAAGGACATTAGGTATTGCAATCATTGCTTATAGAACACTAAATAATGAAAGAAAGAATATATATTTAAAAAAGTGGCCAAAGTATAAGAGGATATAAAAAATAACCAAAAATAGTTGAAAAAGAATGAATTGGCTATTTGTATTAGTCAGGATAAGCTGTGCTGTGACAGAGAACACCACCCTGACAACAAATATTCCTTTTATTCCCTTAATGCTGGCTGAGGATCAGGTGACTCCATGTTAACTATTCTCTATACAGCAACTTAGATATCCAGGCCAAGTGGATGTCATGGCTGTGTCACTTTAACATACGGCCTTTTCTTGGCTAAGGCTACGGGATGGCCAAAAGCTAGCAAACAAGTTCATCTGAGATTCTTCTTGGAAGTGACTAACACCATGTCTTACCCACTATCCAATAGGCGGCATCTCTCTCAAAAGGGCTGAGAGCTCTGTAGGAACATGGAGAATATTTTTCTTCTTTATAACTGAAAAATTTATTTATTTATTTAGAAGTTTATTTATTCTGAGAGAGAGAGAGAGAGAGTTCAAAGGAGGAAGAGAGAGAGAGAGGGAGGGAGAGAGAGAATCCCAAGCAGGATCCATGCTGTCAGTGTGGAGTCTGATGTGGGGTTCAATCTCATGAACTGTGAGATTATGACCTGAGCAGAAATCAAGAGTTGGCCGCTCAACCGACTGAGACACCAAGGTGCTCCGGAAAAATATAATAATTTAAATCAAAACCTCAATTTGGGGGACTATAGCAGAAAAGCAGTCATGAGCTAACATGTCTAAATGGAGTTCTAAAAGGAGACTAAAGAAAATAGGGAAACACAATGACAATTTTTTAAAGAATTTATGAAAGATATAAATTCAGATTCAAAAACCACACATGAGCTAAACAGGATAAGCATGTAGAAATTCATATTTAGTGGGGTGCCTGGGTAGCTCAGGTGGTTAAGTGTCTGACTTCAGCTCAGATCATGATCTCACAGTTCGTGGGTTCAAGCCCGGCATCAGGCTCTCTGCTGTCATCATGGAGCCCTCTTCGAATCCTCTGTCTCCCTTTTTCTCTCTGCCCCTCCCCCACTTGCTTGTGTGCTCTCTCTGTCTCTTTTTCTTTCTCTTTCTCAAAAATAAACATTAAAAAATTCATATTTAGTCACAACATAGTGAAACCACACAAGAACAAGGACCAGGGCTCATTTATAACGGCCACCAGAGATAAAAGAAATATCATCTATAAAGGAGTGACAATTAGGCTGCAATTGAACTTTTCAACATTAAAAGTCAGTAGAAAAATAACTATTAGTTATAGAAAGGCGTATTTTGTCAAGATTCTCCAGAGAAACAGAACCAATATGATATACATATTATTATAATTATATACTATTATATAATATATTATTATAATATAGTGAAACAGAACTACAGGTGGAGATTTATTATACGAAATGTCTCACACAGTAATACACGCTGAGAAATTCCACTATCTGCTGTCTGCAAGCTGGAGGCCCAGGAAAGCCAGTGGTGTAATTCAGTCTTGACTTGAAGATCTGAGAATCAGGGGAGTTGATGTTCTAAGTCCCCATCTGAGTCCAGAGCACAAGAACGAGGAGCACTTATGTCCAATGGCAGAAGATTGATTTCCCAGCTCAAGCCAAGTAAATTCACCTTCTCACATTCATGTTCTATTTAGGCTCTTAATGGATTGGATCATGCTTGCCCATATTAGTGATGGTAATCTTTCTTCAGTATACTGATTCAAACACTGATCTCTTCTGGAAACACCTTCATAGACACACTCAGAAACAATGTTTTATCTAGGCATCTCTGAGTCCAATCATGTTGACAATAAAGTTTATCACGAGAATTAGTAACTGTCCATGAAGAATTGTGAACTTCATGCAACAAGCTTTCCGAAAGAAGGTCAAAGATATTTTCAAATAAATAAATTGGTAGGAAAGCTTACCTTACCTTACCAAAACAACAACAGCAACAACAACAACAACAACACCCCTTGAAACCAACTGATTTATGCAATGGGAAAGCAAAACAAAACAGGATAGAATAAAACAGTGGGAAAAAATAGCAAATATACCAATACACATGAAGTTTTAAACATATGAACATGTGAACCAATAAATGTAAGAAAAAAAATCTCAATCTTATTAATAATCAGGAAAACACATATTAAAACTACAATCAGATACTATTTTATCTCTAACCATTTGGCAAAAATTAGGAAGTCTAATAAAACCAAGTAGTGGTAGAATAATGTCAAGTCTTATACACTTCTGATGAGAGTTTGGTTTCCATAAACATACTTATGGGAAACAATTTGGCATTGTTTCGTAATGTTGAAAATATGAAATTTATTTATTAGGTATAATCTTGACAGAAATTCTTGCATACATATGCCAGAAGAAATGGATGAATTAATCTGTATTGTTTGTATTGGTAAAAACAACAACAACAACCAAAAAAAAAAGAACAACTAAATATCCAATGACAGAAGAATGCATAAAATTACTTATGTACATATATATGAATTTATATACATATACATGTATAATGGTATGCTATGCAACATTGAAAATGAATGATTTACATAAAGTCTAATAACATAAAACTAAACACAATTTGTTTATAGTTACAAATGTATGTACCAAAGTCACAGTGGTAGGAAACAATACCTGTGAATACTAAGAAGTGGGAGAAAGGATATACTGAGAGGTATGCAGAGAGAGGCATGCATTGATCATTCTAATAATGTATTTCTTAAGCAGAGTGATAAGATTGTTTATTTTTTCATGTAATATGTTCAAATATATGTCCTTTTCATATATAAAACACTTAGAGTCAAAAAAGTGTAAAAATGCAGACAGTGAGTGTCTGCCCTGGTATGTAGAAGTTCATACAAAGTAATGTAAAGTTTTAACATTGATAGATACTAGTAAGAGAGATACATGGTGCTATTTAAAATGCGGACTTATGACTTTTGAAGCATAACAAAACAGAGAGGAAATCACCTCTCTGTTTTTGGGTATTGTCTCTTACTTCAAAGAGACAATTATTTGCTATTTAATCCTCCCATGCAACTTCCCTGTTTTTTAAACTACTTTTTTCAAGGGGCGCCTGGGTGGTTCAGTCAGTTCAGCGTCCTACTTTGGCTCAGGTCATGATCTCACGGTTTGTGGGTTTGAGCCCCAAGTAGGACTCTGTGCTGACAGCTCAGAGCCTGGAACCTGCTTCAGATTTTGTGTCTCCCTCTCTCTGCCCTTCCTGTGCTTGTGCTCTGTCTCTCTGCCTCTCAAAAATGAACAAATGTTAAAAAATTTAAAAAAAAAACTACTTTTTTCAAGACTCAGGCAAATTCCATCTCTGTCATAATCCTTAAGATAAATTAAATGCCATTTTGGGCTTCCAAAGATTGATTCCAAGCTTCCCCTGATCCCACGGTCATGGGATGGAACCCCGTGTTGGCCTCTGCACTGAGCATGGAGCCTGCTTAAGATTCTCTGTCTCCTTCTGCCCCTCCCAACCCCCTCCCTCTCTAAAGTAATGAATGAATGAATGAATGAATGAATGAATGAATGAATGAATAAATAAATAAAAGAAGATTCCTCCTTAGAGCTTTTAGAAGGGAATACAGTCTTGTAGATAACCTTGATTTTGGCCTTGTGCCACTCTAAGTAGAGACCCCGCCAGCCATCTAACTGCTGACCTACAGAAACTGGTAGATAACCAATATATGTTACTTTAAGCCACTAAGTTTGTGGTAATTCATCACACTAGCATAGAAATAACACAGTAATAAACATAAAAACCCACACATAAATGTATAATTAACTATTGTGGTAACTACATAATGGGAAAGAGTAATAGGACACTGAACAAGAGTAATAGGGGGACCTGCTTAAAGACATTCTGAGGAAGCAGACAAAAGGATGAATGTGTTTTATACTTTGTTTTCATGCACTATAATGTACCTCTATAATGCCAGTATTCACTTTGACAAGTAGTTACAGAGTACCTACTAAGTAAGTATAAAGCAAAACATTAGGTATTGGAGAGATGGTATAGATGAGTTTAAGAGATGCCTCACCTCACAAAACTCACAGTCTAGAACACAAGTTGACAAGCCAGTCTGTGGACCAAATCTGGCCTGCCACATGTTTTTGTATGGTGTGTGAGCTAAAAAGGATTTTTACATTTTTAAATGTTTCAGAACAAAATCAAAAGAAAAATAATATTCTATTGCATGTGAAATTTATATGAAGTTCAAATTTCAGTGTTCCTAAATAAAGTTTTATTGGAACACAGCCACGTTTGTTTGTGTATTGTCTATGGTTCTTTCACCTTAAAATGGCAGAATTGAGTAGCTGTGAAAGCCCGAAATATTTACTCTTCATTAAAAAAGTATGCCAAATCTAGATCATTATCATAGTTAAATCAAGCATATAGGTGATCATTGAATAAGTACCATCTAGAGAAAGAATGAATTACTTACCATCTCTATTTTGCTGAGTACATTTGACTGTTCCGTTACTGAAATTACAATCACCACTAAGTTCTACCTCCTCTCAAAAACATCTGCCAAGAGACATTGCTTAAAGGCATGCCTTATGAGAAACTCACAAATGCCTGCTTTATACTGTAAGCATTTTCTTCTTTGTATTAGCTAATGTCTTTTCTAATGTTTTAGCTGTTTGCCGATGTAATTGAATCTCAAATTGTTTTTATTATATTCTGTAATACTATGGGGAGACACTCTAAATATTATAATAGTTATTAATATTAATGTTAATAACTGGTGCTCTTTCACAGGTCAGTTGCTGAATTAAGCTCAGTTATGGGTTCATAAATGTAAAATCATCAAAGCTTGCACAGTGGGAGATCCTCGTTTCCTTCCTCTGGCCCTGGTTAAGCAAGTGAACTGATCCTTACATTGTTCCTTGCTAATTGTGAGACAGATGCTTTGCATTTTTTAGATCTCAGCTACATCTAAAGAAAGTGGCTTTCTTGATAAGACCCTCTAAAATTAGAAAGTTGTAGAATTATCTAGTAATATGTGTCTTAATAATTCAACTTGTCATGGCAACATGCAATTAAAACTTTCCTTTGGGACCAAAGAGACAAATCCCCGTTACTGCTAAAGAAGTTTAGCCAATACATAATGAGAAGAATAATTCAAGTAAATGGGACTGAGTTTCATGAAGAAAAGTAAAATAAAAGCAAAACATTGTTGAAACAAGGAAATTAATTATGACTGCATTTGATGATTTTATGGTTTTTGTAACCTCACTTATTAGATTCTCTTTTTATTATTCCCAGTTAAAGCAGTATTATTATTTTCTTACTTGGTAGGGAAAAGGGCATTAAATTTACTCAAAAATTATCTTGTAAAATAAGTGTAACTGATACCAAATATTACTTTTATTTAAAGGGAATATAGGAAAACAGATACTGCTTTCCACTAATACAGTGGAAGCATTTTGAACAAGGTTGGTGAAAGCAGAGGTTTATTTTTATATATTTATATCTACATCAATATTTATATTGACATTTTTATAACCTGTGTATCTGATTAAGTTACGTATACTTTTTTTTAATCCTGTAGTAAGATAAGTCATTTTGTTTTATATAAACTAGAGTGTAAAATATTATAGCTTAGGTACACTATTTCTTTTCTGCTCTTACTGTTATAACTAAATGTCTGTAGATTATTTACTATATTGTATTGACTCTGAGATGTCCATTTGTTTTTTTGCATTCCACATCTCTGAGATAGGGATGCACCTTATTTTAGGTGACCTATCATAATTAAATTGCTAGCAGTTTTTCTTTCTAGATGGTTTAAATTATAATGTATTAATATGTCTTTCACAACTAATACTGACAGATTCAGTGAAATACTAAATATTGAGACCACTTCTGAGAGAGTAACAAAGTTTAGCAGGGACTGTTTGTTGCCCTGCAATAATTATTTTTCCTCTTTTTCAAAAAGGTAGCTGAGCATAGAGCGAATAAACTAAATTTTGCCAGACTACCTCAAAGATTACTGTACAGATTTGCTAGGGTTTCACAAAGTACTACAAACTGAGTGCCTTAAACAACAGACATTTACTGTCTCATGGTTATCGAGGCCAGAGGTCCAAGATGAAGATGTCAGCAGGGCCATGCTCCCACTGAAGGTGCCAGGAAATGATGTGTTCCAGGTCTCTCTCCTAGCATGTGGTAGCTCTGTGGCTTATGGCAGCTTAATTCCACTCTTCATCTGATGTTCTCCTTGTCTCCCTGTCTATCTCTTTGCATGGTATTCTTTTTATAAGGAAACCAGTCATATTGTATCACAGGCCCATCCCACTCCAGTATGACCTCATCGTAACTAACTGCTTCTTCAATGGCCTTATTTCTAAATAAGGTCATATTCTGAGGTACTGAGTGTTAGGAATTCAACATATGAATTTTGAGGGATACAATTCAACTCATAGCAGTGACTACATTCTGGCCAGTGAGATATAAGCAAATGTGTCAGCTTCTGGACGCCTTCCTTAAGACAGAGTTGTCATGTATTTTTTACTACTTTTCTTTAATTTCTCCTCCATCTTGCTCCCTGGAAGAGGGATATTACCTTAGAATATGAGAATAGAGGCCACAGCCCAAGAATATTAGAGCAGTGACCCGGATGGAATCTTGATTCCTAAAAACTTTGGAGAGTACAGCTAGGTACCAAACTTGAGTCTAAGCCAATATCATTATGAATTTTTCTGTTATTATCAGCCAACCCTAGTTTGACTCGATATATGAGCTCTTCCAATCAATTAAAACCTTGGCTATAGTGGTAGGCCATTCACATGTGTCATGAACTTTATAAACCTCATTTTCCCATTTGTAAAAGGAAGATAATCACATCTACCTCAATGTCAATATTAAAAGTTCTAGTGTGTGTACAGCATTTAGCACAATACTGACAAACAAGAGATTGTTGTTATGGAGGTTTTCATCTGAATGGAAGATTGGAATAAGTGTTTATTAAGGAGCTTTCAACTCTCTGTTTTGTTTTTTTTTTTTTATTTTACTGAAGCAGTATTATAAGTACTTGAAATAGATGTTACCATCTATTTACTCATTCATTTGTTCATTCAACAAATAATTATTCAGCACTTTCCTTGTACCAGGCACTGTATAGGCAATGGAGGTAGAACAGTGAGTGTAAACAAATTGTCCCTGTTCCCTCCCTCAGGAGGCTTACACTCAAGTTGGGTATAAAAGCTGCAGAAGAAAGGCTGATGATGGTGTTATTATGCACATGACCTTTGACCTCATCTATCTTGGAATATGTTAAACTGTGGAAAAGTGGAACTGTGAGTGAAAAAGCACCGAGCTTGACAGAATCAACCTGTACCATAAATGGGGGAACAGAAAGTATCAGATGCAATGTCACTCACAATGACTTGCTAACATACTTCACTTTTAACCTAATGCATTTCAGTTTGCAAAAAGCCTATGAAACACAGCATGCCATCCATATCAGTGAATAGATGTTCCAGGATTTTAGTTTGAAAAAGAAATCTTTTTAAAATTATTACTGACAACAACAATTACAATAATTATGACTTTTCTTGAATGTTTTATTCTGAATTATATTCCATCAATGCTGTATATAAGTGGTTGTCTGTATTATCTTTGAAGAGAGTTGCTGTGTGTCTAACTTTAAAGTTCATTATTTTTGCTTTTTGCCTTTTCCTTCAAGTAGAGATTTTTTTTTCTTGTCTTCTGTGTTTTCCCAGCAGGAATACTATTTTAAACAGATTGCTCTGTTCATATGTTCTGCCTCTAGAATTGGCATGATTATGGTTGGGCCTTTAATGGGGGAATTATTGGAAGTAAGGAAGGTTTCAGCTTGATATAGCTAAACCTTGTCCTTGACCATTTTACAGTGAGAAATAACTATTTAGATTGTCATTTATCAGACCCTGAGAGTCCAAGCAACAGATTTGTCATAAAAATATTTTTTCAGAAAGAATTATTCAAATTGTTCATTAAATTACTTCCTAGTTAATAAAAGTGAAATGGGTTCATCTTTTGAATAATGTTATTGTAGAAACTAAAAATCCAAAAAGATAAACTCTCTGGTGACAACCTATTGGGAGACTGGACACCTGTGGCTTTATTGATACACAGTGCCTAAAAGTAAACAAAGCATAGTGCAATAAAAGAACTGCCATGCTTACATTTCTGTCTTTTCCAGTTTATTCAGGGACCGGTGTTCATCATCTGCACTGGGTTCTGCTCTTCTCAGTTACACACTTTGACTGTCAGAGCCTAAATATTTATAGAATGAAAGTCCGTGCACCATACCAGTTACAATAGCTAATCTTGTCTTTCTACTGCGATAGAGGACATTTAGACAATGTAAAATTAGATTTTATTTATTATGCCAAAGGATTTTTAGATTCATGGCTATATGCAATGACTTACTTTCAAAATTAACTGATTATTAATGTAGCTCCTGTATTAGAACTATTGCATAGTTTTATTATTATTTGATTTATATGGTCTGTTGTCAACAACAGTAAAAAATCTGTATGCTAATTTTCTAGCCTACAGATATGTATAGCTGTGTTTACGACTCTTTCAGTATAAGGAAAGTCTAAAATATTTTCTGATACTTTAAATCTTGGAAGAGAAAAAAATAAAAGAATTTTAGAGTTGTAGTTTGTGTTAGATATTAAATCGTTTGCCAAATATGACTTATAATGACAATGTTGACAACGTTCTATGGAATTTCAGCACCTCTTTAAGTTAATTTAATTTTTTTTAAATTTTTAATTGTTGAGAGAGAGCATAACTGGGGAAGAGGGGCAGAGAGAGAGGAAGGAAGAAAGACTCTTAAGGAGGCTCCCGGCTCAGTGTGAGCCCAACATGGGGCTCAGTCGAAGCCCCTGGGATCATGACCTGAGCCAAAATCAAGAGTCAGATGCTGAACCAACTGAGCCATCCTGCTCCCCTCAGCACCTCTTTTGGTCTTTACTCAAAACCAAAGCTGTTTCTAAATCTACATGCAGTTCAGATAGCTACCTATGTGTGTGCTTGAGTGATTGAAAATTCCAAGTTACGGGCCCTTGGGATGATTGCATTAATGCACTGTGGTGTGAAGACCACAATTCATTTCAAACCTTTCTCATAGTCACGACTGGAAAGAATATCATGCTTTAATCACATGCTTTAGTTCGTACAAATTAATGTTTTCTCCTCATAGTTCAAAAGAAAATAGCATAAATTTCATGCTCTCACAAATTGACTTTAAACTGTTGATGGATGGCATTTGGAAAGAAGGAAATACTCAGCATTCTCCTATAACATCTTTCTGTTTTTGAACATTGTCATGTATAGCCCAAGGCATTTAGTAAAGCCCCCAGACTATAGTCAGTGATCAAAGAATACGTTAGAAGTGGGGTGTCCATGGGGCTCTCCATGCCATCTTAGGGACCAGACAGTCCAAGGGTCATGGCAGAGGAAGGGCAACATGGCGAATACAGAAGAGCCCGAGTTCAGGTCACCCTATAATTTTACTAGATTTGCAATCTTGGGGAATTTATCTAGTCTTAGTAAGCCTCAGTTTTTTGTGCATCGATGATAATAGAAATGAGAGACAACAATCTTTTTTTTTTTTTTTTTTTTTACAGGGGAACAATAGGATGTTGTAGAGTGTGCCCATTAAATGATAATTATGTGATGTGATAGAAGTTCTAGCTAAAGCTACAATGGCAATCATACTGCAATATATAAATAAATCAATAGGTTATTATCTTTAAAAAGAATTTTTTAAATTTATTTATTTTTGAGAGAGAGAGACAAACAGAGTATGAGCAGGGGAGGGGCAGAGAGAGAGAGGGAGACACAGAATCAGAAGCAGACTCCAGGCTCTGATCTGTCAGTACAGAGCCTGACACGGAGCTCAAACCCACAAACCATGAGACCATGACCTGAACCAAAGTCGGACGCTTAACTGACTGAGCCACCCAGGCACCCTGGTTATATATCTTAAACTTACACGATGTTAAACTTACAATATGTTAAACTTACAATATATCAAATGTATTTCAATTAAAAATTAAATAAAAATTTTAATATGTCAAATATATTTTAACTGAAACTTAAATAAAAAAATATAATGTGATCTCCAGAGGCAGGCCAGCTGGGTTTGAATCCTGGTTCCCTTCATTTGCATGGGACAATTACTTAACCTCTCTAGGCCTTACTTTATTTATTTTAACATTTATTATAGTAATAGTACTGTTTTTTTCTTAGTGTGTTATTGTTAACAAATAAGATTATCCAGGTGAAATATTTAGATTAGAATACCATCTAGAATGGTGTAAGTGCCCAATAAATATTGATGTTTTACTTGTAATTATCATGTGCTCTATGTGGCCTGAAAGTTCGTATTTTAGCCAGATCATACCAGCTGTGTAGAGAAGTGACTATGTGGAGGAAGGCTTACCCTAGAGGCACAGTAAAAGGTCCTCAACTAAGATGGAACAAGTGGGAATATATATAAAGTGAATTGATGGATTTCATGTTATTTTTCAGGTAGGACTGAGAAAATTTGCTCACTAAATATGTAGGAAGTGGGAGAAGTTGATAACCTTTTTGTGCCTAGAGCGATAAAAGGTAGATGATGTTCCTATTAGTAGAGATAAAAAAGGCAGGAGAATAAAGTTTGGAAGGATAAAGATAATGAAAATAGTTTTAGAAAATAGGTATCTGTACCATTTCTTCAAATAAAGTAGTTTAGTACCAGAAAGAAAGAAAAGAAAAGAGAAAAGAAGAAAAGAGATGAGGAGAAAAGAGAAAAGAAAAGAAAAAGTAAAAGAAAAGAAGCGAAAAGAAAAGAAAAGAAGGAAGGAAAGAAGAGACGAAGAAAGAAAGAGGCAGAAAGAAAAATGGGTCCCTATGTCCAGGGCTAATATTACATGACAGTGCAAGAAACGGTAAAAGTTTTTTGGGGGAACATTTACACAAATCTTAGGAATTAGTGAACATGTTTAGAGAATCAGACAGAGCCTCATTTCCTGTCAACCACAACTGCAGTGATTGCTCTTTTGAACAATTTTTTTTAAAATTTTTTTTTCAACGTTTATTTATTTTGGGGACAGAGAGAGACAGAGCATGAATGGGGGAGGGGCAGAGAGAGGGAGACACAGAATCGGAAACAGGCTCCAGGCTCTGAGCCATCAGCCCAGAGCCTGACGCGGGGCTCGAACTCAGGACTGCGAGATCTTGACCTGGCTGAAGTCGGACGCTTAACCGACTGCGCCACCCAGGCGCCCCATCTTTTGAACAATTTAAGATGCACTTGAGAAAGCTGGCAGGGAAGAAAATAGGAATCTTAATTTTTTGCCTTAATATGAATTAATTAAATTAAATAGCTGGTCTTCTCTTACTGCTCATCTAAAGGTACATGGGCTACTTGAATTTACTGATTTTTGAAATGAGTTATTATTTTGGAGAATGGTGTCTGCCTAGAGGACAAAATATTGGGAATAATATTACAGTGAAAATGCAAAAGGGTACTAGGTATCTGGAAGAAAGAAGGAAGGACAGTTAGAGAAATGCAAATGACAACAAGACATTTTGCCTCATTTGCATCATTACTTAGGGTTGAAACTCATAATTTTTCTAAAGGGATTTTTATAGGTCTTTCATTCATTCAACAAATACATCTTAAGTAACCACTATGTTCTGAGCACTTCTAGGAGCTCAAGATACAGTATGAACAAAAGAGTTAAGGGATCTTCCTCAAAGAGCCGGTGTACGCTATTTGGAGGAGAAAAACTAAATTAACAAGTTATCAAAATAAACATTGTAAGTTCAGACTGTGATTGGTAAAAATAAAGGAATTAACAATGAGGCATGATACAAGGTAATGGACGTTCTTACTTTGGTTAAGAACCTCATCTTAGGAGATAATGAAATCATTTTCATGTATACTACAGCGATTGTTAGAAGACACATGGACAGTTTATGGACACAGATTTTAAATTAAGGGATTTTATTTATATTAACTATATAATTTTTTTTAAAAAACAAATGAGAGATATTAGGGTATAGTTCTGTATTTTGGAGAAAAATCCAGTTTAAAGAAGAAACTGATGATGTAGGATAAATGGGGAGTCTCAAAAGTGGAATCATAAGTGGTGAACTGTGATGGGATCCTGAGCACAGAGCAACAGCTTTTAGTAGGAAGTGGACATTTCTTCTACTCCAGAAGAGGGAAGCTGAGTATACTGCATAGATGCAGAAAAAGTAGTAGTTTTCTTGACAGGAACAAGAAAGATCTCTCCCCTGTTCTTGTTTTTGTTTTTCTCTTCTGTTTCTGTTTTATTCCAGCCCAAGTAGGCAGAGACACATTGAAATTGTTTACCATGATGTGTTGCTGATTTCCAAACTTCTAAATACACTTAATTAAAGCTTTTCCCCTGAGTAAGAAATTCATTTTAATGCAAATGCTGACATACTGAGTAGAGTTTACATTTGTATTCAAAGTTGGAAGGAAAATCTCTTGTGTAAACTATTAGTTCTATAAGAAGGCATATACCCAAAATTGAGCAATTTCATGAATCATTGGTCTCTGCTGTTGCACATGAGGACATTTTTTTTTTAGATTATATCTAAAGCACTGCTATGTAGCATTCTAGTCATATTTGTAGGCCTACAGGGAAACATTACATATTTTTTATAAACAAAATATCTTAATGTACGAAAAGAAAACGTTAGGAAACTTCTTTAATAAGAAACAAAATGCAAAATTAGCAAAATTTTACATACTAAAAAATGAGTTCTTAAAAATGTTGTCTTTGCCTAAGTACAAAATTTTGATATACTGGAAAAGCAAACTCATATTTCAATGTAATTCTTTGTCTGATTAACATGGGAAATGTTCTGAGAGCCTGCATCTCATATGTCATTTGAATCAATTGTGATGCTAATTAGTCCAGAAATCTTCAGTACACTAATTCTTAAATCCTATTTCTTAAATATCTAAGCACAGAATATGAATTTCTTTGTGTTTCTGATTTTCCCTAGGACTTAGATAACTTAAAATCTACATTTTCAGCTACCTATGCCATCATTCTTCTTTTCTATTTGTTAACTCCATGCATATAACATTTTGCATAGCAAATTAAAAACAAAAACTAGCATCATGTAAAAATTTTGAAAAATATGGGATCATTCAAACTTTCCAACTTCTATTCCCTAAATCAACTGTTAGCCTGATAAGCTAGGTTCCCTCTCTTTCATTCATTTGTCATTAATTAATTAATTCAACAAATAGTGATACCTAATATGGTGTTATTAGACATACAGAATAAGATAGTAGAGGCCCCTAGCCTAATGTTTATTGGAAAAAATAGACATTTAACTAATAATTTCAACTGTGGTGAGTGCTAATGAAACATAGGGCAACACAAGGTTTTGTGGAAGTACATGGCTAGCCTGGATTTCACAGACCAGAAGAAAGATGGAAACAATCAGATCATGGAAACATGAGCATTGTCCTACCAATCTTTGACCTTACTTTTCAAACATTGCTTTTTACATTTTTGGCTGGGAAATACACTTGTATAATTTTGGAGAATGATGGTATCCTGCTGCTTGGCCTGAGTAGATTAATAACTTAAGTTCATGGAACAAAAATCATCCTGATTTATACATAATTACAGCATATTTAGTCAGTCTGATAATGAAACTTTATCTACAGTTGTCCAAACATCTTGAGTCTAGAAATAGCTGTAGGTCTCCAAACAAATCATTTCTAATTTTTATGTGGTAAATGTAATGACAACTTGAGAACTAGCTTCTAAATGAATAATGTCAGAAGATGTATCAGTGTTTCTAATTTGTACTCTTCTTTTTCATTTGGCAGATAAACATTTTCAATGGAGATGATGAAATCAGTGCAGACAAGGCTGCTTTTATTTAGAAGAAGGAATGAAAAGCATGTTTTTTAAGCTGGTGGATTGGCAAATCGAGTCAAAGGTTTTAAAGGATCTGGCTGCTGCCTGACTGATTTAAAGGTATAGATATCTAGATTTGGAAGACTTAATTTGAAACTATTTTTTAAAATATGAATTGCCTGTATAACAAAGTTTGACAGCTTCCCTTTAATTGGTGTCAAGATACATAAAACTTTTGCACCCTTCCACGTCAGAATAAAATTCTTCATGTGTGATCCCTGGTTAATGAATAGAGTTATATGAAACTGTTTCACATTTTAATGAACTAATATGGATGGTTGGATCTCTGTATGATACATAATACAAGAAATAATCTTGAAATTTATTCGAGGAAGAACGCAGTTTACCAACTGCAGTCCAGGTTTGTCTACTAGAATTAAATAGTTAAGGTCTAGCAAAAACATAATAAATTTGGATGGATTTTTAGTGGATTTCAAGTACCAAAGAGTTCAATTCTTTTCCTTATCCTGTGTAGTAAATTCTATATATGCGATAATTTAAAAATTTTATTTAACTAAAATCTGTGTGTGTATGTGTGTGTTGTATAATCATATTCATGATCAATGGACAGTCACAGGGATTAAAAAGTGTGCATTTAACAAAAAATACAGATTAATTATATTAGTAGACTCACATAATGTTAGAGCTGTCAGTGACAGAGAGAAAATGTAGTCTTAAATTGCTAGTTAGAAACTGAGACCAAGACAGGGCATACCACGATGATGATGTAGGAAAGAAATAGATGTTGGGACTAGAATCTAGGCTTTATTTATTTATTTATTTATTTATTTATTTATTTATTCCGTGACCATTTATTTATTGGGAATCTGTTATGTGCTAAGCACTTTTCATGGAATCTAAAGAAACAAAGATGAATGTGTATTACACTTCCTAGCCTTTTGTCCTATATGCTAGTACTTCCAGATATTCTTATTTCAACTCTTCAACTTCTTTCTAAAAACATTATACACACACTAGAGGGAAAAAAAATAGAAAAAGTAAGGCTCAGAAGACAAATTTGGGAAATCTATAAAAAATAGAACAAAAAGACAAATAGATGGAAAAGAAGAGAAAACTGGAAAACCCTTTCAGGAGATGCACTATCTGAATAAAATGAGTTTCAGAAGGACAGAACAGAGAAAGAAGGAGGAATCATAAAAGTGGATTTCCCAAGACAAAGAACATAAATTTCTTTATGGAAAGAACCTACTGAGCACCCAAGATAATGGATTACATTAAGAATATTATTAGGAAGTTAGGAATAATATTAAGAACAAATATAAAGTTCTACTTGCTCACAAAAAGGTAAATAAAAAGATATATATATATAGTATTAAGAATCAGAATTGTTTCAGAATTCTCAACAGCAATGCTGGAAGGTAGATTGGTAGATTCATATGCTCAATATTCTGAAGGAAAATTAGACCTAACCTAGAGTTCTATACTATTAATCAAGCAGAGACTAGAATAAAGACTTGGAGATGTTCAAAATTTCAAAAAAACATATTTCCCACGTACTGATTCTTTTGACGAAACTGTACTATGTGCTTCACAAATATGAGGTAGCAAACCAAAAATGAGAAAAATGTGGGACACTGGAAATAAGAGATTTAATCAAGGAGAGATGAGAAGAGAATCTCTATGATGATAATGGCAGAGAATAGCATGACTTCCTGCTATAAACATAGAGAGACCTAGCCAGGATTTCAACATGTTCCTGTATGTGTGGATCCATATAGTTTAGAGCCTCATAACCATATCATCTTTTCTCCCGAAAGAGTAGATCAGCAGTCAAAACCAATGAATCCCACTTTTATTGATGACATGCAAAGATGATATTATTTGGGTAAGACAGACTAAGGAGACAATAAAGATTACACTGAAGCCGGCTTCTCTCTTCACTCTCTTCTTAGCAAAAGACTTCAGATTCCTGCAGACTACAATTCAGAAAAATAAAACACAAATTTACCCTAATAAGAGAAATTATCCTCTATATGGCCTATGTTCATGTACGCCTAAACTACCCCTGAAAAATATATAAGAAGCTCATAACAATGATTGCCTCTGGGAGGGAGAAATGGTGGCTGAAGGATCAGTGTATAAGAGAATTACTTTTCGTTCATCACTGGTACTTTAGGATTTTGCACAAAAAGTGTGAATGATCTAGATACAAGGTAAAATTAAAATGACGGCAAGAAAATGACTCCTTCCTTCTGAGCCTTCAGTCTTGTTAAATGTCTCTTTGAGGTGTTTAGAAGCTCAACAGTTCCACATAAGATTCCACAGAAACAGGGTGATGCTAGGCTCTAGGAGAGGAATGGAATGGAGCTACATAGGAGTTAAGTTTTATATACTATTGAAATTAATTGGTATTAATCAAAACTAGGTACTTATAAGTTAAAATGTTAATTGTATTCTTCAGGGCAAGCATCAAAAATATAATTCCAAAATATAGTAAAAGATAAGGGGATTGAAATAGAACACTAGAAAATACCTATTTAACAGTATCAACAACAAAAATCAAGTTGATAATAGAGGAACAGGAATTAGAAAAAGATATGATAGATGGAAAACAAATGGCAAATGTTGGACAAAAATTCTACATGAATTACATTTAATATAAAATTACAAAATTAAGTATAATTATATTTAATATAAAAAGAGTAAGCACTTCATCTAAAGGCAGAAATTTGCAGGATAAATTTTATTTTATTTTATTTATTTTTTTTTTTCAACCTTTATTTATTTTTGGGACAGAGAGAGACAGAGCATGAACGGGGGAGGGGCAGAGAGAGAGGGAGACACAGAATCGGAAACAGGCTCCAGGCTCTGAGCCATCAGCCCAGAGCCTGACGCGGGGCTCGAACTCACAGACCGCGAGATCGTGACCTGGCTGAAGTCGGACGCTTAACCGACTGCGCCACCCAGGCGCCCCTGCAGGATAAATTTTAAAGAATGATCCAAACATGCTGTCTACAAAGTCTCACACACACACACACACACACACACACACACACACACACACACAAATATATATGACATATATAGGTAAAATATAAAAGGATTGAAACAGATATACCAGAAGAATAGTAACCAAACCAAACTGTACTGCTAAGCAAATATCAGAAAAAATATATTTTAAGACAAAAATTTTTACTAGAGACAAATAGATGTTATAATAATAAAATGGTCATTCCATCAAGAATATATAATAATTATAAACATATATGCACCTGAGCACCATGTGAGTAAACTGTCTTGAACATCCTACCCAACTGAGTACCCAAGATGACTGCAGCCTCCCTCAACACTGTGTAAAACAAAATTGTCCAGTAAACTGAAAGAATTGTGAAAAATAATAACTGGCTCTTGTTATTTTAAGTTACTAAAAAACAAAACAAAACAAAAACAAAAACAACATATATGCACCTAACAACAGAAGCTCAAAATACATGAAGCAAAATTGGGCACAACTGAAGGAAGCCATAGACAGTTTTACAATAACATTGGGGTACTTTAATAGCCCCCTTTAATAGCAGAACAACTAGACAGAAAATGAAAAAGAAAATAGAAGATTTGAACAACATTCAACCACTAGAATTAACAGACATCTATAGAATGTTCCACCCAACAGCATAAGAACTTACATTCTTTCCAAGTTCACATGGAACATTATCCAGGATAGACCATATGCTAGTCCATAAAATGGATTACAATAAATTTAGAAGGATATAAACAATATAAAGCATGCTCTCAGGCAACAATGGAATGAAATTTGAAATCATTAACAGAAAAATTTTTGAACTCACAAATATGTGGAAATCAAACAATATATTCCTAAATAACTCATGGATCAAAGAAGAAATCATAAGGAGGATTAGAAACACATTGAGATGAATTAAAATGAAAACACAATATAACAATACTTGATTTTCCTGAGGTACTCTTAAAAAGCAGAATAATTAGACAAAGACATCTAAATAACTACAAAAATTGAGGGAAATTTTAAGTCTGGGGACAGCTCAGGAAGAGCAATGGCACACTGAAACGCTGTGTGAACCTGTACCACTTTTCTGAGTATTTTACATACATAAACTTACTGAGTTCTCACTATTACCACATGAATTAGATACTATGTTATCCCAGTTTACAGAAAAGGAAACGAGGGCACTGAGTGATAAAGATTTTCCAACATAAATTAGAGCCATAATCAGAATCCAAGGAATTTGTGTCAACCATATTAAGTTTTAAATTTAGTTTGGAGGGGCGCCTGGGTGGCGCAGTCGGTTAAGCGTCCGACTTCAGCCAGGTCAAGATCTCGCAGTCCTGAGTTCGAGCCCCGCGTCAGGCTCTGGGCTGATGGCTCAGAGCCTGGAGCCTGTTTCCGATTCTGTGTCTCCCTCTCTCTCTGCCCCTCCCCCGTTCATGCTCTGTCTCTCTCTGTCCCCAAAATAAATAAACGTTGAAAAAAAAATTTTAAAAAAAATAAAAAAAAAATAAATTTAGTTTGGAAATATTTTATCCCTAAATATTTTCAAACTCCATATAGGCCATGATGCTTTTCAAGATTCTTGCAATAGACCTATGGTAAGGAAGAAAATACTGATAGAAAGCAATCTCCACTTTTGCTAAGTATACATGTCCTAGAATTCAGTGAATAAATCCTTAGGTTAATAACTATGGGAATATAACATTAATATTAATGTAAAACTCAAAAGGGCAGGGATTATTGGTGAGGAGATTTTAACAGATGATTAATAAAATTTTAGGAAATGGAGATGGAAGGATTAATGTGATTTAAACTTAGATTTACTCCTTTGCAAATGTCCCTCAAGGAAGAAGTCAATAAGAATTTAGCTGATTTTCCTCTAAAACCTTAGTAAGGCTCAGGAATTGGAAGCACCTTAAAACAGACACACATAGTGGACCTGAAAATTGGGAGGTTATTTGGAAATTTGTCTAAGGAATAGATATACCCACCTCCAAATTTCCCAAACCCAAACAACAGTGTGACTCTCCTTTTGCTGTTCCAGTAGAAGTATGATATTGGAGTTCTTAGTAGCACTATGGAAATCAAAAGAAAATGAACAATTCCTTCAAAATTCTGAAGACAACTTTCAATCTAAAATTGAGATTTTCATTTAGCAATTTTTTTGCACAGCTTTGTACAAACTTTTATTTTGCCTAGACTCTACTATTACACTAAAACTCCAGTAATATTGTAAAATTTTAATATAGTAAACAGGAGGCAAAGTTTTTGAAACATTTTTTTTTTTTTTGCAAAAATTCACTCAACTGTTTTATAATTAAGTACTATGAAACATTTGAAAATATCTCAATTCTACCTTTGTAGTCAATTGATCGTTTGGCTAGATATGTAAAGTTATGCTTTGGAGTCTAAAAAATTAGACTTTATATCAGACCAAAATAGTCACTATCTTATCTGGTCCTCGGTCTGTACATTCTTGTGTGTCAATTGTGATTCAGTGTCCCCTTACTTGGTGTTACTCTGCTCACTCTGCTCCCATAAAATACCTCCTTCCAGGAGTTCCTGTTAATTAAGGTTAAACATCTAAAGGAAGAAAATAGCAACAATAGGTAACAATCCTGACGGATTTCCTCTTAAAAGATCTAGCTGAAATTTAAGCAATAAAGTTATCATGACTTATTTGCATTATAAAGCAGATATTGGTGAGACAACACTATTTCATATAATTACTATAAAAAGTAACCTGGAATCTAAAAATTTCCTTGAAGATTTTTATATTTGTCACTAATAATATGTAAGTTCTCAAAAAATATATCAATAATTTAAAATAATGGTTTTTATGAAATTTGAAAATTTCATATTAAATGTACTTTCATTTATTTATTTATTTATTTATTAATTATTTATTTATTTATTTTTAATGTTTAATTTTGAGAGAGAAACAGAGCATGGGCAGGGGAGGGGCAGAGAGATTAGGGACACACAGAATCTGAAGCAGTCTCCAGGCTCTGAGCTGTCAACACAGAGCCCCATGTGGGGCTCAAACTCATGAACCACGAGATCAGGACCTGAGCAGAAGTCGGATGCTTAACTCATTAAGCCACCCAGGCACCCCTTAAATGTACTTTTAAATGTAAAAATAGTTATTATTTAGTGTAATTTAAAACTGTCTTGTTCCTCTTGTATATATTTATATAGTCAGTGATATAGCCAATCAAATTTTATTGAATTCTTACTAAATACAGTTATTGTCCCCACAGAACTGCAATTGATAGTTGAAAATATATTAATATAATATCCCAATCAAATTTTGGTGGAAGAAACCATAATGTGAATTAAGTCAGTCATGTCCAATTTACAAACTGTAAACTATTTGTTACCCCAGGTTTTAAGAACTTGTGTTAAGTGTTGTTTGGATGAGAAGACTTTATTTAAATAGAAGTTTCTTTTTTTTTTTTTTAATGTTAGAGAGAGACACGAATGGGGTAGAGAGAGCACATGAATGGGGTAGAGGAGGAGAGAGAGAGAAAGAGAGAGGGGCGAGAGAGAGAGAGAGAGAGAGAGAGAGAGAGAGAGAGAGAGAGAGAGAGAGAGAGAGAGAGAGAGAGAATCTTAAGCAGGCTCCATGCTTAGTGCAGAGCCCAACACATTGCTTGATCTCATGATCCTGAAATCATGACTTGAGCCAAAATCAAGACTTGGATGCTCAACGACTGAGCCACTGAGGCACCCCTAGAAATGTCTATTTTTTAATTTTTTTTCAACGTTTATTTATTTTTGGGACAGAGAGAGACAGAGCATGAATGGGGGAGGGGCAAAGAGAGAGGGAGACACAGAATCGGAAACAGGCTCCAGGCTCCGAGCCATCAGCCCAGAGCCTGACGCGGGGCTCGAACTCCCGGACCGCGAGATCGTGACCTGGTTGAAGTCGGACGCTTAACCGACTGCGCCACCCAGGCGCCGCAAAATTTCTATTTTTTAAGAACAAAGTTTTGATCACTGTGCTCTATTTAGATAGTCCCTCTTAAACCCACCTCCATTTCCCCATATGTATTGGTGAAGAAAAGACAAACTCCTTGCAGTAGTATTGGGAAACATCTAAGAAAGAATCGGTGACACTGTATTTTACAGGAGATGCTTCTTCTCTAACAAGTATTTATAGAATATGAAATCTGAGAAAATTATCACCCAATTTTCCTCTTCTGGAGGCATGTTCTAAATGATAGGAGTCTGTATATCCATGAGGTTTGCTGACATTTTTTATTTGATCCAGAATCTGTATTCTTTCTCAAAGAAAGCATAATAAGCAGCACAATATATTTTGTGCTACTTACTTAACATCTAAATTAAGGTGGATGTTTTAAGATTATTTTCAGAGAGAAGGTGTATAGTTCAAATTATTTGGCTGTATTTTACAGTGTTGTTACAAAATTGTCAAACAATGGCTGGGCTCCAGTATAGTTCTCAGTTCCTGTGTTCCATTGGGACACTGGTCTTAAATCCAATGTTTCCTCTTATTCCAAACATAAAAACAAACAAACAAGCAAACAAATAAGCAAGTGGATAAGTAAATGAAAATATTTTAAAAGCCAGCTCTTTTCTCCCTCATCCATATTAATTCTCTTCTAGCTAAATATACTTCCTAGAAGTGATTTTTATGTTTCTTAGAAACTCTCTATGCAGATATCCACACTAGTATAGAGACAACTATTCCTTCTAGATCTCATACATTTTCCATTTGAAGTATTATTTATTTTCGTATGTCACTCTGAGTTTATCCATTCTCCTAGATATGTACTCTTCCGGTGCATTTGAGCATCATAGGAAAATAAATCTTACTCTTGATAATGGTAGCCTGGTCATTGAGTCACAGAAAGCTATTATTCCTACAATTTTTCAATAGTGAGTAGATTCTATAGGGGTAGAATGTTAAGATGTAAGTACACTGTTTTTCTATACTCAAATTACATCCCTCTTATCATAGAAATTGACCAGGAAGTGTGCTGCTGACTTTTCAGAATACATGTACATATAGTCCATTAAGTTATTATATATATAACTTTGGTCAAAAAAGCATACTGTGAAATGTTGCCTTTGTTTAAACTCCCACTATTTCACTATACAGCTTTAAGATTCAACTTCTTTATTGCCCTCTGGTGGTGGGCTCTGTGAACTGCCTATTTAGAGGTCTGATAACCTTATTCACGTAACTAAGTAGGTATTCAATTCCTCAGGTACAAGCTAAAAAGTAGATATTGGGAAACATTCAAATTTATTGAAACTGACTAAGGAGGTCAATGACTTGATTGTTAGTTCAAAAATATGAAATATTGATTCTCCTTTTGTCAAATAATATTGCATGAAGAGAATACGAATACTTGTTTGCTTTGGAATAAAAAACAGTAATTAAAGATTTTCTTCATTTGGACCATGCCTTCTCTGAAAATACAGAGTTCAATTAGGAGTTGGACTTTCCAAAATATTCTTTTAAAAATAAAACTCCACAAGTAATTTCAAATTATAATTTAAGTTTATCTTAAATTTAAATATTTATATCTATATTGATTTAAATGTGATACACTATATAGTTTCAGGTGATTCCATCCTTCATATCTTCTCCCCCCTTCAACAAATAGGATACATACTGAGTGCCTAATACGAGTTAAGGAACTCTGTATGAAATTGTGATGTTGGTAAAGCTTAGCAGAAAGGATTGCAGCCTGTGTGTTGATGAATTTTCCCTAGGAGTGTAGAAGATGGTAGGTGGGGAAGGGTCAGACATGTCTCTGTGCTCCCCAAATTTTCTCTGTCAACTATCAACCTCTTATATTAGAAATAACTTCCCTTGTTAGAAAGGGTTTTGAGACGGTAAATGTTTTCTATTAAAATGTAAGTATTTTCAGGAGTACCTGAGTGGCTCAGTTGGTTAAGCTTCTGGTTCTTGATCTCAGGGTCATGAGTTCAAGCCCTGCATTGGGCTCTGTGCTGTGTGAAGCCTACTTAAAAAAAAGTATTTTCAAAGTCTGTAAAATATAGGGTATTATGTAGTTTCCTTAGTATAGCTGATTTTCAACAGAACAGACTGGGGACTGTATCTATGGATGTGTATGTGCATGTGTGTGTCTACGGAGGATACAAAAGACACCTTGGACAAGAAATAGTACTGGTATATGACAAGGAAAAGAACATAAAAGACAAATTTCATCTACTTAAGTTACCCCCTGGCTGGGGAAAGTCTTACTTTTCCACCATCCTTTGCTAATATATTTAGTAAATGCCCAGGGTCCTTAGCTACCTCTGTAAGTTTTACAAGCCTGTCAATATCCCATGTGCAGGGGATGGAGCCTCGAAATTTTGCCCATATAGTTTTTCTTTCCCTCAGAGTTTTCCTCTGAGCTATGTAGTGGGGTAGGTTTTTGGTGAAAATCTGTGCTCATTTGTTAAATAGAAACTACTTTTATAGTTTAAATAAATAAATGGTATTTTGAGCCAATTGCAGAGTACCTCTGGCTTCCTCATAACAGATACTTTAGGACAAGTAGGTCATTTATATTCCCTTAAATCAGAGTACAAAGTTATTGAGCAATTCTAGTTCAAACCTTGTAGTCACAAAATGTGGAAAGAGATATCCTGCATTCTGTCATCATCTGCTTATTCTCTTACACAGACACCAAAAACTCTTTCACTGAAGTCGAAAGAAGAATAATACTCAAACAAAGTCTGTGTTTAAAGTCTGTGTCTTGTTTTTATTTTTCCCAGGCATAAAGTAGGTAACTGTTCGATGTTCTCATGATAAATATTAAAAATCTAAAAGATGTTTTATTTACTAAAGGTCATAAAATTCCAACTTTTCTTTTGGTAGAGAGATTTATGATGAAAAGTTTGGAAACTTCTGTTCTATATTAATTTTCCTGATTTGAGACTGCAGAGAACAGCATTTAGATGGAAAAAGTTGCCAAGAGGACCATAAGTAAAGGCATTTATGCGTTCTTTCTTATAATTTCATTTATTAGTTTCCAACATCTAACTTTGAAAAGCTGCCTGAGGCTACGCAGCATGTACAACAGGGATCACAGCTGTGCTGCCCCCACCCTCTCCCTGCAGATGGGAATAGAGTGTGCCTAGCAGTACCGGCACAGGCCCGCATTTCTCTGTCCACCCTTGGTACTTCTCAGGACAGGGGCTTTTCTCCATCAGCTTCATCCTGCTCCACTTGACTCCTTTTCCCTCCAGTATTATAGAAATATAATTCACATTTAACACTGAGTAAGTTTAAGGTGTGCAGTGTGATGATTTGATACATGCATGTACTGAAAAATGATTACCACAAATAAAGTTAGTTAACAAATCCATCACCTCACGTAATTACATTGTGTGTGCGTGTGTGTGTGTGTGTGTGTGTGTGTGTGTGTGTGTGTGTGTGTATGATGAGAACATTTAAGATCTCTCTTAGCAACTTTCAATTGTACAATATTGTTAATTAGAGTCACTATGCTGTACATTAAATCCCTGGAACTGGGGCACCTGGGTGGCTTAGTTGTTGAGTGTCTGACTTTGGTTCGGGTCATGATCTCACGGCTCATGGGTTCGAGCCCCACATCAAGTCTGTGCTGATAGCTCAGAGCCTGGAGCCTGCTATGGATTCTGTGTCTCTTCTTTCTGCCCATCCCTCACTCATGCTGTGTCTCTCTCTGTCTTTCAAAAGTATATGAATGTTTAAAATTTTTTTTAAATTAATAAATCCCAAAACGTATTCTTCTTATAACTAGACATTTGTACCTTTTGACGAATATCTCATCTCCTCCACCCCTAGCCTCTGGCAACCACTATTCCATTCCTTGAGTTAGCGTAAGTGAAATTCCACATATAAGTGAGTCATACAGTATTTGTCTTTCTCTGTCTGACTTATTTCACTTAGCATAATGCCCTTAAGCTTCATGTATGTTGTCACAAATGGCAGGATTTCCTTTTTTTATGACTGAATAATGTTCATATATATGATATATGTATATATCTCACATCTTCTTCATTCATTCATCATTAATGAACACTATTAATTATAGAAACTCTGTCAACTCCTACAAGTGACTAAGGTAACAACACACAAAATCTGGGTGCTGTTACAATAGAGAAAATTTCCCAATGGTAGCAGTAGATCCTGGCTCTAGATAGGCTACACCCCACAGGCAGAAAGGCTGGCCGTATTTTGGGAGTAGCTGGTTTGAATATGAGTCAAACAAATCAAATAATTGGTTGATATGTCACTAGGACAAAGTCTATCATCTATTTTAGGCATCTTACCATAGATATGAAGTGAGAATAAATGGAAAAGAAGGCATCTAAAGCAAAAGGTTATCATGAAACCAGTTCTTTTTATTCTATAGAAGGGAGAATATACAATCTCACCTCAGAACCTGAAATCAAACAATGACATGTAACAGCTTGTGTAGGATATAATTGTAGCAGGAAAAATACAAGCAGAAAGCACAGGAGAAAAAAGTGCCATTTTGTATGGGAATAAATAGCTTGGAATATCTCAATGGCCTCCTAAAAACAAGCTTGGGTTTCAATATAGTATAATAATTAATATTCATTCTTAAGAAAATAAAACTGTACTTTTGCTTTCTTTTAGAAAGTGCTGGAAAGGCAACTATATTTGACAAATTTTCATAAATAAAGAAATTTACCACACTTAAATGTTTTATCTACTAATTAAAAAAATCTTTCCTACAGAATATCATTTTCTGATGAAATAGGGGGAAAAGAAGGTGCTAGGGGGTGAAGAAGTATGGGGTAAGTATAAAATTTCCTCTCCTCCTTTTTTACCTGAAAATATTTTTCCAAGCCTAAAGAAGTAGTAAAATCCTGCATCTGAGATTGAATGAAAGTTTTAATAGACACATCTTATATATATGCAATTCGATTTACACAGTTATTTCAATGTACTGACTGGGCTGCTTGCTTTATTTTTTTTATTTATTATTTTTTTTTTAAGTTTTTTTTCAACGTTTATTTATTTTTTTTGGGACAGAGAGAGACAGAGCATGAACGGGGGAGGGGCAGAGAGAGAGGGAGCCACAGAATCGGAAACAGGCTCCAGGCTCTGAGCCATCAGCCCAGAGCCCGACGCGGGGCTCGAACTCCCGGACCGCGAGATCATGACCTGGCTGAAGTCGGTCGCCTAACCAACTGCGCCACCCAGGCGCCCTTGGGCTGCTTGCTTTAAACGGAGACTCCTCTAAACAAAGCTCTTGAAGAAACTAACAATGTGTGAACCAACTTGTTTGTTCTGTGTGTCACTTGGCTGCAACAGTAGACTAAATTGCTCTTTTAACCACATTGTTTGTACCCCTTGTAGTATCTGGAATCATTCCTGAAACTAGAGAAGGGGGCTCAGGAAGCTGAAAGAGACAAAATATCTAACTATTGTTTCTTTGCAGAATTACAAAGGTCAGGTAGCAGGTTCATTTCTGATGGTTTTAAAGAGAAAAGCTAAGGGGTTCCTGGATGGCTCAGTCACTTCAGCGTCAGACTTCATTCAGTTTAGGTCATGATTTTGTGGTCCATGGGTTCAGGCCCCACATGGGGCTCTGTGCTGGCTGACAGCTCAGAACCTGGAGCCTGCTTCAGATTCTGTGTCTCCCTCTTTCTCTTTGCCCCTCCTCCACTCACTCTCTATCTCTGAAAAATGAATAAACGTTAAAAAACTTTTTTAAAAGGATGAACTATGGCGTCTAGTCCACTTTGGAATTCGTATCCCCGTTCTTGTGTGTTTTCAATGCTAGTCCACCTTGAGTGGATCACGAGAGATGATTTCTCAGCATTAGCCAGTGGTTTTCTAATTCTGATCTTAGTTTGTCCTAGTGATGTAACATTGATGAGGGATCTTGAAATTGTTAAATGCTGCAAAAGGTCTTGATTTTGTAATGATACCAAACTGTGGAAAATAAAAGGAGGATTGGTGAATTTTTGATAAATTATAATAGTTCTAATTGATTTTCATAAGAAAAAATAGGGAATGGATTATTTAGGAATCTGAATGAATATCTCACCTATTCCTATTAAAACTACAGGTTAGTTGAGATAAAAAATTTTAGGTATAAATTTTGGTAATAAAATTCGTTATGACTCTTTGCTTAATCATGAATTTAAGTGGTGACCGGTTCACCAGTTTGCAGTCAATAAGGTTGGCCAATGGGATAATTCACTTTGTAGTCTGGGACATCCAGCCCTATCTTCATTCTCTTGTTTATGCTCTATCTCATGTATTTTAGTAGTAATAGTAGTAGTAGTAGTGGACAGTTATTATTAGATAGAATTGAGTTGTTTCTATAATTTTTTATAGTCAAACATATACTAAGTAATACAGATTTTGAAAGCACTCGTGTTTAGGATGGGGAGACCAAAAGTGAATTCAGTGTTTATAATACTAGTAGCTGCCCTTCAAGGAGCCTGTGGTTTATTTGCGAAGAAGTGACATATGCAATAATCTGAGGTATTGAATAAATAAGTAAGTCTAAGGGCAGAGGTTCCTGAGAGTGAGTTGAGTATGGAGGAAGCAAGCTAAAATAACCCATTTCAAATCCTGGCATTATAATGATTTGCAGGTCTCCTCACACCTTTTCCTGACAGCATAGACAAAGCAAACGAGACTGGAGAATATGCTACAATGGCCCAAATAGATTTAATGTCATTTTAGCTGATTATTTTTAGGCTTTGAGTATATGATAATTCAAATCTACCTAAATAATAGGTTGACTTTAACACTGAAAATTCAAAAAAGAAACTGCTGCAAAAGTATACACAATAGTAACAACTAGTTTTTGGAAGAATATAATTTTTTTTTTTTTTTTTTTTGCCATATACTAGTATTACATAACCTGCCCCAGACCTAGGAACAGCCTTTACTCTGACTGGTTATCAGACTTTGTTGTCTTCTAGCTAAGACTGAAACCTTTTTTTAAAAATTACTTTTGTAGATTTTATCACCAAAGACCTCAGAGCAACCTGAGTGCCAGAGTTCTGGACTTGGACAGGTAAGGCAGAATTATGATTAGAATTCTTGGTCAGGGAAGAAGGCTCCTGATTTAAGAATAGTTTTCTTCCTCTTGAAAGCTCAGGAGAACACATTTAATCCATCTACATTTATGAAAAATTTAGTACAGAGAATCTCAAACATCTACATAAGTAGGAAGAAACAAATGGAAACCCTCACCATTAGTCTCATCAAATATCAATTGCTGGCTATTTTCTCTATGCCGCCCCTTACTACCACCATCATAATTCCCAGCAATTTTGAAGCAAATTCTAGATTTTCTTTTCTCAGTAAAAATTTTAATATATCTATTTCTAAAATGTAATAACTGCCCCTTTCAAACCCAAGTATAAAGTCATCATCATATACCCCCCAATTAACAATAATTCCTTAATATTAACAAATAACCGGTCAGTTCACATTTCTTTGATTGTCCTATAAATATATATGTTTTTTAATTTTAATGACCATTATTTCTTTTATTAATGATCCAGACACAATTTTTCTTTCTTTTTTCTTTAATTATTTTATTTTTTACAATTTATTTTAAGTTATAAGTTTAAGAGAACTTCATTTGTTCATATTTCCTTGAATTTTTTTGTCTGCCACTGAATCAAAAGCATTCATCCTGCATGGTTCTCAACTGTCTGTATTGTGTCCATTGTATACCCTTCATGCCTATACATTTATCATGTTCTTTGACCCATGTGTTTACTGTCAATTGGTAGATAGATCTAGAGCATTGAAAAAATTCAGGTTTGATTTTTTGGTAGGTCTACTTCATAGGTGATGTTCATTAATTCCAAAATGAGTTATAAAGTGTCTGCTTGTCTTATTGTGATGTTGCAACCATCAATTATTCCTGCCTAGACCCATTAATTTATTATGGGTACCAAGTGGTGATGTTCTGCTAATTATATTATTATTTTTTAATTAATATATTTATTTTGGGGGGGAGACGGGGAGAGAGAGAGAGAGAGAGAGAGAGAGAGAGAGAGAACAAGCAGGGGAGAAATGGAGAGAGGGAGAGAGAGAGGGAGAGGGAGAATCACAAGCAGGGCCTGCATATTCAGTGAGGAGCCTGATGCGGGGCTCGATCTCTTGAACCAGGAAATCATGACCTGAAAGGAAACCAAGACTTGGACCCCTCACTGACTGGGTCAATCAGGTGCCCCTTTACTAATTATATTATTATTATTCATTTTTAGCTGGAATATTCATTTCATCAACTATTTGGTTGCCCTGAGTCACAGTTTAATTTGAAAAGGCAGAATAAATGTTTCTTTTATTTTATTTACCAATTTTGCAAAAAAAAACAAAAGAAAAAAAAAGACTCCAGAGTATATTTCAAAGATGATCTGTTAGGTATTTTATTTCCTTGTTGTTGTTTTCATTGATGCTATTGTAATTATCAGTGCACAGATTGTGCCCGACCATATTCAGATTGGCTCCTGAGTCATTTTGACACATCCCAGTAGTCTTTGATAGTCTTCCCTACTCTCTGGTATGACAAGATGTAATAGGAACAACTTGTTCTCCTGTGCTGGTTCTGAAATCAGCCATTTCTCCAAGGAGACATTATCCATTGTATTTATTCAAAGTTGTGTTCCTTCTAGTTTAATCTTCATTCAAGAAATGATTTTTTAAACATAGTATTTATTGAATTCTTTCACTTTTTCAAATCTTCCAATTCTCCAAATGCTTCATTTTATCTTGTAATTGTCTTTTTATGTTTTTTTAAAATAAATAGTTTCTATCACTTTTTAAATTTCTTTTACTTTTCAAAAAACACTAGGCAACACATTTTGTTTTGTGGGTCTTTTTCTCAGCCTCTCAGGGTCTGCTGAGACTTTCTTACCTTTATTTTCCTTTTTATTTCCTACGAACTTTCTGTGGGATTTTACTGGAATATTTTTCTTTTCCTCATTCTAAAATGAAATAAATTTCCATTTTAGGAGAGAAGCATAGGTCAGAATATATTTTCTAGCTTCACAATTCCAGTGATCACTGCCTTCTGTTATTTTCATGACAAGATTCAAAAAAATTCTAAAATTTTCCTCCTCAGCCCTCCAACTTTGATTTTTCAGGTTCTCTTCTTTTCTGCCCTGTTGAGCCTGGGGATTTGTTCTAGAAGGGTGGTTGGTTTGATATGTGTCAAGGTTTCGCAGGCTCCAGAACACATCTGTAGCCTCAGAATATCTCAAAGTTCTTGCACACATTTGCAAATTGGAGGCTGCAAGGTCTACTGCTAGTTTCTGCTGCTGTTCTCTGTGAGTTTGTGATGGCAATCGTAGGAATCTCTGGCTCTTCTAAATATAAAATCAGCTTTCTCTTCCTTCAACTTCTTTCTTCTTTTAGATACCACATGTGGGTCATTTTGCTCTTGTGGATTTGTCCCTCCCTGGTTGTACGTTGCAGTTCACGTGGGCACCTTATCATAGATGTTGTCTGTGAGTTTTGGGGCTTGCTTTGCCAGATGCTTTTTCTTTTCTTGTTAGTGTGTGTCTTTAGGGAAGGGGTAGGATATTCAGAGATAAAAAACCTTCTCTGTAGCTGCTGTCATTTCCCCAGAGACCTCTGCAATTCGTATTTAAAACAAAATTATGGGAGTCATTATCCTGATCATAATTATATTGTATCTATATCCTTTTCTAGGCTTCATGTTCCACATAGACCCCCCCCTCCCCCCACTGTAGTATACTGAGTGATTGGATAATGTTGAAGTTTGGGGCCCTCTTTCTGTACCGCCCTCCTCCTAAACATGGCAATCTTAAACTCTACGCTGTTTTCTTCACTGTTAAGGAATTTAGAAAATAAAGAGAAGCATAGGTTTACTGGCTGAAAGTGGATTAATGTATTATTTTTCTTAGGTAAAATGTTATAAGACTCTCTAGGCTGAAATTTCCTTGAATCATATTGCAAAGATGAGTGCCCACTTAAAGCACACTAAGACCTGAATCCAAGGAGTAAAACATTTTTTAGAGCCTTCAAATTTGCAAACTTAGTGCAATTCTGCATTACTTCTTAAGGTAACTGAAAAAAAATAATTTTGTGATAAAGTAAAAGTTGATTTTATGAAATAATATTATTTTCAAAGGGTATATGTATATATACACACACACATGCTCAGTGGGTCTTTGAACAACATAGGTTTGAACTGTGGAGGTCCACTTTTACATTGATTTTTTTCAATATGGTACAATACTATAAATATATTTTCTCTTATGATTTTCTTAACATTTGCTTTTTTCTAGCTTACTTTATTGTAAGAAGACAGTATATTTTATATATAAATATAAATATAAATATATATAAAAAAATATATATATAAAACATACAAAATATATGTTGACTCTTTATGCTATTGGTAAGACATCTGCTCAATACTAGACTATTATTGGTTAAGTTTTTTGGAGTCAAAAGTTATAAATGGATTTTAAACTGTGCAGGGGGTTGACATTCCTAATCTCACATTGTTCAAGAGTCAGCTGTGTATATCATTACATATCTGTATCTGGGGGTGGGGAGAGGAAAAGTGTTAAGGCTCTATCAGTTGTTATCTCTTTTTCTAGAATATGGAAACATTTGAAGAGAAATGTAGCATAAAATAAGATGATAATCTAATAATGAATATAGTTGTAGCTATTGCTATGCAATGAACCAATCCTAAAATGCTTATGGTTTAAACAGCAATCATTTCATCTCCTCACAATTATGGATCAGCAATGTGGGCTGGATCCCTTGGTTGGATCTATGTTGCTTTCATCTGAGGTCACTCATAAAGTTGACATCATCTGGTTACTTGGCTGAGATGGTTGCTTTCACATGTCTGATCACTGGTGCTGGCTGTTGGCTTGGGCAGGTGTCTCCATTACGCTGGCCAGCCTTTTTCACATGGCAGGTTTCCATAAGGAGAATCTTGATGCACAAGTACTTTCCAGCTCTTGATATGCTACTGGTCAAAAGCAAGTCACATGAGCAAGCCCAGGTCAGTGTGGGAAGGAACTACACAGGGTAAGGAAATAGTGAGACATGGTGCATTGGGACCAATAGTCTAACAACCTACTACAATAATTATATAAAGGAAACCATTCTGAAGGCAGATGATAAAAAAAATACATGTAAGTGGGAGAGTGGTGTAGGTGGGAGTAAGAGGCAATAATCAAAGCATCACTCTTTTTTCCCTTCAATTTTCATGCTCTTTGACTCTGCTCATTTTTAGAATAAATTATGACTTACTCTTCATAAATTTGTTACCTTATTTTTCTCAAAGAAATATTGATCTCACTTTTATCTGCTATCCCACAGAAATGCACTAGAAAACAATTTCCTATGTAAAATATTTCACAAAGTGTAATATTATGTACCCAGTACAATTAACAGGTATTAAGAATCACATTTCATCATAGCTTAAATAATATCATTCCTCCCCTGAAACTTAAGATAAGATTCTCACTGATTCCTGATGGGTTATTTTCTTCAATAACAAGAGCTGACTTAAGGCCATTTCTTCCTAGTGCATAGAGGTCCATGTTTGACTGCTCTTTGATCCTCATTCACATTATCTTTGGTGAACCTGATGATCACCCCCCCTGGCTCAGGCCACCAGTATTGCTCCTGATGAAAGTTAACAGTGTTGGCCACATTAAGTCTTACACAGCAAATTGCTGACTTCTGGGGTTTCCTATCAGCTTTACCAGATATTTCACAGCAATTGTTGGACAAGGAAGGCTATAAGCAAGAAAGGTAAACAAGTGTTAAAGCGTTTTAGCATCTAACTGAAATTTTTTATCTACCATAATCTTATGGAATAAGTATAAAAGTTACTTATAGCTTAGGTAGTGAGAACTTGGGAAAATTTTGGAAGCATCTATATTCATCAGTTATTTCAGGAGTTGGATATTCCCTGGTAACTCAGGATCCTTTTTACCTGGAACAGGGAGCTCTTTCTGTGTTGAAGTGGTTTTACCTTTTTCCAAGGCATTTTTAGTTTTCTCTATTAGAAATTATCAACTTACACTAAGCCATTTAGTCAAGGAAGAGTTAGAGGAGTCATGAGAAAATACTGTTTTGTAAAGCACAAAAGACAGCGATAATATTCCCTAATTGCATTTGCCTCTCACCACCACCTCCTTCGTGAAATGCATCAGCATCTGACTGGTCTCTGTGCCCCACTAATTGGACGGAGCTGCACTGGCATTCTTAGAAAGCACTGATGGTCACTTAGGAAACTGTAGGTAGAGCTTGTGTAGCCAAAGTTCTCAGGAAAGAAACAAATAGCCTTAATAAAATATGCTTACTGTTTTTCTTAGTTAACATTTATTCTCTGTAAGAGATTGGTATCTGGTTTGACAGGGAGTAGTCTAACTCTGTATTTGCCCAAATAAAATCAAGGTTAACATATCTCAGCTTTTCATCCTACTGGAATTAATGTATACAATTTAAAGTTATTTTTTTTTTAATTGCTACTGGTTAGAATGCCTGAAGCCTATTAACTGAGCTAGTTAAGGTACAGTGTTAATAGGGATATTTTTCTCTTTTTCTACCACAGGATGGTGAAGTGTGCCCCATTTTCCACAATAGAGTCAAATGAAAAAGTATAAACCTGTCACCACTAAGCCATGAGACAGGTACAAATGTTTCTCTCCAGAGTTAACATTGATGAGAATCTTTGTGGAAAAGAGTCTCCTCTTTTTGTAGAAATGTAGTAAGATAGAAGTTGTATTCTCAATTCCACTACTAGGAGAATAATTTCATAGTCAATACCAATGTTTTTATTGCTCTTTTAATAACATATGCAGTGTTTACAATTAAAAGAAGGTTAAAAAAAAAGTAGGAGGCTTTCAATGCAATCTATCAAGGAGCATTTTCTAATGGCAGGATTCAGTCCCAACTTTAATACATGAAGTCAATACATGCTTATGAGATCAGAGAATCAGCTACAACAAACATTATCATAAGATGTTAAGTTTTTACGTGTGCCCCTGCAGGAATGGGGGAGGGACAGAGAATCCAAGCAGGCTCTGCATGGTCAGCACAAAGCCCATTGCCAGGTGACCTCCAGATCATGACTTGAGCAGAAATCAAGACTGGGTGGCTTAACTGACTGAGCCACCCAGGCCCCACTCCCTGGCACCTTTCTTTCTGATTGCCACTTCTTTTTTCAGAAAAATTTCATGCACTTAGAATAATTAATAGCATCATCCTTGGCTTCTTGATAATTTCATAATGATGTGGCTTGAGGAAGGAGCTCATCCTCTTTGGGGAAAGTTCAGTCTAAGAAATAAAACATCATTAACACTAGATCTGCATCTGATGGTGGTATGATGCAGATTAGTATCCGCTTTGTCTTTTGACTCTCCAGACTACATGGGAAGAATGTTATGGTGTGGTTTAGGAGAGTGGTAGCTCAAGAAGATTCCATTTTGTTGCTGTGTTACTCAGGGATTTTATTTGAGCACAATCTTGTATTTTGTTCTGTAAAATTATCATAGTCATTCTTTTGCTAATTAGTAAACAATTAAATGCTGTCCTTCATTTATTTTCCCCTCTGATCAGGAGCCTCCTCTCCATTCTCAACCTTGATCTGAGTTCCAGTGAAGCAGCTTGGAGTAGCTAGATTTCTGATTTCTGAAGTGCAATGCGGGTTCCAACTCTGTCTTCATCACTTATCATTTAGCCTCTCTGATATATTCATTCTAGAACTGGCAATGATGGTCAGTTTGATTCCTGTTTTTCCAGCAACCTTTGCACTTGAACAGTGTATCACAGCATCTTATGTAGAATGGCATGGATGGAAAAGAAGAGCAAAATAAATCTTTTAGGAAGGTCTAAAATGCAAATCACATGGAGGTAACTGCTTGAGATAAAACTAACCCCACCTAGGGCACCTGGGTAGCTCAGTCGGTTGAACGTTCGGCTTTGGCTCAGGTCATGATCTCATAGCTTGTGGGTTCAAGCCCCAGGTCGGGCTCTGTGCCGACAGCTCAGAGCCTGGAGCCTGCTTCGGATTCTGTGTCTCCCTCCCTCTCTGCTCCTCCCCCACTCATGCTCTGTCTCTCTCTCCCTCAAAAATAAATAAACATTAAAAAATTAAAAAAAAACTAGCCCCACCTGAATATTGTCAGTAAAGACAGGGAAGCAAACAAATATATTGTTCACTAAATGTATTATTTTCTGGAAGTGTAGAATTTACAAGAAAGCCTCATTGCAAATGAAATGCATTTGTTTTACTAAAAGATGTTTAAAAGTAGTATTGAATACTTACTTTTCAAGACTTCTGTGTTTCCAGAGTACTATCTACAGTCAGTTTTATGACATTACATAGAGGAGGAGACTGAGTCTCAAAGATCATAAGGGATGGATTCCAGAGCCTTTGCAGGGCCCATTACACTCCATGACCTCCCTTTGCTTGTGCTGTTTATCCAGCTAGGTGCTTGGAATACCAGAATGAATAAATCTCTCTTTCAAAAGGCTTTTAACATACATTAGGTAATAATAAACAACACCTACAAGTAGAACAGAGTACTTTATTTAAAGCATAAACAGAGCAAATGTTCATCTAGTATCATTTAAATCATCTTTAAATTACGTTTTAAATCAACATGCTTATACTTTGGTGTATTTTCTTATTTTTTCCTAGTTCTCTTTACATGTGCCTCTTTTCTTTTTTCTTTTCCCATCTGAAATGTTTATGGTCTCAAAAGTAATTACTGCTTGAAGAAAGTTTTCATGGATACTAAATGCTACCTAATGGAAGCCATAAGCATAGAGTCTGCTAGCATTTAGAGTGGTATAATACATATGCCAGCTTGAATCAAGTGGGAGAAAAGGTTAATCATTCTTTTAAATTGGTAGTGTTGCTGGAGGTGGATTAATATGCTTTTTGAATCCCTTATGTGCTGTAAAGCTCCTTGATCACAGTCACTATGACCATGTTTTAGGTTTTGAATTAAAGGTGTCTCCTGTGATCAGCCGGGCCAACTCCCTTAATCTCTCTGGCCATATTAGGTGATAGTTTTCTCGTTTCAATACATGATCTGTTATAAGGAGTGTTGACTATACCAAACTCTAAAGTGGGAACCCAGAAAATGAAAGAATCTTTCTACTGATGCTTAATCATAATTCTTTTCATTGTGAATATAGTCCTTTCCCTATGTAATGCGGGAACATTATGAAAAGTAGAATGTTCTCTTGTGCCTTTGGAACCTGGAGTGCTCTCGACCTGTCAGCTCACTGGCAGAGCAGGCTTTGTCCAGACACCAAAGAACAAAATGTGAAATTGGCACCAGCCAGCCTCTCCGTTGCACAGGATATTCCTGTTTAAATTTGACGACCAGAACATTTTACAATTTGAAATTATTGTCATCTGGTTTTCTTTAGTTTCTTTGGGAATGAAAGCTTTGAGAAGCTTGTTAAAAAATCTGGACTTCTGATGGTGAGGCTTAACTAGATCCATCGAGTCATCAATCAACAAACATTGACTAAAGCTTACCACTCCCCCAGGTGCTGTCCAAAGGACCCAGACACATCTCAGATAGTGGCCCTGCCCTTTCACTTCTATTAATAGTATTTTTTCTAAATGTAATCAGAGCTCAGGTAAAGACAAGGCATTGATTTGAGTCTGCAGTAAACAAAGCTGCCTAGGCTGATCCCTTCAGTTCTCAGAATTACTTTGTCCCAAGTATAATTTTCCCAGTGCCACGAAACCAAGTTCTGTCATCTATCTATCCACTTGACATTTGATCATGATGGTCCTTGCCTCTTTGACCTCTAGTGAGGAAACTAGCATAAGACACTGGAATATGCCTGGTTCTATAGGTTAAGTGCAGATAATGATATGAATACAATTGAAGATGAAGCCCAAAGTGGAAAAGGCAGCTGTAAATAGATTAAGTAAAAAAGAAGGTATTTGCAAAATAAAGTAGTAAAGATTGAACCTGATGCAATAGCAATGAAGAGCTCCTGGAAGTTTTCCAAGAGGTGAGGGGTTGATTTTTTTTTAAGAACATTCCCAGCAATTTTATACCAGAAAAAATTATAAGGGTAGTGACTGTATACATGAGATCCAGTGAAAACACTAACTTTAGGCCACTGAGCATGTTTTGAGCATATGCTGTAGAAATTAAATTAGAAAAGAAAGGATAATCTGAAGTCATTTTAAATGAAAGATTCACAAAATATTGGAGCTGGAAGGTATCTTTATTGGATTAGCCAACATTTTTGAGCAGCTACTATGTGGCAAGCACTGTTTTTATGGTCCAGAAGCAAAAGACAAAATAAAGACCAGAAGAATCAAAAGACAATATGAGGGATACATAAACAACTCATTACAAATCTAACGGAGATACGCTATTAAATAAATCATAAGAATGTAACTTTGCAAAAACAGAATTGGAACCAAATAACCCTGCTTGAGGATATGGAAGAAGGTATCAACAATGAGAAAATCCTTGAATTGGGCTTTGAATGTTGGGAATTACCCAAGTGGAGAAAAGGTCAAGGACATAAGGCAGAAGGAACATCCTGGATGTGAGAAGAAGCACAGCATGTTTAAGGGATTGCAAAAGAGATTTTTTTTTTTTAATTAGAGTGTAGAGTGCAAGTTGTTAAAGGGTCAAAAATAAAGTGCAAAAGGTAGGTTGGAATAAAAGTATAAAGTGGTCTAGCATTTCCTGTGAAGAAAGATAGGTGTTTTCCTACAAAATGGGTTACTTTTGTGTAAGGCGTAACAAACACTAAATCAGAGTTGTACTAAACACATGGCTTACTGGTGAAAATTTCTGTATTTTGTTTTCCAGGTTAGACACTGTTACAATTCTTTAACGTTTCTTTTTCCTAAGTAAGTCCATCTGGTGAGAATGTGTGATCCATTTTATTTTGGAAAGTTTTGCCTTAACTTTTTTCTACTTAAAACACAAATTCTAATCATGAAGTTTGTATCCTTGAAGTACCTGTTCATATTCTTTCTTTGACATAATGGGGCTAATCAAGATGTCTTCTCTAATTTTGAGAACCAGAATGATTGGTTCCTCATGTTGGTCATTTCAATAGATGGACCAATTTTAGACTCATTGCATAAGAATCATCTGAATAACTTGTTAAATTTAATCCTCATAGATTCTGATTCAGCAGGAATGAGGAGATATCCAGGAATATGTATATTAAATGGGATACTCCAGTATCTACATCTAGTATGCAGCTAGATGTAGGAACCATAGTTTATGTTCTGCCGGGAACATGGAGGTATCATGGATACCATAAATGGAGATTAGGAAAAGATGCCTGGTAATTCAGATCCTATATGTGCCTAACTTTTGGAATTTAAAAAAAGTTTGGAGTTCGAGTTGAAGTTTTTTTTTTTCATTCATTCATTCAATGAATCATTTATTCACCTACCTATTTAACAACTATTTCTTGAAGTCTAATATGTTCCAGATATGGTACTAAATTGTGGTGGCACAAAAATGAATAAGACATTATTCCTGCCATTAGAGGTAATATCAGCTATAAGTGACGGGCAAGAAGAGAATAATAATCGAGTATGTTAAATGCTACATAGAGAGAGAAGCAGTAGGAATTTGTAGTAAACATAAAAACATATCTTTTTTTTCTCTCAAAGACTGAATTGTTACCTACATGCTATTGCCAAATGTATATCTTCATTCAAAGTTTTTTTTTTCTTCTGCACTCTAGATCCAAGCATAAAATTGCCTACTGAATATCGCCTGTTGGATTTCCCCATGAATCTCAAAGACAACCTAAAAAATAAATTAGAATTATCATATTTAGCCTGAAACCAGTTATTTCCCCCTGTGTGTCCTATTTTAGTAAATGGCATCATTTGGACTCCAATTGACCAAACAAAAACCTGAGAGTCATTCTTCACCCTTCTCCCCTCCCCTAAACTCCCCCTGAAACAATCCCCAAGACCTGTCATAATTATACCGTATATATATTTGTCCACTCTTCTCTGTGTCCATTGTCATACCCTTCACATTTTTTTCCTCAGGTGTAACAGCTCCATTCACTTTCTCCCTGACTCCAGTACCATTTCTCTATTATTCATTCTCTTCATTACAACTTAAATTTCACTCAACTGCCTAAACCCTTTGAAATTTTTTCTTTAATTTTGGGAAAAAGGACTCAAGCACTGTGATCCCATCTACTCCACCCTCATCCAGTGCCTCTATCTCTACCATTTCCTTCTCCCATACATTTTCAACAATACTCTATAGTCTTGAGTTTTTAAATGACCTCTCTTACCCCTGAGCTTTCTCCAGGCTATGTCATCAATTTGGATGATTTTTTAACCATTTAATCATTGGCTAATGCATCTTCATCATTTAAGTTTCAAAATACACATTGAATCTCTGTCTTTTCATGACTTTCATTTGAGGTTAAATTCTCTTTCTGTATATTCTCTTAAAACCTGGCTGTCGATTATCCATGAGATTTATATTTCGTAGTTTATTTTTCCTACTACATTGTAAACTCCTTATGAACAATGTCTTTATCAGTGTTATAGGTACTCAATAAATATGTATTTTGTTAAAAGATAAAAGAACTATCACTTGGGTGATAATTAGAATAAACTCAACATTTTAGGAAACTTTATAGACTTATAGTATACTTGGAGGCTTAATCAGATCATCACATTTTCAATCATATTTTATTCCAGGGAGTGTGCATTTTTTCTTTTTTTTAAAGAAATCTTTCCTCAGAAGAAAGGATTCTCTTCCCTTTGAATATTTTTTCTTTCCTAGAGGGTTTAGTGCCCGAGGGCTGACCCACCTAAGGTCCCCATTGTTAACATCTGTATTATATCTACTGGGTTGGGGTCTCTTTTCATACTTAACAGGAATGTCATACTGCTTTTATGTAGTTTCTTCTTTCTCTTCTCCATCTTAAGATCATCCTGCTCTGCTCCTTTGCTTTTTCCTGAAGTCTCCTTTCACCACTTAATGTGGCCTGGTAAGTCTACGCAGTGGTGCTGAAGGAATAGTAAAAAAAATAGAAGTATGCGTGGGGGATATGTCCTTTAGAGAATTTCTCTTTCCAAGTAAATACTTTTTTTTTTCCTTTGGAAAGTATTCCTCCTTCCCCTCTTTAGATCTTAAAAAATATTCCATGAGGCCTGTCATTTAAACTTGCTCCTGGGACAGATTATAAACTATAAAAGATCTAGGAAGAAAATTTGAAATACAAGGAAATGTGTAGAAAGACACAAAGCAAGTGGCAGGAAAACTCCAAGGGTTTGCATGCTCAGTAAAACACTCCACAGATTGACTCTTTTTAGTATGTCTTTTGATCTGAAAAGTCAAATTATATCTCTCACCTAATAACACATTTTGAAAAGAAACTGCAGTGCTTACTGGTTTGGGCTAAGATGGAAAGAGACACAGGAGTGGGCCCTACCACAATTTCATCGTGATTTTAATTGTGGATGAAATGCAACAGAAGGTTGAGACAAAGCGAATGCCAGCACTCTGTGAATACTAAGAAGGCACAATAACTGTGAAAATTCTTTGCAAGCTACAAATAATATTTTTATTTAAGGAAAATTTAAAAGCAATGTACATTTTTCATTGTTTTTCACCTTTGCTATCTTTGGTAACTTTTAAAAGTGAAAAAGACAATTGAATTTGAACAGAACAGGAAGTATATGTACATATTTTCAAAAACAAGACAAAACTTAGACATCAAAAAACAATTGTTCAAGTGTCCTTTTGACTCTGGCCCAAGTTGAGATACACAGACATTTGTGGCCTGGTATATTGATATATTTGGAAACTGAAAGACTTGAGTTTAAATTTTGGTTTATCTACGACAAGTGTCATATTCTTGATTTCTTCATCTGAAAAATGAGAATAATTATAATATAGAACTCATGTAAAAATTACAAAAAATGATATAAGGTACCTGCAGTAAAGAATCTAGTATGGCTAATAAACAATTGATTTTTTAATATTTTTGAGGGCCATTATTATCTGGGAGCTGGGATAGAGTGAGATATTAAGATCAGAAATTCAATTCAGAATTACTGAACAGCATTCTAATACATGCTTTGAAAAAAATGCTTTTCTAAGTAGAGGCAAGCATGCATTTGTTAGAATATTTTAATTTTCTCTGGAAGAACTGAAAAAAAAAAACCTTCCACAGAAGAGTAGCAAAATCTCATTTTTAATTTGCTTTTTAATTATTTATTTTATCATTAATAATTTCTTACTGTTCAAGATTTGGTTAAGGAGTTTGAGATGTATTTATAGTTGAATAAAAGGTCAAAGGCAGGAGGAATAAAACTGTAAAAATATGAGACATATTATGGTATACTACAATGAGTATTTATTTTGATATTTTGAGGACTTTTAAGACAAGACGCCACTACTTTAAAATTAATTATAAACATATAAATATATATGATAAATAATTGGTTTGTGTGAAATATGGAAAATATGTGCAATTTTGAAGAAATAATATTGTCAGCTGTGAGGTTAGAATTTGCCCCAAGTATATTACTCAGCTAGGAAATCCATTCACAAGCGAAAGGAAGAAATCCCAATGAGTTAAATAAAGTACTTTAAACATTTATGAGAAAAAAATAAAACTACCAAGTGAGACAAACTGTTCCAAACATTAGAGTAGCTAGCTATATTGGAGACATATAAATGGTCCACAGATTAAGTATATTTCTCAGAATAACACAAAATGAATCCATTTCAATGACAAAACAAAATAAACAACCAAGATTATATGAATTTTAAACATACCAAGGAAAGGCAGTATAATACATACATATAAAGTAATTTGTAACTGAAAATGGCATGATATTTGTGAAGATGAAACTATGCAGATATAGAAAAAGGATACCATAAATGTTTGGTATGTGACTAAATTATGCAAATAAGGTTTATGGCATTTTCTATTTGTTTTAAAATCATGAGGTAGAATAGAAAACAACTGAGATGCAATCTGTTCTATAGTTGTTCTACTTGAAAAGAAATTAGTGTGTGCTGGGTATTGCACAGAATTGGGGCCCCTGAAAATTAGTTTCTGTTCTTAACTAGCTATGCCTTCCAAAAGACAAAGCAAGGCCAAAGGAGATTTTACACTTAATGTAAGAGTATGGCTCAAAGTCTCAGGAAAGAATGCCAGTGAATATAACTAGACTTGTATATGGACCTCCGTTGTCTAGAGGCTTTTGGTATAAAAGGCCTAAAAAAAAAATCCAGCCAAAAGTTTCACTGTGTCTACTTCTACTCCAAGGCCAAAACTTAATATTGAATACTACTCTTTTCAATTTGAGGAACATGTTCCTAGAAATGAGAAAAGCACACTGAAAGAACAACGTGTGTTTATGTATGTGTGTGTGTATGTGTGTGTGCACACATATATGTACATGTGGGTAGGGAAAAAGAGAGTAGGAAAAAGAGAGGTCAGAGGGAGAGAGAGAAGAGAGGAGGAGAAGATGAAAGAGGGAGAAAGAGATGCATCAATATTTTCCCACAAAGAATTCCAGGATTCTTTACCTCTCTACCTTTCTAGGATTTGGGAATTGCAAAAGACAGCCATATTAAGACGTTGGCTGCATGGTTTAACTAGATGTTCTTGCCTGGATCAAACATAGCAGTTCTTCCTTTTCAGAGTGAAGCAAGAAAGGAATAGGAGAGAAAACTGAGCTCCTTCAAGAGATCAACAGGTAAATGTTCATTTGTCATTTCTGTGCATAAATGTGAAAAACCAAAAGTTTTATAATTTCCATTTGCCACTCTATTGTAGCAAATTTGCACACAAGTTTTTATTCGTAGGTTTTTGTGATGGACTAAATGTTTGTATCTCCCTCCCCCATTTGTATGTTGAAATATAATACCCAAATGTATTTGGAAGTGGGGCCTTTGTGAGCTAATTAGGCCATAGAGATGGAGCCCTCATGAATAGGATTAGTGCCCTTATAAGAGGCCAGAGAGCTACCTAGGTCTCTTTCTGCCATGAAAGGACACAGAAAGAAGTTGGCAGTCTACAACCCAGTAGAGGGCTCTCATCAAGAACCCTGCCATTCTGACACCATGATCTTGGACTTCTAGTTCCAGAACAGTGAGAAATAAATTTCTGTTGTTTAGAAACCACCGAGTCTATGGCACTTTGGTATAGCAGTCCAAACTGACTAAGTTCCTTTTCAAGACTTGATATCCAAAATTTAAAAAATATACAGTTTTCCTTATTTGTGGAAATAGAATATATTGATGAAAATAGAAATTCTTGGAGGTTTTATTAAACAAATATTTATTGCATGTTTACAATGTGTCAGAGACTATTTTAGGCTTGGCATGATATTGAGAGATAATTCTCCATAGGTTTCTTCTGTTTCCGCATATCTTACAAGCAGAGGTAGTAACATATTTTGTTCTAGACTGTCTTTTCAAAAATGTTTATATAGCAAAAAGCCTTCAAAGATAGATAGTGAGTGCCTCCATCCAGAACAAAGGAAAGTTTTGTTAATCTTAAAGATAACGATTCCCTCCAGGGCAAAGGGCAGGTTTGCTTGTAGTCCATTATTAAAGATTTAATTTTTTAATCTAGATGTGCCTCATCTGTAATACAAAACTCATTATCTCCTGGGGCCACACTGCATTGTTCCTGTGGAATTTGAGAGGCAATGGGAATTGATGTGTACATGAGTTTATGCCTCTTCTTGTGCAGTGATTAATAGAGTCCAATGTCTGAGCCAGGAACCTTGTGTCTTCTGCCAACCTCCATGAAGTACATTAAATGGCAGATAGGGTAAAATCTTAGATCGTTTATAATTCTTCATAGATGGAAGAGTAAACAAGACAGTGCACCTTTTCCTGTAGCTTAAATCCTAATTGGAAGTTGACAGCTCTAATTGGAATTGATTAGTGACAATGAACAAATGATCAGTAATTTCACTTCTGATGAGATCTTGCCAAACATTTAACTGATAACTGCTATAAAAAAAAAAAAAGACAATGAAGAACATGCAAGGACAGCTTGACTTCTGGAACAGCAGAGTTAAGGGCCTCCAAATATCTGCTTCTCTACAGAAATAGACAGCACTGACAAAAACTGTCAAAATCAATATTTTTAGAATCCTAGAAATTAACGCCAATTTTGCAATAATCCAGGAAATTATAATCAAAGAAAAATGGTTGAATCTTAACAAGAACAGCAAGGTTAGTGGGACTTTAACTTGCTCTAATCTCATTCCCATTTTTCCTTAACCCTGTGGTTGTTTTGAAAACCAAAGGCTTCACAACGACTATAGCACAACTACTATTTAAATGCAAAGAGAAAGAAGAATGAAAAAGAACAGAATATCAAAGAACTGTGAGACAATTATAAAAGGTATAAAATATATGTGATGGGAATACCAAATGGCAAAGAAAGAAAGAAATGGAAGGGATGTTTCAAGCAATAATGACTGAGAATTTCTCAACATTAATGATAGACACCAAACCACAGATCAAGGAAACTCAGAACAGCAAGAGTAAATACAGAAAAATTTACACCTAGGAATATCATATTCACACTGCATAAAATTAAGGACAAGGAAAATCTTAAAAGACCCAACAGAGGAAACACCTAATCTGTGGAAGGATTAATGTAGGAACCACATTGGACGTTATTTCCAAAACCATGCAAACAAGAACAGAGTGGAATAGAATATTGAGTGTTGAAAGAAAAAAAACACCAACCTAAAATTCTGTATCCAGAAAAATTATCCTATAAAAGTAAAGGGAAAATAATAACTTTCTGAGACAAATATGTGGGGAATTTGTGGCCAATGGATCTGCCTTGCAAGAAATGTTAAAAGAACTTTTAAAGAAATTTCTTTTAAAGAAAGAAAGAAAATGATAAATGTCTGAAACTTGTATCTGTATAAACAAAGGAAGAGAGAGAAGGAATAAGGTCATGTTATTAGCTTGAAATAAGCCACAATGTAAATATTTACATCAACAAAAATGGCAAATATTAAAATCAGAGCCACAGAGCTACAATTCCCACCCCACAATGGTTTGTTAAACATTTACTGGTGCCTCATATAATACAAGGCTTATTTTTTCTTAGGATGATTGTCTTTCAGGACAAAACATGCATGAGCCAGTAATTTTACTTTTAAGTCTGATTTTATCAGTCATGTTAGTGGGAATTCTCCAAATTATAGCAATAGGTGGTAATGGGTTGCCATATTTATAATTTAGCAATTAATTTCAGTCCTTTTTCCTTAGTCTGAGTTTTAGTATGTTTCTGTTTTGTTGCTCTTCTTCTCCTTCCTCTCTCGTTCTTACTTCTCTTCCTCTTCCTCCTCCCCTGCCTCCTCCTTCTCCTTCTCCTTATTTCTTCCAGACAGAGTAGTATATGGAGATACTATATATGGTACGTTCAGCTATACTCGTTTTTAAAACAGAATTTTGTCTATATCTTTTAAAGCATTTGTTTTTATAAAAAATGTATTCACATTATACAAACATCAGAATTATAAAAATATAGTAAATAGATTTCTTTTTTGCTCCTAATATCCACCCAATTAGTTTCTGTCCTCTCCCTTCATGAGGTAACTCTTGTGGTTACTTGCTGGAGTCCAGCTCCAGCAGGTCCAGGGGTTCCTGAAGGATGGACGGCATCGGTGAAGATAAAACAAAACTAAAATAAAAAACTGAAGTAAAAAAAATAAATAAAAATGGACACAGACAACATCAGTGCGTTGATCTGGCTGATTTATTGTAGCAAATGTGACATTATATATGCTAGTGATTTCCTTGTAACATACATCATCTATGTTTTTCTAATGTTTTCTAATTTAAAAAATATTCTTATGTGTAATCAACCTTTAAGAAATAACATGACGATTTTCTCATAATGTTCCCGCATACCCTTTGATTATTAATTTCTTACATTATTCCATTATGCATCTGCATTTATCTATAATCTATAAAGCACTTACTTTGCTGTTCTCATGAAAGGCCCTCCATTTCTCAATACCTCAAGTGGAACATTTACAGGGACATGACCTCCTAACCACATGAGGCCAGAAGAACAATGTGTTTGCCTTGGTCCAAGGTGCCAGGAAGGGGCCGAAAAAGCCTTAGAAACCCATGCCTCATACATTCTCAGAGAGACAATGCACCTAGGAACCAATGAACCATTCTGTACCTTAACCGACTAGGTTCAGTCATCATCTGGAATGCCTCTGGGGGGCCAGGTGGGCCTAGGGGTTGAAGTCACCTGTGCCCAGAGATACACTCCTTAGTTGCCGGAGTGAGGCTTTCAGATCCATATGTCTCTCCTTTACGGGTCCTCTTTGCTGGCAAAGGTATGAGGCCATCCTTCCTGTAAGTAGAGGAGTCTCCATAGGGGATGGCAAGGGCTAATGTAAGGCTGCACGATTTCTTGCGGAACCTTATTTTCTTTCCTAATGGTTCTTTTCCCAGAGGGCCTGTCGAGGCCAATTCCCCAGCAGACAATACCCCAGGTAGTTTTATGGCCAAATTACCTAAAAGCAGGAGCACAAGAAGCTTCACTGTTGGTGGGCCACCTTGCAATCACCAGTCCGTCCACAGCCCGGGCCTTGCCACTCAGGCTGGGATAGCTCGGCTTCCAGCAATTACTTAATTTTATTTCCTACAAATTACATATTTTTAAATTCATGTACAATCTAACACAAATATGTATTTTTGTCTCCCTTAAAAAACACAAATCCTAAATATTATATTGGATACCATGTTCCTTGCCTTTTCATTTACTATATGTTGAGATATTAACATATGAGTACACAAAGAGTTTATGTTTGTTAAAACTACATAACATTCAAGTGTATGGATATACCATAACCTGCTGCCACTATAGTTTTTTTTTTCATTTCAGTAATTGACGCTCTATCTTTCCATTTGCTATAGTCAGCCAGCTTACTGTCATCCTTGACTCCTCTTTTTCAAGTTCTACACATAATTCGTCTACAATTCTTGTTGGCTCTACCTTCAAAATACATTCAGCATCCACTCACTTCTCACTAATTTTACCACCTCCACATCTATCCCAGGCTATCACTCCACTCCAAGACAAGTATCATGTGCTTCCTTGAAATCTTGAGCGTCACAGAGCCCCAAAGTCTTAACTGTGAGTTCCTCCACTTTTGCTGGATGTGCTCCATACTCAGTGGGAACTTGTCTCATTGTTCCCCTATCAACCAGGCCAGCTGCACCCCACCTGGGTTGCATCCTTACTTCCCTACCAGCCTGCAAAATTATTCAAGCAAATCAATCACATTCTCAAGATGTAACCTAGGGGACATACAAGCCTCTTGTAACTATAATGCCTGCTTTCTACCGCCCCACTGTATTCCCAGCTGTTCTTGTGTGTCCCTGTATGGTGTGTGGTATCTTCCTTTCCGAGGCCATCAGTATGCTTGAGTAATAAACTGCCACCAATCTCATCATCTAGGGTCAGTGTCATTCAGCCATTTCACACTATTTAGGGTGGCGTATTTGTTCTTCACCAATGGAGTGACTAGGAGACAGTCAGAAAAATCACCATCTATTTTTGTTTTCTCTGCCACAACTGTTGTCTCTCTTCTGTCCATAGTATATTGTCAACATTGTGATCAGTGTGTTGTAACATAAGTAATATTTCGAAAATCCTCTGCTGCAACCCATTCAATGACTTTTCATCTCATGTAGGGTAAAAGCCCAAGACCAAAAAGAGTTTACAAAGCTACATATTCTAGCCTTTCCACTGCTCACTGACCCCCTCATCTACTACTCCTGTTCTCATTCATTCTGAACCAGACGCACTTTCCTCCTGCTGTCCCTTCCTAGTATGCTCCCACAAGGTGGCATACCAAAGATGGGCTAGTGGCACCAGTCTACCTAGCTCAATAGAAACAACAGCAACTGTTTAGAACTTAGATTAAAAAAATATTTTTTATCAGGGAGAAGCATTTTATCACTGATATTGTTTACACTTGCTTGTGCATGGTGATCATAAACATTTTATCAGCTTTTTTATAGTTTTAAATTTTTCTGCAGACAGTGTGTACCTTATTGCCTTGCATCCATGGTGAACTACCACTGACCACTCCCTCTCTTGCTATGAGTTTGTTTCCATCTTAGAGGGTTTGGACTGGCTATTACCTTTACCTAAATTATTCTTTCTTATGAGTCTTGTGTCTGTATCCTTACCTCCTTCAGTCCTTTCCTTATATGCTATTTTCTCATGAAGGCCTCTGTTACTGCTGCATTTAAAATTGAAATCTTACTCCCATTCTCTATTGATTTTGAATGGGAAGGGTTTCAAATTCAGAATAAATGTTTTAAAATATCTGTTTTCTTTCCTAAGATTCAGTTTATTTTTATACTATTGCCCAATTTTATACTCTCTTCTGATAAATCATAAAAGATGAGAATTTTCATAAAAGACATTAAAATGTTAAATTTAAGTGGCTGTCAACTTAATTACATACCTCATTAGATATGTCAACTTTCAGAGCTTTAACTTTAGAAATAAAGCTTATTTGAGACTATCTGAAGAAAAAAGTATGCGTTGCCGCTCTCCCAAGACTTTTGATGCCACTTTCCATGATGTAAGTACCCCAAATGTATTGACAAGAATAATTGTGATAATAATTATTGAGTTGGTTACCATAGGCAAGGCATGCTTTATTATTGAGTTGTTATAATAATCTCATGAGATTGGTATTATTTATATCCCTCTTATAGATGAGAAAAATGAGACCAAAGCTTCAAAGTTATTTGACCAAGGTCACCCAGCTGGTAATTGGCTGTCAGAGTTTTCATTTAGGTCTACTTCCATCAAAGGCCCTTGCTCTTAATTAGAGCATTATGCATACCCTCTGTGGAAGTGAACATAGACCAAATGGTAGGTGTCGATTAATAATACTAGAATATCATTATGGAATAAATGAGAACATATCAGGTGAAGGTGGAAAAGCAAAATGCAAAACCTTTTGTTGATAGATTTGGGACTAGCAGTGCAGGGGTCGGTAAACTGCAGTCTATTGATGAAATGACCTACAAATGTTCGCCACTTGACAGATAGAAATACAGCTCCTGATCCAATGTTAATGTAATACATTTAAATGCTACTAAACATCACTTTGGTAACTGCAAACCAAAGGACTGCAGTCATTTGCATGAAATGTATAAATAAGGGGTTTGACTTACATGTTGTCATAGACATAAATTCAGTTTACTCTTTCTAAAAGGCAGAACTTGGCTATGAACATTAAACATGACTTGCATGACCATGTTAATCTTTCCACCTCATATTTCAATTTTTATGGGAACTTTATTACTAAATAATATATCTCCAAGCTCTCTTTTTGTAGCTCTGCTGCCCATTACTTGCCTAAACTACACTCTGTCATTACTTATAGCAGTTTTATGCCTCATATACTGCACAGCCTGTGATGGCTGTCTTCCTAATAAATTCTTCATCACTTTCAATATAATCATCTGCATTGCAGCTTCATTAATATCTTTTCATTCAAAGATCCAGGTAGGCAGCATCCTGCTGAGTAAAAGGCTTTAAAAAAATTAATTAGGCCATAGGAACCTGCTTCTGGGCTTTAGTCAATGTCATGAAATAATGCAGTTACTAATATAATACTGGTGGCTTTTGAATAACAGATTAATTAGGAACATCCTTATATGGAGGAATAAATGGAGTATTCATGACATGATTTTCACTGCAACAATAAAATGCAAAACTCAATACTCAATCAAGTTTAAACCTAATCTTGTTACCTTGATGTGTGCAGGCTTGAGACTCAGAAGCATCCACTATAGAGTGGTCTCATGCCAAAACCTCTCCATTTAAACTGAGCTCACAGATCCATGGTTCTGTCTACCATAGAGACTGAAGGTAATGTGGCTTAAGAGTTTTTGTCTTGTATTCCAGATAACCTGATTTACTGTGGTCATTGTTTGGGGCAGAAGCCCTTATCATCTAAATTTTATTTGAACTGAGAGCCAATACTTCCTTTTCCTTTCTTTCAGGGAGTATTGAGATGTTGTTTGGGAAGGATGCCAACCAAGGCTATCATAATTTATAATTTGATAATTAATAATAATTCATTTGATAATTCATAATAATTCATTATTTAGGAGACGAATATTCTGAAATTATTTACTGTCATAGGAAGTGTGAAAGTAAATTCAGCTCTAAATTTAAAAGTTGAAAAAATGGAAATTCCATAGGGAAATAAAAACCCAAAAACTTGGGAGTGGATAGGTAGTGGCAAACCAGATGCGATAATTAGTATTTGGGGGTGAACCTAAGTTGACCAGGTAATACAAGGGTTTTTTGATAAAAAAAAGGTCAGTGCTCTTTATAGGTATGTACTGAGTTTAAATGTCTGTTTAAGATGTGACTTGGTAAGGAAAATCCTATTTCAATTTTGTGAGGCTTAACTAAGACAAATAAGAATTTTACAAGAATTTTACTCAATGAGCCCATTATGTTGTAATTTTATAATGTGAACATGACACCAGCAGTCAATTTGATAAGTATATTGTGGCTTAGCTGTGCAAGTGAATACTATATACAACAATGAAATGAGCAAACTTTATCTCTACACAAAAATGTAGATGAAGACCACAAGTGTAATGCTGACCAAAAGGAACTAGATCTAAAAAAAAAAAAAAAAAAATGCTATATGACTCCATTTATTTAAAGTTCAAAAACAGTCAAAGCTAATCAACTTCCCCCAACCCCACCTTCTGGAAGCCACTTATTTCATTTCAGCCTTTATAGTTTTGCCTTTTGTAAAATGCCATATAAATTAAAGCACATAGTATGTAGATTTTTGTACCTGGCTTTTCTCACTATAGTGTTTTTGAGGTTTATCCATCTGTTGCATAATCAGTAGTTTAGTTCTATATTTTTGCTCAGTTATCTCATTGCTGAGAAACTCATTGTATAGATGTACCATGCTTTGTTTATCTATTTACCCATTGATGGACATTTGCCTTCATACTAGTTTTTAGCCATTATGAATTAATCCACTATAAATATTTGTGTAGAAGTTTTTGTATGGACCTGTCTTTTCATATCTCTTGGGTAAATACCTGGGACTTGGATTTCTGGATTCTATGGTAAATGTATGATTAATTTTAGAAGAAACTGCCGAACTATTTTCTTAAGTGCTATAACATTTACGTTCCCACCAGGATTGTGAGTTCCAGTTGCACTGCACTTTGTAAGCAGTTTGTATCATCTGTTTTGTTATTATTTTTATTTATTTTTTAAGTCATTCTGGAAGCTGTGTAGTGGTATCTCCTTGTGGCTTCAATTGACATTTTCTTGATGAGTAAAATCATCTTAAGGATCTTTTCATGTGATTTTCTGCCATTCACATTTCTTCTTTGGTAAAATATTTGTTGAAATATTTTGCCTATTTTAAAAATTGTGTTGTTTCCTTATTATTATTATTAAGTTTTTATTTATTTATTTTGAGAGAGAGAGTGAGTAGGGGAGGGCCAGAGGGAAGGGGGGGCGGAGAGAGAGAGAGAGAGAGAGAGAGAGAGAGAGAGAATCCCAGATAGGTTCCATGTTCAGCACACAGCTTGATGTGGGGCTCTATCTCATCACACAGTGAAATCATAACCTGAACTGAAATCAAGAGTTGGACACTTAATAGACTAAGCAACCCAGGCACTCTGTTGACTTATTTTTAAGTGGTAAATGCTCATGTGTTTAGAATAAAAGTTATTTAACAGATAAATATAAGTTTTGTAAATATTTCCTCCCAGTGTCTTATCTTTTTGTTTTCTTAACAGTGGTCTTTCAAGGATTAGAAGGTTAAAATTTTATGAAGTTCAGGGGCGCCTGGGTGGCGCAGTCGGTTAAGTGTCCGACTTCAACCAGGTCACGATCTCGCGGTCCGTGGGTTCGAGCCCCACGTCGGGCTCTGGGCTGATGGCTCAGAGCCTGGAGCCTGTTTCCGATTCTGTGTCTCCCTCTCTCTCTGCCCCTTGCCCGTTCATGCTCTGTCTCTCTCTGTCCCAAAAATAAATAAACGTTGAAAAAAAAATTAAAAAAAAAATTTTATGAAGTTCAACTTACCAGTATTTCCCTTTAAACATTTATGATAAGGCCTATGATTGGTTTCAAGTTATTTTTCATATGATGAAAGTTAAGGGTTGATAATTAATTAATTTATTTATTTTGCATATGGATATCCAGCTGTTCCAGCATTACTTGTGGGAAAGACTACTCTTGCTCCATTGAATTTATTTTGATATGTCTCTCAAAACCAATTGACTATATTTGTCTACTTGGAAACTCTATTTCATTGATCAATATTTATAATCTAGTGGATATTCTAGATTATTGTAACTGCACAGCAAGTTTTGAGATCAACTAGTGTTTCCTTGAACTTTTATTTTTTTTCAAAATAACTTTGTCTATTGTAAGTCACTTTGCTTTTCAAAACATTAATTATAATCTTGTCAACTTCTACAAAAAAATTATCTGGGATTTTGTTTGCAATATCTTTGAATCCATGGATACACTTACGAATTAACATGTAGAGAATGATTCCTCCAACTCATGAATTCATGGTATCTCTCCATTTATTAAAGTTTTGTTTAATTTCTCTTATGAATGGTTTGCAGTTTGGGGCATGACATTTTTGTATATATTTTGTTAGATTTATCCTAAAGTATTTCAGATATTTGATAGTACTGTAAATGGTATTTTTTAATTTAAATTACAAGTTATTCACAGGTAGTATATACATATTTGACTTTTTTGTATATTGACTTTGTTTCCTGCCACTTTTTTAAACCACTTAGTAATTGTAGTAACTGTTTTTGTAGGTTCTTTCGGATTTTTTTTTATTCTTTAGATGATAGTATCATTTTTGAATAAAGACAGTTGCATTTCTCCCTTTCCCATCCCTATACCCAGTATTTTTTTTTCATTATTCTTCTTTATTGTACTATCGAGGACCTATACCAGTTACCAAGAGAAGAGTGTTAAATTTTCCAATTAATCTTGTGAATTTTCCTATTTCTCCTTTTAGAGCTATCAGTTTTTGTTTTATATATTGTAAAGTACTTTTGTTAGGCACATGACAGAACTATTATGTGTTTCTGAAATATTCCACTTATCATATTATAATTATCTTTATATATAGTAACATTCCTAGTTTTGAAGAATATTTTATCTTATATAAATGTATCCTACTTGAGCTATGTATCTTTTAGTATATAAATATTTCCTTTTATAGTTAATTATTTATGTACATATAGTGACATGCATTTCTTATAATCAGCAGAGTTAGGTCTTGACATGTCATTCTCTGCCTTAAAATTGGTTTGCTTTGACTTCTACATTTAATAAAGTCACTGATATGGTTCAATTTAAATCTACCATCTTGCTAGTTACTTTCCATATCTTCCATCCATTCTGTGTTACTTTTATTCTCCTTTCCTATTATTATTTTGAATTAATTAATCATTTTTAAAAATTAAACTTTTCAAAAATAGGCTTATTTATTTATTTATTTTGAGAGAGATGGAAAGAGAACAAGCGTGCAACCACGGGAAGGGCAGAGAGACAGGGAGAGAAAGAATCCCAAGCAGGATTTTTGCTGTCAGCACAGCCTGATGCACGGCTCGATCTCACAAACCATGAGATCATGACCTGATCCAAAATCAAGAGTTGAACGTTTAACGAACTGAACTACTCAGGTGTCCCTAAAAATTAAACTATCTTATCTCCACCAGTGGTTTGTTTGTTTGTTTGTTTATTTATGTATTTATGTATTTATTTATTTATTTATGGACACTCCAAGATTTCCAATATGCATCTTTATCTTAAGATACCTTTAAATAATATACTACTTCATGTACAGTATGAATATACTTACATGTCCTTCATTCTATCTACAGTGCTATTTTTGCCATCCATTTTATTTCTAAACATATTATAAACCTTATGATAAATGGTTAGTAGTTTATCTTTACACAGCAAATTATATTTTAAGCTAATTAAAAATCAGAAAATAGTAGTTACTTTATTTTTTTTTTCTATTTCTAGTGTTCTTTAGTTGTGTAGATGATACTGTCTATCTGGTATCATAATTCCTTTTTTTTTTGAAGTTTATTTATTTATTTTGAGAGACAGAGAGAGGTGCGGGGAAGGGAGGGACAGAGAGAGAATCCCAAACAGGCTCCACGGTGTCAGCACCAAGCCTGATGTGGGGCTTGATCCCATGAAGCATGAGATCATGACCTGATCTGAAATCAAGAGTCAGAGGCTTAACTTAGTGAGCCACCCAGGTGCCCCATAATTCTTTTGTCTAAAGAACTTTCTTTAGGGTGTTTTTGTTTTCTTTAAAAAAAATTTTTTTTAACGTTTATTTATTTTTGAGACAGAGAGAGACAGAGCATGAATGGGGGGAGGGTCAGAGAGAGAGGGAGACACAGAATCAGAAGCAGGCTCCAGGCTCTGAGCTGTCAGCACAGAGCCCAACGCGGGGCCCGAACTCACGGACTGCGAGATCACGACCTGAGCCAAAGTCGGATGCTTAACTGACTGAGCCACCCAGGTGCCCCTGTTTTCTTTTTTCGTATTACAAATCTACTTGCAATCAGTCATCTCAGATTTTACTTGTCTGAAAAAATTTTCTTCTATTTTAAGTTTTTAAGATTATTGTTTTCACTGGGTATAGAATCTTTGTTTAACTTTTTGTTTGTTTTATTTCAGTACTTTAGAATATTCTCTTATTTTCTGGCTGGCATGGTTTCTGATAAGAGTTCTACTTAGTTTTAACCTTTGTGCAATTTTTCTTTTTTCTTTAGTTATTTTGAAGATTTCCTTTTGATCTTTAATTTGACTGCAGGATACTTATGTATGTGTGCTTATCCTACTTCTGGATTTTCTGAAGTTTTTGGATTTCTGTTTGGTGTCTTTCATTAGTTTGGAAAATCATGGCAGTTATCTCTTCAAATATATATTCTGCCCTTTTTTATCTCTCTTGTCCTGGAACTCTAATTTCTAGTAAGTCAGATCATTTGATTTAGTGTCAGAGCTCTTCATATCTGTTTATCTCTCCTGCTCATTTGTCTCTTTATATTTCATTTTGATTAATTTCCATTGTCATGTTTTCACATTCATTTATTTTCACTTAACTCTGTTCATATCTCTCATTAATCTACCAAAGGAATTCTTCATCTCTAATTTAAAAAAAAATTCTAGCACTTCCTTTTAATGATAATTTCAGAAGTTCTAACTCTGTGCTGAAACTCTATACATCCATGCAAGTTGTTCATCTTTTCTACTACAACATTTACTCATAGTATTTTAAAGTTATTAATAATTGTTATTAAATATTTTAATTGCTTATTTTTCTATTTTTGAAAAAATATTGCTTTAGGATATATTTATAACACAAAATCTGGTAATATTAACTATTTCAATGTCTTTAATGTTTCCAACATATAGATTTTTATTGAGTCTGCCCTTCTTGATTGATTTATCTCTAGACAATGTGTCATTATATTTTGGATTTTGTTGTGTGTTTCTTAATTTAATTGAGTTTACATTGTCAAGTATTTACTTTCCCATTACTTTGTGAACTCCCTAAATTTAAAATTATTATTGCCATGTAAATAAGTAAATATATGTTTAGATTTACAGAGATGTCCACTAATTTCTTTACCCAGTATATCTTTTGTAATATTACAACTTCTTTCTAGAGTTACTTTTTTTTCCCCTTGGAAACTTCATCCTTCAAAAACTATCTTAATTATATAGTTTAGTATTGGTGAATTTTCTCAGTTGGTTCCTTTTCAAATATGCCTGATCTTTATTTGATAGTGTTAATTCAACAAATTTTCCCACTATACCAGTTACTGCTTAGTCACTTGGGATATTTTGCTGAAAATAAAAACAGAAAAAAGCAAAATCTTTGTCCATATAAAGCATAGTGGAACAACGTAGGCAGCAAGCAATGGATATAATAAGTCCATTGGAGTCAAGAAGTATTATGTAAAAGAAAACACATAGTAAGCATAAGCATGGTATAGAATATTGGTAGTACTGTGGTTGGAAGTTGGTTACCATTTTCAAAAGGGTGTACATGAAGGTGTCATTAAGAAGATGAGCAATTTCCAAAGAGGTGAGGAAGTGAAGAATATGGATATCTGGGAGAAGACAGTTCCATGCAGATTTGTTAGCCAATGGAAAGGCATTAAAATGGGACCAAAGAAAGCAAGGGGGCTATATGGCTGGAACATGTTCATGAGGAGGGAGAAAAAGGAGGAGAGGTAATGGCATTCTGAATAAGTTGGGAGCCATCACAGTGTTTAAACAGGAATCATCAGAGCTGACATACATGTTAAAATGATCATTTGAGGGGCGCCTGGGTGGCGCAGTCGGTTAAGCGTCCGACTTCAGCCAGGTCACGATCTCGCGCTCCGTGAGTTCGAGCCCCGTGTCGGGCTCTGGGCTGATGGCTCAGAGCCTGGAGCCTGTTTCCGATTGTGTGTCTCCCTCTCTCTCTGCCCCTCCCCCGTTCATGCTCTGTCTCTCTCTGTCCCCAAAATAAATAAACGTTGAAAAAAAAAAATGATCATTTGAGACTCTATGTTCAGAGTAGACTGTAGGAAGTCAAAGATGGAAACTTTTCTTTTGTTTCTGTTTTCATTTGTATGCTTTACATTTTATACATTTTAGACATCATATTTTGTATTCTTTATCCAACAGAGATGTCTGAAAGTTATTATTGCTGTAGTCATGTTTACTGTTAATTTGGTGATTCTTGCTTATAGTGGTTTGTTTTCTTTTTCTTTTTTTTTTTTTTTAAGTTAATTATTTTGAGAGAGAGAGAGAGAGCGCTCATGCACTTGCGGGGCTGGGGGCAGAGAAAGAGGGAGAGAGAGAGAGAGAGAGAGAGAGAGAGGGAGAGAGAGAATCCCAAGCAGTCTCTGACATGGGGCTCCAACTAATGAACCGTGAGGTCATGAGCTGAACCTAAATCAAGAGTGGGATGTTTCACTGACTGAGCCACCCAGGCACCTCAGTGGTTTGTTTTCTTTATGTATTGTACTTTTGGATTATAAACTCTTTGCAGGGAGGATCTTTAATCTGTGGGCATACTGGGAGATCTACTCTAATAAGTGTTTCTAGTAAAAATTTACATTTGTTTTTCAATGTGCCCCAGCACGTTACTAAACCTAAGGCAAGTTTAATTTTTCACTGTAGGGTTTCTTAACTCATACTGGTAGTATGTTGTCTTGCCTTGCTATCAAGCAGAAACAGTTTTTTTTTTTTTTTTTTTTTTAAGTTGTTGCTTTATTTGAGGGTCCTGATTTTGGGAGTCTACATTCTGGGTATACCCTTTGAATAAGCCCAACACTCTGTCTTCTGGGACTTGGGCTTTGTAATGTTCAATACCATTGGTTTCAGGATCAACAAGTACCCTCAGGAAATACATAATTAGAGTATCCGTTTCATACTCTGGTTTCCATTCCCTCTTAATTTTTATCCCCTAAGGGATTTTCCTTATTTTTCTTCCAGTTTAGCAATGCCTTTTGAAGGACGTTTGCTCCATTTTATTCTTGTTGGTATAAAGAGGACTATTAAGGCATTTGGTCTGCTATATTGAGGAAACAATCATAAAAATTATCTTAAATGTTAAAAAGAGATAAAAATAAACACATTTTAAACTTAAAAACTAAAGTGAATAAAAACATAAATGCTAGAGATATAAATGGTGAAAGAAAAAGTGAAGACTAATGATATATTTTTATTTATAAAATGCAAAGAAATAAAAAATTTATGTAAAATCTTCAAAACAAAATATAGAAAAAATAATAAATAATAATAATATATATGTAATTAAATATTAAGTATTAAAAACTTTGGAAAGAAAAAATACTCAATATAATTCCAGTGTGGAAAGGAAACATTGCTACAAGATAAAGATATATATTAAAAACATTTCATCTCTGGGGTGCCTGGGTGGCTCAGTCGGTTAAGCCTCCAACTTCGGCTCAGGTCATGATCTCGCCGTCCGTGAGTTCCAGCCCGGCGTCTGGCTCTGTGCTGATAGCTCAGAGCCTGGAGCCTGTTTCAGATTCTGTGTCTCCCTCTCTCTGACCCTGCCCCCTTCATGCTCTGTCTGTCTCTGTCTCAAAATTAAATAAACATTAAAAAAAATTTAAAAAAAATTTCATCTCTAAGTGTACATAACAATTCCTTCTAAATTTGTAATGTAAAGTATTCTGAGTTTACACTGCCTGTGTTTAAATCCCTGCTTTATCATATTTCTATCTGTATGAAATTTAAAATATGCTTACTTGTTCTGTGGTTCAATCTCCTCATAGGAATAATAATGAATGAGATAGTATAGAGAAGGGAAACAGCCCATTTACTGGCACATAGGAACATGTTCAGTGAATGTTAGCTATTGGTTTTAATATTAATTAAGTTAGAAAATGAGAAAGCAGTTAATATTGACAACAAAGTTCAGGTATTTGCACTTCTGTGTGGAGTTAGACACACTTATACCAGGTCTGAAATAGGAGCAGATAACTAGCTGGCTTTATGCTCTAATTTCCCAGTTGAAAGGGTACTGCTGATGGGTGCCTGACTTTTAACCATACTGGCAGGCAGGTCACTGGGAAGTTTCAATGGTATGATATAATTATCTCTTTAAATTCTGACAGGACTGAAAGGCTTGAGAATGTTATAAAATCTTTTGTTCCGTGTACTTCCAACACATGTTTACCTCTCTGGATCAAAGCCAGTGGAAAAAGGGGCATTTTGGTCTTTGCTTGTGTTGAAACACTTGTTTACTCAGAGCAGATCTTCCGATTTTCTTTAGCAAGTATCCAAGAGGCATATTAATGACCAAGGTTATTAATGACCTCTAGTTGAAATAATACTGCATCTGTTGATTCCACCATTCATTACCTTGCATAAACATTTCTGTGATCATGCAAATTTGATGAGAAACCTTTTTTTGGTGGGTAAAATTTTAGTGATCCTTTCTTCCTAATTAATTATGCAAATGAACATTGTGCCTTTGTTCTCTTTTCAGGTCTTAACTAATTTTACATATTCATCGATTGCTTTGCCATCTACTAGCTTGTAGACATCTGGCATTATTATAATATAGCCTTTGAATTGTGGAGTCATATTCTGCCTCAAGAGCAAATATATAGTTTATGTTTCCATACAATGGTAATCCAACCAATGAACAATGCCGTAAAGAAAAAAAAAAACAAAATAAGAAGTCTATTTCTTTTAAGATCACTTACAATTTTCTTTTTTTTAAATTTTTAATGTTTATTTAATTTTGAGGGAGGGGAGAAGGGCAAAAGAGAGGGAGACAGAGGATTAAAGTAGGCTCTGTCTGACAGCACAGAGCCTGATGCTGCACAGAGCCTGATGCTGGGCTCGAACTCACAAACTGTGAGTACATGATTGGAGCTGAAGTGTGATGCTTAACTGACTGTGCCACCCAGGTGCCCTTAACAATTTTCTTTCTGGTACTCCTTGTTAATCAATGTGTTTAAATAAAAAAAAATTTTAATGTCTATTTTTTGAGAGAGAGAGAGAGAGAGAGAGACAGAGTGCAAGTGGGGGAGGGTCAGAGAGAGAGAGAGAGGGAGACACAGAATCCAAAGTGGCTCCAGGCTCTGAGCTGTCATTACAGAGCCCGACATGGGGCTTGAACTCACTAATCATGAGATCATGACCTGAGCAGAAGTCAGATGCTTAACCAACTGAGCCACCCAGATGGCCCAATCCATGTGTTTAAATGCAACTGTAATCTGCTGTGGAAATCTTTTTTCAATGTAACTCTTAATAGAAACTCCAAAAATCTTTTTTCAATATAATTGTCAATAGAAGCTCTAACAGGTAACAAGAAGTAAAAGCATTTTCAAGAAATAAAACAGGATTATGAACTAGCAGTCAGCAGTCCTGGGCTGACAAAACTTTAAAATACACTAAAATGCAAAGAGTGAAATTGGCTACTCTTTGATTATAATTCTAATTAAACATAAACTGCTTCAGTTTTAGTTAGAGTGTAGAATATATCTTTTCAAGGAATCTATATTTGTAAATAATGTTATTCCTAAGATAATTTGCTACCATGTCATTATTAATAGAAGATAGACTTTACTGAAAATGCATGTTTTATATATTTTTGCAAGTTTGATTTTTTAAAAAAATTTGAAAAATTTTTTATTTATTTTTGAGAGACAGAGACAGAGACAGAGTGTAAGCCAGGGAGGGGCAGAGAGAGAGGGAGACACAGAGGCCGAAGCAGGCTCCATGCTCCAAGCCATCAGCACACAGCCTGACACAGGGCTTGAACCCAGGAGCTGTGAGATCATGACCTGAGCCAAAGTTGGACACTTAACTGACTGAGCCACCCAGGCACCCCTGCAAGTTTGATGTTTTTTTAATATCTTGAGTGTTTCTCATTAAAAACAAAGAAAACAACCCCAATCCTTTCCCCCCCCCCACCAAACCCCACTTCTTTCCTTCTCCAGCTATCCCCCTAGACAGTCCTTGTTCTTCCTCATAAATATATTAACAAGACTGGCTATCTCTGTTGTTTTTCATGTCCATTTCTTCAACTTTTTCCTTTAATTAACTCTAGTCTGGTTCTTTTTTCTATCACTCCAGCAAAATAGCTCTTGCTGAGTTTGCCAGTGACTTCCAGATCACTAATTCCTTGGGCCATTTTTTTTTTCCCCAGGGTTCATCTCTCGTGACCTTTCAGCAGCATTCAACATTGTTGAATGTTCTTGAGAGGCTACTCAATTTCCATGACACCAGACTCTAGATTTTCCTCCTCCTCTTTGACCACCCCTACTCTATCTCTTCTCTATCTCCTTTACAGGTATACCTTATTCTAAACCAGAAACGTAGGGAGTTCCATAGGTAGTTGACTCTGCATTTGTTTTCCCAGTTCAGATGTCTTCTCTAAGCTCCAGACTAATATATTTCATTATGGCTCTTTGAAGTCTTCCTAAACATTACATCCAGAATACATTCATAATCTTCTTACCCTACTCCCACACTAATTCTTTTCTATTGGCCCCAATCATAGTGAAGGCCTATACGCCATTTAAAAGCAAATTTCCAAAAACAAGCATTCATCCATAACACCTTCCCCTCCTTCACATTCTTTCTCTAATGTACTTGCAAGTTCCTTTGATTTTATTCTGTGTCTAAGTCTCAAATCTGAAAACTTTTCTCTATCTACACTGATATCTCACTAATCCCTGCTGTCATCATTCTTTCCTAAATGAATACTGATGTATCTGTGGAAGTGTCTCCACTGATGTCTCCAATTCCATATTTACTCTGAAGCTAAAAAAAACATTTTATAAATGTAAATTTTATCATAATAGTCCCCTCCATACCAGCTGGCAATCCTTCAGTGGTTGCTCATTGGTCTTGGTATAAAGTTAAAAGTTATAAGCATGGCTAAGCATCACCTTCACCATCTGGCTAGTGATTCTTCCAGCTTTCTCTGCCATTTATCTGCTCCTTCAGGAACTCTCTCTGACTGCATACCCACTATCAAAACATGATATCACTCCATATTGGAAACACACAAAATAACTAAGAAGCATAATTTATTACTTGCCAGTCAAGGAACAGTTGTAATTTCAAGGCACAGTGTTTCTTAACAAAGAAAATGCTGATCTTATATAGGGTTTTAGGAAACAAGGTATTCTAGAAGTGGAGAACTTTCAGAAACAATATTGTTTAGATATTCACTTACTGAATGTGAAAGCATGGTTTCTAATGTGGCTGCTGATTGATTCTCAGAAGTGCACACTGCGGAGTAAGGCTGTTGATTAGCTTTCAAAAAAGTTGACCCTGTTGCTGCTTAGTTGCTAAATATGACAATTTCCCCAACCTCCATTCCTGCCAAATTTTGTCCCTTTTTATTTTCACATATGAAAATATTTTATTTTTCTTTATCAAGTGGGAAATTTATTTTATAAATAGGACTCAGCTTGGTGTCCTTTCTTCTTCACAAAGTCAAAAAAACAAAAGAAAACAAACAAAACACAAAAGAAAAAAAACCTGTGCTATGAATGAATACACTGAAACTAATAGAAATAATGTGATTTGTATGAGTTTTGATAATAGAACATCATATACAAGGGGACTATTTTTTTTTCTATATTTTTCCACTTGAAGAAATATTGTTTGAGTAGGTTGTATAGCAAACCATTTTTATAATTAATAATCAGCCCTAAATATAAAAGAACACAAAATAACTTCACTTTTATAGTGTTCTAAAAAATAGTTAACTGAATCTTGGTTGCAGACTCACTTTATTTTCACTCTGTAATCCTAAGTGAATTGAAGAAAGAAGATACCATTACATACAGTGTCAAGCAGTTTAAGGAATAAAATAATGGCTAATTAATCATTGGTGGTAATTGCTAACTGTTATTACATTTCCCTCCTAAGTCATGAGTTTTTAGCATAATGTTTGGGATGTGGCCTACATTCAATGAATTTTGTTGAATGTAATTATATTGATGTAGTTAACATTTAGAAAAAACTTTCCAATAAATAATAAATATGTTCTAGAAATTTCTCTGCTAAAACTTTTGACAGTGTTGCCATTAGAATGAAAGAACTCATTAGAAGCTGACAAAATCATTCAGATATGTGATTTGGCTTAAGCTATGATAAAAGCACACTTTTTCCTAAATTACAATTATTGTTAATAGGCAAAATATTTTACATGTCATCTATTTTTTTCAAAATCAGTAGTTAATACCTGATCAGTAAAAAGAAAAGAGATATAGTGACAAAATTCCCTTCTTTGTTTCAATGATTTTAAATGAATATTACAAATGTTTGTGGAAAGTATACTCAATTTTATTGACATAAACACATGATTCCAAGAATAAGGTTGGCGATAGTAAATTCTTTCCAATCCGTGAAGCACTCTAATCTTTGTTTTTAACAAGAACTTTATTCAATATTGCATTCTCTTTGCTATTTAAGAATTTTGTTGGAGTGCTGGGTGGCTCAGTCGGTTGGGAGTCAGACTTCGGCTCAGGTCATCGTCTCCTGGTTCTGGAGTTTTAGCCCTGCATCGGGCTGTGTGCTGACAGCTCAGAGCCTGGGGCCTGTTTCAGATTGTCTCCCTCTCTCTCTGTTCCTCCCCTGCTCGTGCTTTCTCTCTCTCTCTCTCTCAAAAATAAATACACATCAAAAAAATTAAAAAAAAAGAATTTTGCTATTTAATTTTTGGATGGTTGTGACTGTTTTATCAACTCCACTTAATTTTATTTTAGCTCATTTGAAAATAGTCATAATAATAAATCTCTTTTGGACTAAGAGCTTCTTTGATCTTCTGTTCTCCCCTACCTATTCACCTCTCTCACCCCTCACTTCAGGTGTAACCCAAAAATAAATGAGACAATACCATTTTTAGAGCCTTTCAAAGAAGAATTTTCTATTTCACTTGATAAGACCTTTTGATATTTAACTGGGCTCCAAATCAATTTTTTGGCAAAAAAGGTAGATCTACAAACAGAAGACATGAGTTCTAGACTAAGTTTTACCTTTTTTACTTGTAAGGTGACAGAATTTAACAACATGAGTAAAATAACACTGCTATGCCTTTCCCACAGGACTGACATGCAAATGACCTGCAAATTCTGTGTTAAGATTTTATTAGTATTTTATAACATTTCCAATTTAAAGAAGATTGCATTATAATTATAATAACAAATTACTTATGTGGTCTTTAAAATTCCCAAAGAAAATCATCCTAGATATAAACCATTGTAATGACTCACATTCATTAGGCAAGATAACTCTGGATTTAAGGATGTAAGTTTATTGTTCTTTAAATAAGTCAGTGATAACAATATCTAAGGAACTTGAATGGGTAAAATCCCTTCAATTCACAGTCAAGTACAAAAGCAGAAGCTAGTCTACTTCCTGTTATCTTTGAGAGGCTTACATTTTTGCAAGGAAAGTTTCACCAGGGTGATTGTCTTAATTATTTTTATTTGAGTAACAGTACCTAATAAACCAACCCAGATTGTTACCTAGCTCAGTAGGGGAGAAAATAATAGGGTATCTTCACATCTTCTGCCTCAAAATCATGTCCTCAGTTTCTTTGTTTCTTCCTCTTTTATTGTGGTGTGAAGAGTAGAAAGGAAAGCTCCCCTCTGCAGGGGAAGGACTTATAGAGAAGGTAACCTGGTTTTACCTTGCCTTTTAGGAATCCTTGCAGTTTGGAAAAGCACATTTCTCAGTTAAAAAAAAAAAAATAATATATATATATATATGTATATATGGTGTGTATATATATATATATACATATATATATGCATATATATATATATGGTAATTTTAGTGTGGATTTAGATTCTCTTTAATCCCCAGACTTTGTTTGAAAAACTTGAGGAAGGAGGAAAAGAATCAGATGGTGATGGAGTTTGTGTGGCTGACTCAGGTGGCTAAGATGGCACCCTTTGGGCCGTGTGATGCTTCACAGAGATTGCTTCGTATAGATTCCTTAGTAGGGAAAGAGTACGTTTTTATTATGAACAACAATAATACAATCTTACTTTATCAACAACATATTATCAAATGTTAGCTTATTAGGAAAAAATTCCAGCAGAGCAGTAAAGTCTGTTTTCTTTTTTTTTTTTTTTTCCTTTTCATCCATATCTAGCTTTTGATTGTTAGAAAACTGAAAGGGGTCCATGAGCTTTTGAACCACAGTAAGGAGAAGAGCAAGGGAGATAATATTTTGAGAATTTATACTCTGTTCTTTTAGAAAAGGGTCAGTGTGTTGGGGTTAATTGTTCATTTCTAAACTTGAAATATTTATTTTCCCAAACGACTCATTTCTGATAGGGAACTTGCAAGTAAAGGTCGAGAGAGAAAGTTCTTTTTCAAAGATTTCAAAAGAAATATGTGAATTTTTCCAAGTTAAAAATATAACATTCCTCAAGATATATGATTTCAAAGCTTCTCTTCATTATTTTTCAATATCCTTTATAGAATGCATTCGCTTGTACTGCATCAGTTACTAACCAGGGATTTAAAAGGTCTGAATTAGGAAACTTAGCATTTTCATTTTGTTCCTGAAATAGATTATTTTAAAACTTCCTTAATGTATTTTTCTTTCATTGCCCACCAAATGTTTCACTATCTTTATTGGATACAAAGAGGACAGAGTAATTCCTTTTAGCAGATTTTCAAAAATTTTGTTTTAGAAGGGGTCGGAATTTAAAAACAATTAAATAGATTTGGCATATATATAGAAGGCTAATTTACATGAATGGGTAGAAATGGAAAAAAGAAATAAGGCAAACAATGAAATGTGTATGCTCCCTCATTTAAAGGTATGCAACAATATAGCAATACTTAAAAATGTATTTTTCTATACTAAAAAAAATGTAGTAGCATTTGAAAAAAATTAAGTAACATGATCATAGTATATATTTATATTTGAAGAGAAATGTGTCCACTGTGTTCTTGATCATTTTACTTGAAGAAATTATTTATTGCATTTTACTCATTTTCTCACTGAGTTTATGGCGTGTTTTACTGACTGACTTTCAAAAGAACTAAACCTGTCTTTTGTGAATGTTCTAATATTTTTAAAGACTTGCCTGATTAGCTGGATAAAAGGACATAGTGACACGAGTGGGGAGTAGGATTAGATGCCATCTCTCATTTGAACTGGAATTAGAGACTGCAGTCGTAGAAATTGAATGATGTCTTTTCCATTCCCCATGTCCCTTTTTCAAATATTTGCAAAAACCTCAGGAAAATCAGATTTGATCCATCTCATCAATTTTTAGTAAGATGGGCATTTTGATTCCTTCTTGAGGCTGGATTCTAAAGCTACTGTCCACTATGCCAAGTCTATATGAAACTTGACACTGCATTTTATCTCAACTCTAGTTGACCATGAGGGTAGCCTCAATGTCATCGCAACCAAAACACCACAGCTGTTCTCACTGCTGCCCAAAGGGAGAAACTTGAACCTTTGTTCAAGACTTTTCTGGCATTTTATTTGACATAGATAAAGTGCCAGCTATATGGAATAGTATCCCTTCTTCATAGTATTTATTGCCACAACATGTGTACCATGTATACATATGTACATTGCCAAACATGTATATCCTGTTTGTTTGTTTATTGTCTGTATTTCCATCTCCACCACCCCCCACCTCCAATTTGTAAGCTCCCAGAGACCAGGAGATGGGTTTTTTGCAAGCACTTAATACTGACTCATTGTAGGCACTCAAAAATATTTACTGAGTGAATAATAAATTTCCAAATTTATTTCCAAATTTCTTCTTATAAAAAGTGTTTAACTATTTTGAAATAATTTTAGTTGGAAAGATCAGATGATATTTTTAAGGCACGTTTCTAGATTCTTGATATAGATTTCCAATTTTCTTTTCCTAAATTTAATTTGGATTTCAGCTGTCACCACCAGTGATTAAGAATGTTGATTTTTCTGAACCTATTTTGGTACTGAATGTAAAACTATTTTTTAGCTATCCAGTTTAATAATAGAAAGATGCTATCTAATTTTAATTAAGAATTACTTGATTACTTGTTCTTGAATGTTCCAACCTAATATAGTATAACTATCTCATGTAAAACTAAGAATGCACTCTTTCCTTCGAACAAAGGAACAATGCTCAGTTCTTTCATCATAACTTGTAGTGTCTATAGGGAAGGTCTTTTACTTTTCTGTTAATAATACAATATCATAACAGTGTTTTGCAAATTTGGAACATTTGCATCTTGCAGTATTTTTGAGTATAAAGTCTGAAAAATCTTCCACTAAGAACACAACCAAATGTCACATAAAATAAACATTCTTTCAAAACCACATTTATGATCTCAAACTTTAAAGGAAATTCCTAGGGATCAAAATTAAAAATACGTATGAAAAGTGAGAAGCTATAATACTAACTAAGCACTAAAATCAATCTGTTCCAAGGACATTTATCTACAACAGAAATATAGTGGCTTAGTTTTGTTTTTATTTTTTTAAAATTTGTTTAAAGTTTATTTGTTTTGAGAGAGAGATAATAAGCAGGGGAGGGGCAAAGGGAGAGGGAGAAGGAGAGAATCTCAAGTAGTCTCCTTACCGCCAGTGCAGAGTCCCATGTAGGGCTCGAGATCATGACCTGAGCTGAAATCAGGAGTTGGATGCTTAAGCAACTGAGCCACCCGGGTGCCCCTGTTTGTTTGTTTTTAATTTGAGTATAGTTGACATACAATCATGTTACATTAGTTTCATGAACACAACATAGTGATTCAACAACCCTATAAGTTTTGTTATGCTCACCACAAGTGTAGCTACCATCTGCATAGCATCACTATGCAATGCTATTACAATGCCATTGACTGTATTCCCCATGTTGTACCTTTCATCCCTGTGACTTATTTATCCCATAACTGGAAGCCTGTATTTCTTATTCCCCTTCACCCATTTTGTCCATTCCTCTCTGGCAACCATCAGTTTGTTTTCTGTATTTATATGTCTGATTCTGCTTTTTGTTTGTTTATTCATTTGTTTTGTTTCTTAGATTCCACGTATAAGTGAAATCATATGGTATTTGTCTTTCTCTGACTTATTCCACTTAGCACAATACCCTGCAGATCCATCCATGTTGCTGAGGGCAAGATCTCATCCTTTATTTTATATGACAAGGGGATAATATCCAAAATACCTAAAGAACTTCTACAACTCAGTGCCCCCTCCCTCACCAAAAAAGAGTAATCTGATTAAAATGGGAAGAGGACATGAATAGACATTTTTCCAAAGAAGATATACAGATGACCAATGGACACATGAAAAGATGCTCAACATCACCAATCTTCAGGGAGATGCAAATCAAAACCACAGTGAGATAAAATACCAGTCAGAATGGCTAGAATCAAAAAGACAAGCAATAACAGGTGTTAGGCTGTGGAAAGAAATGAACCCTAGAGGCTTAGATTTTAGGTTTTAAAAGCTATGTGGGGGGAGTTGCCTGGGTGGCTCAGTTGGTTAAGCATCCGACTTCGGCTCAAATCATGATCTCATGGTTCGTGGGTTCGGGCTCTGTGCTGAGAGCCTGGAGCCTGCTTCAGATTCTGTGTCTGCCTCTCTCTCTGCCCCTTCCCTGCTTGCACTCTGTCTCTCTCTCAAAAGTAAATAAACATTAAAAAATTTTTTTAAAGCTATGTAGGGGAAGGATTCTTCATCACTTAGTATTTTGTCCCTGTGAAAAAGTACTATATATTGGGTGCTGATTAAGGTTGCATACCTTGTACTGAAGATAGAATGATTACCTATTAAGGAAAGTCTCCTTGTCTCCAAGGATGGATTTTCAATAGGACATTTTGTTTTTCTATAAGGTCACGGCTTTTGAATAGTGGTTAACTTATGCCTTTTAGTATGAAATATTCAGTGATTATGACTATGAGATTTTTTTTTCTCCATTGCTTTATGATCTCTTCTGTGAAGTGAGTTGCTGGGTGTGTGGCAATGACAAATGGGAGACCATCAAAATCCACTGACAGAGTGAGGAAGAGAAAGGAAACAAAATCAAATTCAATAATTGACATCTATTCCCAACAGTCAATTATTTATTTTATTATACACTATATGACTCTTATTAGAATATAAATTTCATGAGAATACTTACCTTTTCCAATCTGTTTATCACTGAATCCCACTGTTAGGCGAGTACATGGCAGATAGTGACTGATTAAATGAATAATGAGAAAAAATATTAATTCCTCCATGATGGAAGATGTTGAATATAACCTGTTACGAGATAGCTAAGCACTTGCTATCAGAGCCACTGATACAAATGTTCTCACATTCTGATTCTATTCAGAGTGGTAGAACCACATATCTTTCCCCCAAAACCTCTTTGTCACAGATATTCTGACTTTCTTCTTCCAAGTCCTTTACTAATATACTTTCCAGATCCTAGGATTCTATTCTCAGTAATCCTCCTTTTGGAAAGAATGGAAAACACTGGGGGATTTATGTTATCACCCCTTTAGATGGTCTCATAGGAAATGATCCTATAAATCATAGGAGATTCCTCAAAAGGTATAGGTAGAGTTTTGGCCAGTGCTGAAAGAAAAGTTCTTAAGAATATTGTTAAATACACCTCACTTTATGATCCAATTATTTTGTTTCTTGTTTAAGAAACCTTTCTCTGTTTCAAGGTCTAAAAGAGATTCGCCTATTTCCTACACTGTGGACTAAATTGTTTCCCCCTCAAATTTATATGTTGAAGCCCTAACCTCCAATATGATTGCTGAGGTCTTTGGGAGATAGTTAGGATGAGCCATGAGTGTAAGGTTCTTATGACAGGGTTGGTGCACTTCCTTATAAGAAGAGACACCAGAGAGCTTGCTTCCTCTCTCTCTCTGCTATATGAGGACAATAAAGCATCTATTTGCAAGCCAGGAATGGAGCTCTCAACCATTATGGCAACTTAATCTCAGATTTCTAGCTCCAGAATTGTGTTAAAATAAATCTCTGTTGCTTAAATTACCCTGTGTATGGTATTTTTTATGGCAGCCTAAGCAGACTGAAACACTCACTAAGAATTTGTTTTTGATTTTTAAAAAATATTTAAATCCCCAATCCATAACATTGATTTGTTAAAAAATTTTAGTACCATTTAATAATATACTTAGTAAATTTTTCCAAGCTTCATTTGTTATCCTTCCTTTCTCAATGATGTGATATGGTACCTGTTGATATAAATAAATAAATACATAATATATATATATATATATATGCCTCTTTCTGAATTCTCTGTATTGTTTCATTTGAAACTGTTATAAAATTATTAGATAATAGTTGGATATATATTTAATTATACATATATAGTTAGGTATATTTACTATATAATTATATCTAGATATAATTTGTAAATATATTTCATATGTCTATCCCTATCAGTAGTATACTGTTTCAATTTCTATTGCTATGACTTCACAATAAGTCCTTTTATCTGGTCAGGCAAGTCCCCTAACCTTCAGAAACATCCTGGCTACACTTGGCCCTTATTTTTCCAAATATGTTTCAAACTAAATTTGTCAAATTTAATGAAAAATCTCATTGGTATTTAGATTAGATTTTCATGGACTCTATAGATTAATTTGAAAATAACATATTTTCCTGATACTATCTTCTATTTATGGAAATAATATACATTTGCATTTCTTGAACCCTAATATCTTTTTTAAAATTATTTTTATCTGTTTAATTCATTATATTGATATAACTTGTTAATTAAAAGAAGTTTTATATTTTTAAAAACCCCAAAACATTGTGCCAACAATTATGAGACATAGTGGAAAAGCTAAGAAGGATGATTGGATATAAGATTGATATATGGAAATCAATTGCATTTCCCTGCACTAATAGCAAACAACTGAATATATAATTGGTAGGATGACAACATTTAAATAGAGTGAAAGAATATTAAGTATGAATTTTGTTTTCTAGGAGTCTCTCCAAAAATACCTGGAAAATGTATTCTCTGGGTTCTCGAATCTTCAAAAGTTTTTATTTGTTTCTTTATAATGGAAACGTGTTTTATTGAATTCCGACTACTCTAAGATTAGCTATTTTTATCCTGAAGACTTTCAGATATTACTTAGTTGTGTGCTAGCAGTTAATTTTGCTAAGGAGAATCTGAAGTTAATCTGATATTTACATTCTCAAGTGATTTGATCATTTTGCCCACATGCCTAAAGCATTATTTGCTTAATTTGAAATCTAGTGATATTAAAATATGTATCATTATTGATTGTTCTATTAATTTTTGTAGACTTTTAATATGTAGATCAAAGTCTTTGTTTATTTCTGGAAAATTTTTGTATCATCATTAATTTTATCATCAGTTCATAGAACTACTAGTAGGGGTGGTATGTGTTAAATAATCTCAATATGATGGGCACAACTGGGTAGCTCAGGTGGTTGAGCACCCAACTTTTGATTTCAGCTCAGGTCATGATCCCAGGGTCATGGGATCGTGCCCTATGTTGGGCTCTGTGCTGAGTGTGGAGCTTGCTTAAGATTCTCTCTCTTTCCCTCTGGCTCCCTCCCCCACTCACATTCTCTCTTAAAAATAATAATAATAAAATAATCTCAATATGACTGAAGATAGTTTTGTAAACCTCATTTTTCTGAATGACAGTTTAGCTGGTATTAAATTTTAGGTTTATCATCCTTTGCTCTCGATACTTAAAAATATTATTTAATGTAGTCTGACTACTCTTTATAATAAAATAAGTTTTCTATAAATCCAACTGTCAATTACTTTTTAGTCTTTTTGCTTTCTTTTTGGTTCCTTTCAGAATTTGTCCTTGATGTTTTAAAGTTTCAGTATGGTGTGTCTAAAAATCAACATATCATACACATATAAAACTATTTATGGAGGTTTCTTAACCTGAGGACTTTCAACTTTCAATGGTCCAAATGTTTCTTCCACGATATTGTCTTTATAATCTCCTAGATCCAGGTGCATTCTGGAAGCCACTATGTGGTATGAAACATGAGTTTTTATTTTTACTAAATGCATTTTAATTTCCAAAATTGCTGCTTGGTTATTTATGTTTACCTTGACTTTTATTAAAATTTCTGTCCTTTATTTATGTACTATTTTCCCCTTTATCTTTTGAGGATTTATAAATGCACTTATACTAACACTGTGTTCAGATCTCTCTATTAATCCCTAAGGAATTTTTTTTTTCGTTTTTTTGCATCTTTTTTCTTAAGCTGTATTTTCTCTTACACTTTGAAATTCTTATTTTTCTTAAAATTTTCATTTTCTTAAAATGTATCATCAGAATTTTCTTTCACATCCACTCCAGGTTTTGAGGGCTCCTTGTGAAATGTTTTAATAGTTGTTTGCCAGGCTCTTTAGGCTTTCAAATAGCAAATCAAGACATCTGTTAACAACTCTTTTGGAATACAGACATACAATTTCTGGATCTACATCTATTTAGAGGGTGCAGTCTGGGCCCAGACTACCAAGAATGACTTTATATCACCTTATCTTATGGGCCAAGGACTGGCTAACAGCTTAGATCTTGGTGGCCCATAGTTGGCTTTGCTGGGGAAGCACATTCCAAATCCAAGACCATAAATGCAGTAAATGGCTTCAACCTTTATTTCCATTCAAACATTAAGACTATTCTCTCAGCTCCATTCATCTCCAGTTCCTGGTGGAGGCAAGAGGCTTACCTATTTCTGATATTTCTTTTATATTTTGTCAGGAGAAAAGGTGGAAGTTTATGAATGTATTTGATCTGCCAATTTGTTAGAGAAATCTATCATAAAATTTTATTTCTAAAGTCAAATAGTTTACATATAAAACATTCACCCAGTTTAATTATAGTTTGATGAGTTTTGACAAATGCACACACATGTAACGACCAGAGTAATAAAGAAATATGACATTTCTAGGATCCCTGAGTGGCTCAGTCAGTTAAGCATCTGACTCTTGATCTCAGCTCAGGTCTTGATCTCTGGATGGTGAGTTCGAGCCCTGCTTTGGGCTCCACAAAAAGAAATACCTATGACATTTCAAAGGTTATTTTCTTCTGTAGTATCTAATCTGTTCTGAACCTCAACTAGTAAATTTGTCCTAGAACATACTGAATTTTTAATCTTTCCATTTGTTTCCTTTGTATATCTTCTATTTTCTCTTCATAGTGGTCATAGTTCCTTTAAATACATTGACATTTTTGTATTGGCTTTTTTAACATTCATATCTGTTAATTTCATCATCTCTGCTGTGTTTGGGTCTGTTATTATTCATTTATTTTTCTTCTCATTAAGGGTCACATTTTCTGGGGCAGCTGGTTTGCTCTGTTGGTTAAGCAACTGACTCTAGATTTCGGCTTAGATCCAAATTTTGGCTTAGTTCCTGAGTTGGAGCCCCTTGTGGAGCCTGCTTGGGATTCTCTCTCTCTCTCTCTCTCTCTCTCTCTCTCTCTCTCTCTCTCTGTCTTTCTCTCTCTTTCTGTCTGTCTTTCTTTATCTCCCTCTCTCTGCCCCTCCCCAGCTCTCTCTGTCTGTCTCTCAAAGAAAATAAATAAAACTTTAAAAGAAATGATAACTTGGGGCACCTGGGTGGCTGAGTTGGGTAAGCGTCAGACTTGATCTCGGCTCAGGTCGTGATCTCACGGTTCATGGGTTCGAACCCCACGTTGGGCTCTGCACTGATGGCGTGGAGCTTGCTTGGGATTTTGTCTCTCCTCTCTCTGCCCCTCCTCTGCTCATGTGTGAATGCTCTCTCCCTCTCTCTCTCTCTCTCTCTCAAAAATAAATCAATAAACTAAAAATAAAAAATAAAAGAAATGATAAGTTAAAAAAAGGCACATTTCCTGCTTTTAGTCATATTTGGGTGCTGATTGTTGTGTATAGTAATTAAATTTGTTGAGTGTCTTGGGGGGGTTTTATTGTCTTCCTTTAAAGACTTGCATTTTGTTTTGACTGATAGTTGAGTTACAATTTAGGCTTATTGATAAATTTTAGTTAAAGTAGGTCTAGAGTAGCCTTTGGTGTAATACAGTTTTTGTATTAAGAATTGACACTTTTTTGGACAGTCTCTTTAACAAATGGTGCTGGGAGAACTGGACAGCAACATGCAGAAGATTGAAACTAGACCACTTTCTTACACCATCCATAAAAATAAACTCAAAATGGATAAAGGACCTGAATGTGAGCAGGAAACCATCAAAACCCTAGAGGAGAAAGCAGGAAAGGACCTCTCTGACCTCAGCCGTAGCAATTTCTTACTTGACACATCCCCAAAGGCAAGGGAATTAAAAGCAAAAATGAACCACTGGGACCTTATGAAGATAAAAAGCTTTTGCACAGCAAAGGAAACAACCAACAAAACTAAAAGGCAACCAACGGAATGGGAAAAGATATTTGCAAATGACATATCAGACAAAGGGCTAGTATCCAAAATCTATAAAGAGCTCACCAAACTCCACACCCGAAAAACAAATAACCCAGTGAAGAAATGGGCAGAAAACATGAATAGACACTTCTCTAAAGAAGACATCCGGATGGCCAACAGGCACATGAGAAGATGTTCAACGTCACTCCTCATCAGGGAAATACAAATCAAAACCACACTCAAATATCACCTCACACCAGTCAGAGTGGCCAAAATGAACAAATCAGGAGACTATAGATGTTGGAGAGGATGTGGAGAAACGGGAACCCTCTTGCACTGTTGGTGGGAATGCAAACTGGTGCAGCCACTCTGGAAAACAATGTGGAGGTTCCTCAAAAAATTAAAAATAGACCTACCCTATGACCCAGCAATAACACTGCTAGGAATTTACCCAAAGGATACAGGAGTACTGATGCATAGGGGCACTTGTACCCCAATGTTTATAGCAGCACTCTCAACAATAGCCAAGTTATGGAAAGAGTCTAAATGTCCATCAACTGATGAACGGATAAAAAAATTGTGGTTTATATACACAATGGAGTACTACGTGGCAATGAGAAAGAATGAAATATGGCCCTTTGTACCAACATGGATGGAACTGGAGAGTGTGATGCTAAGTGAAATAAGCCATACAGAGAAAGACAGATACCATATGGTTTCACTCTTAGGTGGATCCTGAGAAACTTAACAGAAACTCATGGGGGAGGGGAAGGAAAAAAAAAAAAGGAGGTTAGAGTGGGAGAGAGCCAAATTATAAGAGACTGTTAAAAACTGAGAACAAACTGAGGGTTGATGGGGGGGGTGGGAGGGTGGGAGGGGGGGAGCGTGGGTGATGGGTATTGAGGAGGGCACCTTTTGGGATGAGTACTGGGTGTTGTATGGAAACCAATTTGACAATAAACTTCATATATTGAAAAAAAAAAAAGAAAGGATTGACACTTTTTTGAGTTCTTGACCGAAAGCCTCATCTGTTCACTATGTTCTCTCTACTGTCATTGATTATGATTCAAATATCTTTGAGCCCTGTGTTAGCTCTGGGAATTGTTTACCTTACAGGTTCCCTGTAATTTTTTGCTCAATCTCATGGTATTTCACCAGTGAAGGCAAGGGTCTAATGCAAAATTTTGGAGTCCTTTTTCTACATAGCTTTCTCCCTTACAGAATTTTGCCCTCCAAATTCTACCTGCCTCATCTCTCTGAACTGTTAGCTCTGTCTCCTTAACTCAGCAGGAATCCTGGCATCTACCTGGGTTCTCTCCCACTCTCCAGTGGTCTCAGGAGTGCTACCTGGCAGAAAGCCTGTACAGCCATTGGGGGTTACTTCATTGTTTTTTTTTTTCCATCTCTCGGAGATCTGTTTCATCAGATCTTTTCATCTGTTGTACAATGCCTGCAAACAGTTGTTTCCTGTGTTTTGCCCAGTTTTTGAGTTGACAAAGCAAAAGGCAAGTCTGGTACTTGTTATTCTGTCATGTCAAAAGTGGAAATCTCTCATACTTGAATTTCATATTTCAATACCTCAGCTACTAAAGTCTTGTCATAAAAAAAATCCTCACAAGTTGATACTTCTCTTAACATTATTCCCAGTCTTCTTTTTGCCCTTTCATGTGATGGCCATGAAGTAATGAAGGAGCCATATAAATTCGTATGTGATAACTAAATTAAAATTTCTTGGGATTATGTGGTTAAAATTGTTTGTGCTGTCCCCACTTATTTACAAATTACTGTATTCATAGTGTAGATTATAATTGGGTAATTCAAATGTCCATCAAGGCTGCCTTAATAGCATCTTAATAATTTACTGCTTATAAACTCACATACCGATTAATCTCTTGGACACATGGGCAGCATAATATAAAACTTTCAGTAGTAGCTTACTAATTTAACCTTCTGATAAAACCTGATAATTTTCTCTGGGTAAAAACATGGGCTTGAAAATGGGCATTATTCTAAGTTAAAATCCTCTTTATTATTTTGGGGAAACTATGATAGCTTTATGTAACCAAACAAAAATAGTCTTTTTGGTGGTGTTGTTGTTGTTGAATAAATGATGATATATGTGAATGTATATTCAGTATCTTTCCTGGGAATACTGTACAGATGGTGGAAGAATAAAACATTCTTTTTCTACTGAGGTAGCAGAACCAAATCTATGCTGGCTGCATTTACCCAACATGTAAAGTGCCTGTCTGCAGCTGGGGAGAAAGAGACCAGTTTGCAAAGAGAAACAGAGAAAAAAGAAGGGATACTTTATAATTCTCTGAGTAACATTAGTTTTTTGGTGTTTTTTTTTTTTTGGCTTTTTTTTCCAGCTGCATTAGCCAACAAATTTCCTTTTTACTTCAAGTGGATTGATTTAAGTTTCTATTTTTTTTTTTTTTTTTAAGCAAAAGGTTCTGGTGATTGCATTATTCAAATAAAAATGCAAAAATTTTGTGTTTTCTGTCTATGGCCACAAAGTTGTTTTACCTAAATCAATACAAGTATTTCAGCAATAGGGGTGCTTATCCTTTTTCTCTGGCATAACTCCATTTATTTCCAACCATTCGATTGCCCTGTACCATCTCGGCACACATATGCAATGTGTGTGTGGTATGAAATTTTATCTTCAAATATATTCTTCCATATTCCTATATTCCTCTTGTAGCTTTTTGTCTTATTTCTTCTGTAAGAAGATCTCAGCCAAAAGGCCAAGGAGGAATGTAAGATATTTCCCTTGTATGGTATTTTACACAGTGTAAGCTCATCAAATGCTATTTGATGAGTGGTCTCTGAGAAATGGTATTCTACTTCACTTGAGCTTCATGAATGTTTGGCATTAAAGGTTGTTTAACATTGTTCCATTTTTTCTCCATGACTTACTGTTTATAGTTTTCCCCTAAGATACTGACAATTAGTCCTGGTCTTATAAACATATTTGGACTGATTTTAATTAAATAGCAAATTAATTAATTTTTATAGGAAAATATAAAGAAACACTTTTCTTTCCCTGTGATAAACAAACTACTCATATAATCCAGATCATACTGATGACAAATATATCTGCATCTATTTCTTTTCTGATCCATAGATAATTTGTAAAGATCTGTATCTACTCCAAATGACTATAATGATAATTTTCATCAACATTAGAATAGCCAAAATCATATTTTAGAGTACAAAATATATGCCATGCACTATGCTGGGTTAGTCACATGCAAAATCTCGAGTCCTATGACAGATCAGTCAATATATCCTCATTTTACAGAAGAAAAAAGAGTCTCAAACAATTTAGGTAATTCTAATTATAAAGTAGTGATTTGGATTAAAATAACTTTAAAACCTATTAACTAGGTATATGGCCTTAGATAAGTTATTCAACCTTTATGAGTAAACTTCAATTTTCTATAAGATGGGGTTTAAAAATAGTACTTATCTCTGAAGATGGCTGTGATGATTAGATGAGCGTATATAATTACAATACTTATCATAGTAGTCAATACAAAAAATTAATAGTATATTTTTTTGTTTTTGTTATTATTACTATTTCCAAATATAAAGCCTAGCCCACTCAAATCTTGGTAAGTCTGAAACAAGTATTTCTTTGTACCATATCACATATACTGAGCTATGTTCCTAATAATGACTGTCTGAAGATAGAGGGTGGTCATTTTTAATCTACATTAAGAATACTTTCCTTTTGGGGCGCCTGGGTGGCGCAGTCGGTTGAGCGTCCGTCTTCAGCCGGATCACGATCTCGCGGTCCGTGAGTTCGAGCCCCGCGTCAGGCTCTGGGCTGATGGCTCGGAGCCTGGAGCCTGTTTCCGATTCTGTGTCTCCCTCTCTCTCTGCTCCTCCCCCATTCATGCTCTGTCTCTCTCTGTCCCAAAAATAAATAAAAACGTTGATAAAAAAATTAAAAAAAAAAAAAAGAATACTTTCCTTTTGACTGGACCAGAGTCATATGGCATGGTAAACAATTTTTGCTATGTCTCCTCAATGACACTTGTTCTATAAAAATATCCTACTACCCTCTTTGGTGGGCTACCTATAACCATGTACGTACTTGCTACACATGAAACAAATAAGCAAGCTTGAGAAAAGTTGTCTTGACTACTTGTGAGCTTCTGGTTTTTGAATATGAAACTTTTAGATCTCAGAAATGCTTTCTATTTTAGAATCCTTACTATTTTCACTATTTTTTATTTATTTTTCTTTTATTTTTGACTTAGTTGTGGTTTCAGGCCAGATCCACCTGAATTAAAAGTTTACATTAAAAAATTAGGGTAAAACCAACAGATAAAGACAAGGAAAAGTAGTTTTAAAAATATATAGAAGAAACTAGTTTGTCAGGTGTAGTTCTTAGGCAACAAAGTATAAAATTTTAAATAATAAAAAATATATGTGTGTGTGTATATATACATATATAATAAAAATGCTATGTACACACACACACACACACACACACACACACACACACAAATATATATATATCCCCCCCCCCCCCCCCCCGGACGTTAGGCTTATGTATGCAATTACCAAATCATAATTTGAACTGGTCAGACCCTACTGCCAACACTATCTACCTTGTACTATGTTTTCCTTCCCACCATGCTCCTTCTCCATATTAATTCTTCTGTATAATGACAATCACAATCCAAATCGTCACTTAAACAAGAAGTAGTGAAGTGATTCGACACTGTGCCTCCCATGCTTTTCCCTGTGTTATTTCTCTACAACCTACTACAATCTATTACTCCTTTTCTGTCTCATGGCTTCTTTACTTCTGGTCTGGATCATTTCAACTGCCTTCAAACTCTGTGTCTTTTTATTATTGTTGTTCTCATCTTGCCTCTATTCCATTCTTCATAAAGAACATGATTTGTCATTCACAATCCTTTAGTAGTTTGTAATAGTTTACACAATAAAAATCAAAATATTAAGTATAACCTCTAGACTCTTGCTGATATGTGTCCTTTCTCAATCCAGCCATCACAATCCCCACGGGTTTCACAATCCCCACTGAAATTCTAAGTCATCCTTTCTGTCATCTTTTTGTCACATCCTGTAGCTTTGCATGTGCTATTCTTTCTGCCTAAAATACATTTTTCTTTTGGATCCCCAGAAAATCCTTATTCTTTGAGGTGACTTTCTAGTGTGTTCTCTTTCTGAATTGGAGATGATTATACTCCTCTTTGTATCACTAGACAGGTTTAGGAGTTCCAATCAATTTTGAATTGAAGCTAAAGCATTTGTACATGATGATGTTCTAGTTATCTATTTCTACCTAATGAACCGTACCAAAATTTAGTGACTTAAAACAACAGCAATTTATTTTGGTTAATTTTCTTCAATGTGAGTAGGGCTCAGAGCAGTTAGTCTCTGCTTTTTTTGGTTCCTCTTCACATGGTCCTCCACATGCTATTTGGGCTTCCTCACTGCATGGTGGCAGGATTCTTAGAACAAGAGACCAAGAAAGGCAGGAGCAAGCCTATTCCACCTCTTATGGTCTAGCCTCAAAAGTCATATAGCTCCACATCTGCCATGGTCTGCCCAGATTCAAGCAGAGGAAACAGATTTCACCTCTTTTTTTTTGTTTAAAAAAATTTTTTTAACGTTTATTTATTTTTGAGACAGAGAGAGATCGAGCATGAACGGGGGAGGGGCGGAGAGAGAGGGAGACCCAGAATCGGAAGCAGGCTCCAGGCTCCGAGCCATCAGCTCAGAGCCTGGCCTCATGGACCGTGAGATCGTGACCTGAGTTGAAGTCGGACGCTTAACCGACTGAGCCACCCAGGCACCCCAACAGATTTCACCTCTGATAGAAGGAGTTGGAAGTCACCTTCTAAAAAAAGCATGTAGGATGAGTGATTGTTGTAGCAGGTTTGAAGAGATTTTAAAGGAATTTATAAATGCAGATTAACAGTTGCCATATATATTATATTTTTAAGAAATTAAAAAATGTACATATGAAATTACTTTTTAATTGTTATAAACTAGCCACACAGTTCTAGTTTTAGAAAAAAGGACATTTTGGGGCGCCTGGGTGGCGCAGTCGGTTAAGTGTCCGACTTGATCTCGCGGTCCGTGAGTTCGAGCCCCGCGAGTTCGAGCCCCGCGTCGGGCCCTGGGCTGATGGCTCAGAGCCTGGAGCCTGTTCCCGATTCTGTGTCTCCCTCTCTCTCTGCCCCTCCCCCGTTCATGCTCTGTCTCTCTCTGTCCCAAAAATAAATAAACGTTGAAAAAAAAATTAAAAGAAAAAGAAAGAAAAAGGGACATTTTTTTAGGGTCATGCATTTTTACCATACATTTCTTGGCTTTTGTCATTTCAATTTTAGTGGTTGCATTAATGGTTATGTAGAGTGTTTGAAAACAGAACAGATTTAATATTAACCTGATAAAATTATAATGACTTGTAGGAATTTCCCAGTTTTGATATTAAAAAGTTTTATTGTGAATTACAAATTATTTATTTCCCAATGATAATTCATAATTGAACATGTTGAAAGGAATGGATATCCTTAAGTGTGAATGCAGTATTTTCTTTTCTTTCCTTCCTTTCATTTTTTCATTCTTCCTATTCTTCCTTCTTCCCTTCCTCCCTTTCTTCTTCTCTTTGTCCCTTCCCTTCTTTCTCTTCCCCTTTTCCCCTATTCTTTCTTCCTTCCTTCTTTCCTCAGTTCTGTAATTTTCTTTTTATTCAGTAAAAACAGTAAAATAGCAGCAGCAACAATAAAGAAAACCTTGTTTCATAAACTTTTTTGACAGAACTCTATGGTTTATTATGGCAGAATGTTCACTTAATGTTTCAATTAAGTGAAGAAAGTACATATCTCTCTGAGTCCATAGGTGCTGTAGGAATTTCTCTTATAAATTTGAAGAGCAAACATTTTCAACTACCTTTGAGGCTCTCTACCTTAACAATTATATAATACATGCATTTTTTTTCTTCAAAGCAATGTATAGGTTGTGTGATAACTATTGTTTAATTTTTTTTAAATGTTCATTTACTTTTTTGAGGGAGAGAGAGAGAGCGCCCCGATGCGGCGCTCAAACTCAGGAACCACGAGATCATAACCTGAGCTGAAGCCGGACACTTAACAGACTGAGCCACTCAGGCACCCCTGATAACTAATGTTTAAAAATATTTTTTTATGATTGTTATCACCATATATGTAATGATTCTTTTTTCTATGAAAGTTGGACATATATGTATAGGTGAGAAGAAGTTAAATTATACTGATATTAAAATCTGCAGGAATTAGTTTTGCAGATACTGTAAAATTAATTTGTTTTTTTCCACTGAGGGATCTTATAGTAATCATAGCACTTACTGATGTATCTCTACTTTCGACATGAGTTTATAAGTACTACCTATCTTGGTGCTGACAAGAGCAGTAGTTTCTTAGTCTCGTAAATTATTATGGAATCTGTTTATTACACATCCAAAAAATATTTCTTGTGCATCTAATATATGTTAGACTTTGGGCTGTTTGTTGCCTAAAAGGCTACTTGCTGTGAACAATGTTGGACTAACCCTGGTGATAATTAAGTTGTTTCAGCAGTTTTTTGTTTGTTTTGGTTTTGTTTTTTGTGTTTTAGTTTCAGGAATTTACTAAAATGGAATTGGAATGGGTTTACATGTCTCTCTTTCACCTCTCTTCTCAGATCCCATTTTGTACGTTGTGCTTTCTTCAATCCATTCCATTTTATTCAGTGCATAATGAAGTTAGGTGGACAGAAGGAAGAGCACAGACTTGAATCCCACTTCGTGTTCTGGCTTTGCCTTAACACCTAGTTGTAAAGATTAAAGGACAGCCTTTATTTCCCCACCTTCCTATTCCCGTGGTGGAGAGACTGTAGCTAGAAGAACACATGGGGCTTAACTTTCTACCAATCTCAACTTTCTTAAACAAAGAAGAGTGACCTGGCTTATTGGTGATTCTGGGAGAAGAGATAGATATGAATAACTCTGTTCTCTTAGGCCTCATATTCCAAGCTAGAATGCAGAGAGGGCATATTCTGTCCTGCACTCTTGGATTGTGAGCGGCATCATAAATGTAGTCTCTTAAAATTGCATATTAGTTTCCGATTCATAAGATCTGATGTTCTATAGCAAAACATTATTATGCTTAGTAATCATGTGTTGAACCATAATCTGATTCATAAGTAAACATTTATTTCATGGTTATTATTTACCAGGTCTTAGATTATATAATAAGGATATAAAGTAAAAGATGGTATGTGTATAATCCAGTTATACTCTACTAAGAGATATAGAAAAGAAGATAATCCAGCCATCTAACTCTGAAGGAGGGCTTGGGAAGGAGGCCACAAACAGACTGTTAGTGTATCTGTATACATTCTAAATTTTGCCATAATCTAAATCTTTAAATAATTTCAGTTTTCACTTTACTTTTGGCTTATATTTGCTTACAGAACTTAATCAAGGCCTTATATCACATAGTATATTTATGATGCTATTTAACTAATAGAAGACCACATAAAAGCCATGCCACCTTATTCATCATGTGTCTTGACATGGAGTGGCTTCCAGAATGTTTATCTCTTTGTAAGTATACCTTTCCAAAGCCTTAGGGATATCTGATGCGTATCCATTACCTTGTTTGTCTGCTTATAGATATCTTCTCTGATCCATACCCCTTTCCTCTTTGACTTGACTGTGTATTTGGACCAGCATCTTAGTACTAAGAACACAATTGTATGCATTGCCTCATATTAATTATTAGTGACTTAACAATGATATTATATAACCTATATAATATAATATATAATATACTAAAATTAATTTACAAATTCAGTCTTCCTCTACCAATGAATTGGAAGGCATTGGATCCAGTGTATTCTGTGGTTGTGTGTGTGTGTGTGTGTGTGTGTGTGTGTGTGTGTACATGCTGAATATGTCTAGCTTTAGCATTTTCAAAAGTATCCATATAAACTGTCATGTTGGTAATTGTTAGCCTGAGTAATCATACAGAATTAACTCCAAATATCTGGGGTTTTCTCTTTGTTTTCCTTCTGAAGAACTAGCAAATTTCCTTTGAGAGACAGGTGTTGAGTTATTTCAAGGCTAGTTCTGGGATACCCATTATTTTGTCCAGAGGTTGCAGCAGGTCAAGAATCTACCGTCATTAAGATGTGTCTCATTCACTTTGAATGTGTATGGCACTTGACTATTCTCATCTGATTATTCACTGAGTTGAAATCTTTGAGCCTTACAACAATTTCACTTCTGCTCTTCATTATTTTAGAGGCCAAAGAGATTTTGTTTGTTTTATGACATCAGATTGTATCCATTTTAAAAATGATTTTACCCATTTTCACAGCCTCCTTTCATTTCAGGAAAGCAACTACTTTTAATCTTAGTTTCAGCTTTTACCATGAATTTCTAGGTTTTCATGTATAGATTTAAGATTTTTTTTCAAAAAAGCTGGCAATGATAATATACTTTCCTCTTATCTACAACTTTAACTTTTATAAATAAAATGTTAGTATAAAATTCTGAGAAGTCAGCTCTGTTCTAAAATGAGGGGAGTGTTCTTAAATCAATAGTGTATATGGCAGAACTGAACTAGTCTAAATTGCAGTGGATTGTTATAACTATCAGAAAGAATGGAGTTTTAGACTTGTAACACATCTTAAATGGTCAATAAACATTAATAATGTGAGGCAGTTTAGCACAGCAGTTAACTGACTTGGAATCAGGTAGACTAGTATTTAAATCTTAGCTTTGACATTAACTGCATATTGGATGAGTCATTTAACCTCAGTGTATCTGAAGTCCAACTGTCTAAAATGATAATAAAATCTTAAGAGATAATTATCTAACTTATTTTCAGCCTGTTACAGATTGTTACTGGTTAATTTTTTTTTTTGAGAGAGAGAGACCGAGACAGAGGGTGAGAGGGGGAGGAGCAGAAAGAGAGGGAGACACAGAATCTGAAGCAGGTTCCAGACTCCAAGCTGTCAGCACAGAGCCTGACATAGGGCACGAACTGTGAAATTATAACCTGAGCTGAAATCAATAATCAGACTCTCAACCGACTGAGCCACCCAGGCACCCCTGGTTAAATCTTTCAAATCCAGTTGGCCTTTGTGGCAGACAGACCCTAAAGTGACTCTGCCTTCTTAAATTCATGTTCCTGTGTAATTCCATCCCTTTGAATGTGGATGGGATCTGTGATTTTTTTTTAACCAATTGAATAATGCAAACTTGATGATATGTCACTGCCAGGGTTTTGTTATGGTATATAAAACTTCATCTTCAGAGAAAACTTGAAAACTTGCCAGAAAAATTAAAGAAGCAATTGTCATGTTGTGAAATGCCTGTGGAAATATAATGTGGCAGGAATTATGGGTGATCTCTAGTGCCCAAAGTGGACTCTGATTGATAGCAATGAAGAAGCTGGGACCCTTAGTTATATAGCTGCAGGAGTGAATTCTGCCAACAGTTTCTTCCTAGTTGAGTCTCCAGAAGAGAACACAGCTCAGCTTTTGTTATAGTCTTATGACCACTTGAGCTAAGGACTAACTAAACTATGCCTGAAATCTTGACCCACAGAAATTGTGACAGTCAATAAGTACATGTTGTTTTAAGCTGCTAATTTGTGCTAACTTATTATACGGCATAGGAGCTAATATAGCCTTTTCATTATTTAGGCTTATTTCTTATTTTATTTACAGAAAATTTTCTTGAATCAAGTTTAAAAATATTACTTCTCTTCTATTGTTTTATTTTTCTTCTTTAATATCTCCAATTGTGCATACATTGGATCTTCTTTGGTTAGCCTTTATTTCAACCATTTTCTCTTTGATCATTTTTACTTATTTCCTTATTTTATTTTATTTTCTTGATTGTTTTATCATTTTTATTCTTTTCTACGCTCTTTAGTAAATTTGTTTACAAATCTATTTGTTTCTGGGTACCTTAGGATTTAATCTTTGTTTCTATCACCTTTTCTCTTTTTTCCCAAGTTCAGTTAGCTCTTACTTTATTACCTCTTTTCATTTTATTTATTTGTAGCATTCATTCTTGAATTTTTGATTTGAGATGTTTTAATGTATTTCCAAATGTTTCTTTGATGATATGTGACTCAATTTGCAGGGTTGTGTTTCTTCTTCTTCATCACTCTTTTTCTTTTCTTTTCTTTTTTTTCTTTTCTTCTCTTCTTTTTTCTTTCTTTTTCTTTCTTTTCTTTCTTTCTTTCTTTCTTTCTTTCTTTCTTTCTTTCTTCTTTCTTGTTATTTTATAGTAAGGGGTTTCATTAGCTGAATTATTTGGATTATCATTTTGCATACAGCTAGTAATTCAAAATGTGTGTTGGCTCCATTAATTTAATTAAACATGATTTTAGTTTATTTAATACTATAAAATTTAAAAAGGACTTGAATTTAAAATTATTTTAATGGAATTACTTAGGTATAATTTTATTCCTTTTTGCTCTGGAAGAAACTTATTTCTCATTGCTGGGGCAATGTAATTTCTTTGGTGTGGAATCAAGATAACTGTCTAAATTTTCATGTACTGTGTCTATCAATGACTTGCTCGGATGCACATCTTTGTGTAAAATAATGGAATCCCTTGGGGAAAGTTAATGAATGTCAAGGAAATCAGTGGATATAAAACTAATAATAACATCTAGAATATCCACTGGAATAGGAAATTCCATTAATAGACCATTACTTGAATGCAAAAAAAAACAAACAGGTAGAGACAGAGGGGCACAATGGAAACTTTCTTTGTCAAACATATATTATTTGTCTAATTTAAATGTTAATGTTCTTCACTTTCACTTTCCAATGAATCTGATTCTAATATTCATGTTTTTCCTAGAGTAAAAATATTTTTCATTAATAAAGAAACCTCTATCTTAAAGCTAGAAGAATGAATGTCAACATTTAATTCAAACTAGAGAAATAGACCATAATTTCAATGGTTAGCTGACATAATATCCTAGGGTGTGTGTGTATATGTGTTTGTGTACATGTGTCCTCACAATCTTGGTATTAGCTAAGATTACTTCTAACTAAAGACTTAATACTAAAATTGCTTTTTTTCACTGAAACATGTTAGGATTGAAGTAATTTACAGAGTTTTAAAGATTTTATTGTTTTTCTATTTGAACTTTAATGAACTTTTATAGAAGTAGAATTTGACATTTGTAACTATAATTGTGTTTAAGAATTGTGTTCGGTTCATTAAGTATTAACACATTTATCATGCTTTCTAAACAGCATGAACTCAATTCATAGATATTTATAGTGTTTTTATCATTCTTAGTATTAAGGGAGAATGTGGTAAAAGAAAAATTTCCACTGTTTCATCTTTTGACATGTTTCATTCCTAGATTTATTTTTATAAATTTTTTAATGTTTACTTATTTTTGAGAGAGAGAGAGAGAGACAGAGACAGAGACAGAGAGAGACAGAGACAGAGCATGATTGGGGGAGGGGCAGAGAGAGAGGGAGAGACAGAATCCGAAGCAGGCTCCAGTCTCTGAGCTGTCAGCACAGAGCCCAACATGGGGTGCCTACTCATGAACCAGGAGATCATGACCTGAGCCTAATTCAGATGCTTAACTGACTGAGCCACTCAGGTGTTCCTCATTCCTAGAATTCTTCATAACTGTGATTCATTTTAGAGAATAGTTGTAAAGTAAGTTTTCACTCTCCTTTATCTTTGAAGATTTTTCTTTTGTGTCCCCTCTTATTCTTTCAACTTCATCTTCTATGCATTGCAGTTGGTTTGAGCAGTATTTCTGAAATATTGAAGGATTTTAGTGTTTTTCTAAATTGTTTACAGAATTAGAAAGCAGTATATATAAATATAAATATATAAATATATATGTATATATATATATAAATATATATGTGTATATATATATATATATAGTTTTCAGAATTAATAGAATTAATTGCAACTATTTTCTTTCTCTGAAAATGTAATGGTTTTGCTTTACTTTCTGTATAATTGCTCATCTTTGTTGTGTTTTTCTCTTCTCCACTGTTTACAAAGCTGTAGGACATAATTTCTAATGGTGAAGTGTATTTAGAAATTTGTTTGCTTCTTTTCTGAACTTTCATTTCCTGGAAAAACTGATTTTTTTTTTTTTCATTTTGCTGGAAGCTTATTTGTTTTTAAGACTAGTCAATTTTCATGGAATATCTATTTTATATCCTAGAATGGACTGTGAAGGAATGTGCATCTAAGAAATTTTTCAAAGGAAAAAGTGGGATATCTATTTTATATCCTAGAATGGACTGTGAAGGAATGTGCTTCTAAGAAATTTTTCAAAGGAAAAAGGGAAAAGGAGGGTAAAGGATGCTGTAGTAATTTATCAGTTAGCTACTATACAGAAAAAAATATGTAACTATTTTTGTTGAGGCCCATATGACCATTCTGGAACTTCACTGAACTACAACAAGCTACTTCAAATAATATATATAAACAGCCTGCTGCAATACTTGAGCTTGTCATTTTTAATTTCTATACTTGGGCATCTATATCTTAGCAAAGTCTCAGCTCACTAGCACACTGCGCTATGTAGTGGATATAATCTGAATCAAAGCACAATTGCAAAAATGTCACACATGATGAAAAAGAGAAAATCACTACAAAGGAGAATTCACCACGGTAACTCTTTGCAGTTTCCAACGCAGAGGCCTAGTAGCCTCATCAAAGATACAAGAGATGGAAAAGGCCCATTAGGTCATCAAACCTATCCCCTCACCAAAGAAAGAAAATGAATTCAAGCAACCCCATCTGCTGGCTTCAAACCAAATTCAGGATAGAAAGACCCTGCTGCTGCTCTTGATACATTATTTCATGACACTGGATGTCATTTATACAAAAAACTGAAATGAATTGTCTGCCCCCAGCATCCTAGAATCACAGAATAGACTTTGAGAGCTGGAAGGTACCTGAGACCAGCCTCCTCATTTTATAGAAGAGTACTCTGAGGGCCTAAGAGGTTAAATGACTAGCTCAAATCCACAAAGCCAGTCACAGCTGGACTAGTATTAAAACCAAAGTTTCCAGAGATATCTAAACTGCCATTTCTAGCATATAATTCTCTTTTTGGAAAAAAAGAATCTTGATAAAAATTAATTCTATACATTATACTTCATGCTTTTGGATTTAATTCATTTCTTACATGGACCTCATTTTAAAAATTCTGACTTTGAAGTGGTAAAATCTATGTTTTCACTGTCAAAACACTAATTCCAACAGTAGATACTGACTCCAGTAAGAGACTTTCAGTTGTACATCAGTTTCCTCTTCTGCTAGTCTCCAAGCAATCTAGAGATATATTAGCCTCACTGGTTGACTATATATGTAATGGGAGTGAGAGTACATAGATTTAAAATTTTATCTATACGTTATTTCCTCATCCCCCACTAAAACCATTAGGATGATTTTTTGTGATAGATTTTAATATGCTACGAGTGGAGAAATGGGAAAGAGAGATGGCTTGGGAAAAGATCTGGCATTTACAAGGGTTTCTGTGCCAGGCTTGTTCTAGGATGGACACATCAGATGCCTGCAGTGCTCAGGCAGGAAAGATGTGTGAATTCAGCTGAGCTAGAGGCCATCAAACACAGAACCCCAGAAAGCAGCTGCTTTTTAAGCCCAAGAGGACAGAAAATTTGTGGTAATGTAGGCCCAGTATCACTAGATCTTATAGTTTTTCAAAAGGAAGTATTTCTGACTTTTTATGGGAAATTCCTGATTTCTGAATTACTGTTCACGTTAAATAAAAAAATTCTGCAAGCACAGATATGGTCAACAGATGCCATGTTGTCATAAGCATTTCTATAGTAGATTGTGTATTCTGAGAGCCATGTTAAATATTTTCATAAAAGCTAAGACAACTTGGGCTCTGAGTTTAATAAGTAATCAGCTAATTAATTGATAAAATGAAAAGCTGGATCATAAGAATTTTTTACACCAATTTATGTAGCATACCATATCTCATGCCAGTTCTTAAGATAGAAATGATTTTTTCATAATTTATTTCTTTTTGTTCTCAATTTTTTTTAAATATATGATTGCATTAATGTTTTCAAACTAGAGCTAGAGGTCTTGGTTAACAGCTTTGGATTCAGGGTTAAATTTGAGTTATTTTGAACAACACTGTATTATTCAGTTGATAAGAAACCTGTATTTTCAGTACTTTAGAATTCATTAACCTCTTAGCAAGGAGGAACACATCTGTAGTTTTGGGTTTATTAGTCCAGTAGTTTTAGAACTTTAGTGTACATATGAGTCACCTGGAGGGCTTTTAAAAAGAGATTGTTGGACCCCATCCTTGAAGTTTCTGATTCAGTAGGGCCTAGGTGGGGCTTGATAATTTGCATATCTAAAGAAGTTACCAGGTAATGCTGATACTTCTGTTCTAGGGATAACACTTAGGAAACAGTTTTAGAGAAATGGAAAATTTCAAGTTGTAAAAATTTTATTTAATCAGACTGTTCTTGCATTGTTGACAAGCTACAGAATGGGCACATGATAGGATACTGGCTCAGAGGATACCTTTGTCAGTGTCTGTGTTCAACTAATTGATTAAGATAAACTAGTTTTTAATAATCTTAATAATAGCTAAACTCTCTGTAATGCTTCCTTTGTGACAAATTATGTCCTAAATTCCTGAGTTACTTATTAAATCTTCATAAAAATGCTATTTTTATCACCCCCATTTTACAGATAAGGAAACTGACATAGAGAGAAGTAAAGTAACTTGCCCTAGTTATACAAGCTGGTACGTAATGGTGTTAGGATTTAAGCTCAGATCATATGGGTTCTAAACCCATGCCCTTAACCACTGCACATAGTACTTCTCAGGATAATAACTCTTCTCTGTCATTCAACTCAGTTTGTCTTGGTTCATTCCATGATCCCTACTCCACATCAGCTTAGGAAGCTCAAATATTATGAATTAATATTTTTAGGTATATCTATGTGAGGCAGTCTATTGTTTAGCACGTTTACTCAAAGTTGTTATATAAGTATAATAGATGATAAAAGCCAATTGAATACAAATGAATATCATCAGTCCCCATTTCTTCACTGAGTGGCATTTTGGTGACTGGAAAATGAATATAGTTTATGTTACAATCAGCATAACCACAGAATAGTTTACTTTTGCAAAAAGCAATTTTGGAAAATAGGTTTCATCATCATATCAACACTCCCTGGTAATAGTCATTAAATACCAGTTTATAATACTGCTGCCTTTTCTCTTAACTGGTTTTTAGAGACTATATATCTATGTGTCTATGTATGCATGCGAATTTATATGTGGTCTTGTGTTTGTTTTTAAACGTCTTTACTTTTTTTCTTTCTCAAATTTTTTACTTTTTAATTTTTCCATAAATGTTACTGGAACACTATGTTTTTTCAAGAATTACACAAAAAATACTGCCTGAGTCTATTAGTCTATTTTTCTGTCACATGATTGTTTTAGTGTTGTTTGAGGAACTATTTTGGAGCCAGACATAATCACATTCTACAGTTCCTCACCTTATTAACTGACAGAGCACTGTTCCTATTAGACAATTGATCCTGGGCAGATGAAGCCATTAAAAACAGTACTAATTAGCTGAAGATGGGAGACAGTAATGCAGGCTGCCTCACTTCCTTTTATGCTTAGGGAAGTTGATGTTCCAGACAAATAATAATTGATATGTAGTCTGCCTTAATTGTGGTTGTTAACAGCCGGTATTATAATGACAGGCTGACAATTTCTGTCTGGCCTATTGTATGTTTATTTCAGAATCCAAGAACCACTGGGTAATCTTTTTGGTTAACCTGAACCTCATAGAATGTATTTTATAATGTCTCTGAAATCAAAACTCAATAGCTAAACCCAGCTTATGCGTTATTTGGTACATATCTCCAGGCATCAGATGTTTATCCTGGATGAGCATGGTGTCCAAAACTATGTGGACTTATAGGATGGCATGTTTGGGTGAGAAATAACTGGAATGGAGAAGAATAATATTCTCTCTCTTCCCCCTCCCCCTTCCTCCTCTTCCTCCTCCTCCACTTCCTCCTCCTCCTCCTCCTCCTCCTCCTCCTCCTTCTTCTTCTTCTGCTTCTTCTTCTTCTTCTTCTTCTTCTTCTTCTTCTTCTTCCCCTTCTCTCTCATTTCCAAGCAACAATTTTAGGTATAGACAGTAACTACAGTCTACATCAATTGTAGTACAATGCTATATGAAGCCATTTAATAGTAAAGTAGTAAAAGTATTTTTATTCCTTTCACTCATGATCATAACAAATATATCTATTTATAAACTGAAAATTGTCTTATATTTGAGATACATTTAGTAAGTATCTGATAAAATCTCAATATCCCTGTAAGTTTTAACATTGTCTGTCCTCATCAATATCCAGGTCTTCTATTAACTAATGAAATATTAATTTAATTGTCCCCAAAGTAGACATGAACAATTGTTTCTCAGTGTGAAGTTCTTAATAGAAGCATATCAAGGCTAAATAGCAGCTTTCCTCTCCCAACGAATTTTTTTTCCAAAAAGATCTCCTTGATTCCTTCCACAATAGACATGCATAGAAAATAATGGTATTTGTATGTCACAATGGGGTCAAAGAAGAGAATGCCCAAGACAAGGGTGACTTGCCTGGGATTTCTGGCCCTGTTTGGGACCACAATTGCTGAGGGCATTGACATGTTGGTATCTTAGCACCTCTGTAGCCTTTCCTGCTTTGGCTTACCGGTAGGGAAGCTCTGAGGTAGAATGTGTTATTAGAATAAGTGGAGTTGATGGGATCACAAAAGTAATTTCCCCTGCTTCACCAAAACAAACAAATGCACTTTTTCAAGCCTATGTCAAACTAAGAAAATCTGTATCAGATTAAAAAGCTTCTGCATAGCAAAGGAAATAATCAGCAGAGTGAAAAGAACCTATGACTTGGGGGAAAATATTTGCAAACCATGTTTCTGATACAGGGTCAAACTTCTATATGAATGTAAACATATTTATCTATATATAATTGTAGAAGTCAATAACAAAACATGAATAGCCCAATTTAAAAAATGGGGTAAGTACTTGAATAGACATTTCTCCAAAGAAGATATATAAATGGCTAATAGATACATGAAAAAGTTCTCACCATTACTAATCATGAGGCAAGTGCAAATCAAAACCACCATGAAATAGCACCTCATATTCATCATGATAGGTATCAATAACAAAACAAAATATCAAAAGATAAGACAAGGAGGTGGAGAAATTGGAACACTTACACACTGCTGGTGGGAATGCAGATTTCCTTGGGTTTTACTTAACAGCCTCTTACTATTTCAGGACTACATGAAGGATACCACATTATATTTAGTAGTTAAGTAGTTAAGTCTCCTAGGCTCCTCTTGGCTGTGATGTTTTTTCAGACTTGTTTTTTTTTTCTTTTTTTTTTTTTATGACCTTGACAGTTTTGAATAGCGCTCATCAGACATTTTGTAGAATGTCCCTTAATTAAGATTTATATAATGCTTCTCTCATGATCAGACTGGAGTTATGCGTTGGAGGGAGGAAGATCACAGAGGCAAAATGCCATTTTCATTATGTCATACCAAAGGTACTACAATTCTGCAATCTAGTTCCACCATATGGTGGATTTTTCCCCCACATCACCAACCACTTCTCTGAAACCAGTTGGGTGTCCTACAATTCAATTCAATTCTGATGCTATCTACCTGGAGATGTTATCTTACTTCAGATGCTAGTCACAAATCTATGTTGTTACCTGTGCTTCTGACCAAATAGCTTTAAATCAGAAGACTCCAGAACCCCTTCCTTGGATTTGATAAATTTGCTAAAGCAGCTCATAGAACACAGGAAACCAGTTTACTCACTAGATTACTGGCTTATTACAAAGGATATCAAAGGATATGAATCAACAGCCAGATGAAGAGATAACATAGCAAGGTTCTGAACAAACAAGCTTCTGTTTGGGGCCAGCACAATGGCATATGGAAGCATTGTAGTTCACCAGTGTGGAAGCTCTGCAAATCCAATTTTCCTGAGTTTTTATAGAGGCTTCATTACATAGGCATCATAGATAAAATCATTGGCTCTTGGTGATTGAACTCATCTCCAGCTCCTTTTTCCTCATCAGAGATTTAGGGGTAGGTCTGAAAGTTCCACCCTCTAATCATGTGGTTGGCTCTACAAGGCAACCAGTCCCCATCCTTGAGTATGATTCAAAGGTTACCTCATTAACATAACAAAAGACACCTTTATGTCTCTTATCACTTAAGAAATTCCAAGGGTTTTAGGAATTATATGCCAGAATCAGAGATGAAGACCAAATATATATCTTATTATAAATCAGAATATCACAGGTATATACTATCAATATGATTTATCACTGTTGATATTAACCTGATCACCTACCTGAGGTCATTTTTGTTTGGTTTCTCCACTGTAAAATTACTTTTTTTTTTTAATACTCTTTGAAAAGCAGTCATTAAGCAAAGACCACACTTAAGGAATGGAGAGATAGATATGCAACATCTCCTTGAAAGATAAGTATCTACATAAAATACTTGGAATTTGTTTCTTTGCCCCAATATATTTATTTATTCAGTTATTATTTTATTTCAGTATGGACTTACGATTATTTATTTTATACTTTGGGTTATAATCCAATGCTACTTTATTTTCTTGCTTAAATTATTACAGCTTTGGCCATCAGTTCTTTCACTTACTTCCTTTGTCCCTTCTACATACTCTGGAATTGTTGCTTTTTATTTTTTTAATCCATTTTCTTAATTTCCAGAACTACGGGGTGCTCCAGGCTCATCTCATATATTCCCTGCCTAAATTTTAGAATCAGCCATTTCTCCACATAACCTTGGAAAATGGCATTTTAAAAGAATGGATTTTTTTGGAGAATGGCATTAGAAACCAAGATCCAGGGATTAGGTGTGCTCTTTGCTACTGAAATATCATTTCTTTTAGGCCCTCTCAGTTGACAGAACAAAGAAATGCTTATGTGTGTACCAATCTGTTCATATGCAAGTACCTTTAAATATTTCTATATGGGGCGCCTGGGTGGCGCAGTCGGTTAAGCGTCCGACTTCAGCCAGGTCACGATCTCGCGGTCCGTGAGTTCGAGCCCCGCGTCAGGCTCTGGGCTGATGGCTCAGAGCCTGGAGCCTGTTTCCGATTCTGTGTCTCCCTCTCTCTCTGCCCCTCCCCCGTTCATGCTCTGTCTCTCTCTGTCCCAAAAATAAATAAAAAACGTTGAAAAAAAATTTAAATATTTCTATAAACACCTATATTAAGCTAAACATGAATTCATATTGATGTCTCTAACTATAATATACTAAATGGTGCAGTTTCTACATTCACCAAATATTAAACCTCTCCCAAGAGTTAATGAACTCAAAGTGCAGAGGTGACTTCAGTTCTCAGCTCATGTATAACAATTTGTGATTATTTTAGTTGCTTAGCTCTTAAATACCCTCCTTTCCAGAAAGCCACTTATTCGACTTCCCCTAAGAAAATACTAGATTTTGTCACCTTGGATTTCCAAGCTACCTAAGTTAGCCACCACCACTTCCTCTATGTTCCTGCATTTATATACAAACTTTTTGAGATACCAGTCATTCTGAGCCAAGTATGGGTATTATCATAGAATCGTCTCACAACTGGAAACAACTTTGGAGGTTATTTATTCTCTATCCTTTATCTTGTGCATTAATTCTTTTTATATTATCCCTTACTAGTCACCTACATACTGCTGAAATATCTTGCAGTTATTTTACTAAGGTTTACTGTGTTAAAAAGGTATCCAAGATTTGTTTTAATCAGGAATGAGAAAACACACAGACACATAAATGATTGTCATTAAGGAAGTTTATACTCACAGATCCCTAGAAACACAAGGCATGGCTCATCAAACAGGGCCATAGGAGAAAGGCCAAAGCACAGTCAGGAGTCAGAAGGCCTAGAGGGGAGAAATGATCCAGAGCCTTTATTGAATTTTTCTCAAGAAGGAACAGACAGAACAAGTAGGTATATGCTAGGTAACTTTAGGATTGAATAGTTTGAATAATTACAAATGGTGGTCTCTGAGCTATAGAGATGATGTCTAGTTGCCCCCTAATTGGCCCTGGGTGATTTAGGGCAAGGGGATATATAGGTGGTACATGTAACAGTTTGATAAAGGAGATAATTGGAGTGTAGGCTCTTGATTGGTTGGTTTGTGTATCAAAGGTGTGCTGGCAAGGAATTTGTTTTCTATCTCTAGGAAATATCTAGTACTGAGGAGGGCCATCTCTTCAGGATCAAGGCTCCTAATTCCAGAGACTCAAGAATACAGAAAATAGGAAAAAAATAGCCAATACAATTCACAGGGCAGCCCCATATCCAGTACATTTCTTTAGTGAATTATGTTCTTTTGCGCCATAACATGTATTGCATTTTGTTGATAATCATGCCATCTAGTACCTATGAAATGGGAGAATTTCTTAAAAATTTTAAAGTTAAAATTAGTGAAATAAATGTCTTCGTCAGTAATTTTTTTGTCAAATAATAAATTGAATATATTTTCATTTTTAATATTCAGAAGTTACTACAAAATTAACACTAAGATATTTTTTAGTCTTTGCAAAGTTTTTTTTCTTTCTTTTAAGTACAGAATGATAACGGTAAATGGCATCCAAGAGAAACTGTGTACACTCAAAAGTTCACAACAAGTTGCCAAGGACAAAAATAAATCTGACAAAGGCCAAAAGACCAAGATCTCTTGATCCAAAGACTCTGGAGATAATTGGAGTGTGTTATGATGTAAATTCAATCCAGGCCATTCTACTGGCAATTGATGAAAGCAAGAAATTTAGCAAGAAAATGTCAGCATTCAGATATCACATAGGATGTATAAATTAAATTATTAAGACCCAAAAGACCCTATTTATAAGAATAAAAAGATGCAATAAAGAAAGAGAAGGGTGGTTGCTGGGGCAGAGATAAGCCTAATGTCACTGTTTGGGGTCAATATTCATCTATAACACTAAAAACCCATTAGAAAAAAAGTTCAGTTTATTTTCTTTTGTTCATAATTAATATAAAAGTTACTGATATAAGTGCTAGAAAGAAAATAGAGATGCAAAGAGCCATAACTTTAGTCATTTTCCTTCTTTGGCTCTCCCCGCGACCTGAGCCTCAGTAACAAATGGTCTGAATCTGTGGAAACACTGGGAAGCTGCTACTGGTTCTCTTTGAATTAGTTTCTGCAGCCTTCCTCTGACCTGTTGGCGTTTGGGAAGTGAGGTATATATTCAAAGAAGTTTGAACTGGAAGTCATGAGGTTTGTGTTCTAATGTTGGCATTTTCATTTATGCAGACTTCAACAAGTCTCTCAAGCTCCCTGAATCTCCTTATGATGGAGAATGAACATAATCAATAAACATGTATTAAGCGCTGTTTGCTAGGCATTGCATTATGTTCAGGTATTAAGACATTAAGTAAAACATTGTGCTCCCCTTAAGCTGTCCAATCCAATATGGTAGTTAAATATATAAACAAATGATTAAACTTCCCTGACAAGTATTATTGCAGTGATAAGTATTATTATAAATGTTCTAGGCAGAGAAAATATAATCTATGGAAGTATAGAGAAATTTAATGATTAAAAATATGACATGCTTATAAAATTTCAAATAGCTCAGAATGTATGAAACTTGAATGTTATAGCAGAATTTTAGTATATGACGCTCATTCTAAATCATTTGGACTTATTTAATGACTATAGTCAATCAGTAGTCATTAAAATAATTTGATAAAAGTTGTGTTTGGCAATTTGGTGGTGTTGAAGAGATGGAATCAGGAATGGGAGGGCTGGAATTGTGAAGACAGCTTGTTAGGGGAATATTTCCACAGCTCAGACCAAGGGCACTTGAATAAAAAAGAGACAAAATATCTTTGAGAGATGTTACAAATACTTAATGAAGGTTTTTAAAGATGCTGTGAGAAAATAGGGGATTTTCAACCCATAAATTGCTTTATTAGGTTTTATTACAAGGTCCTCACAGTAAATCTTCTTAGATCATATCAAATAAGGAGATAAAACTGGCTTTCTCCTGATCCTGCCGCATCTTTTCTCTGCTACTACATCCCTAATTCAGTTCATCAAAACCAAAATTTCTGTAAATAAAAATATTATGGTGGGTTTTTTGTTTATTTGTTTTGTTTTTTTTTTGTATGTTAATGTCACTTGCCTTCCATAGAGTCAGTTTGCCAAAGTTGGTTTGATTGCCTGATCTCGGGACAAGTGCCCATCTATGGATGGCTAGATATGTGTGTTAGGGGTTGTTAAGCTCCTGTGATTAGTATATCCAATAGACAGATATTTTCCCCAAGGAAGTGTCTCTGTCTTCTCAGACAGAATTATGACATCAAACTCACTTTTGGTTTAATGTCAATTCTTGACAACCACAGGCAGAATTAGTCACTCTCTTCTCTCTGTTCAAAGTGCTTTGGCATTAACTTATTGGATAGTTCTTTCTTTTAATTCATTTATTTACCAAGTATTTATTGAGTACTATCTATATGTCAGGCACTGTGATAGGCACTAGATACATAGTAGTGAAGAAAATACACAGTCCTTGCCCTATTCCAGCTTATAGTTTTAGCTCTTGCTTATTTGTCCTTCCTTTGAAGCAGAGACAGAGCTTAAATTCTTTCTATTCCAGTGTCTAACAGTGACTGATATATTGTATTTTTATCCAATAAATAAAGATATAAATAAAATGATATAAGGAAAACAAGTCTGCAGATCATTTTAACTGACTGAACATATTTTAAATAATTACATTAGAAGGAAAATGAATTAGATTTTTTTCCCATTTACCTTTCTTGAATTCAGATTTGCCTTTGGCAGTTGGTAATTTATTATTAAAGAACACACAAAGGTTCATGTAAGCTCTAATCTTTGCAAGATTAATCTTTTAATCTTTGTTTGAATTTTTCCCTACAGATTTATTCAAAATACTCAGATCTAGTGTTCTTTTTTTTTTTTTTGATGATAGTGCCTATACATTACAGTTTTTTTTAATCAACACAAAAAATAAAACAGGATTATAAGTAATGGTATGTTAATTAGTTAAATCTAACATTTTTAATAATGCTTGTAATTTTTTTGAAAAATATCATAACAGATAATATTAAACTATGTGAAGGAGAATATTAGCAGAGATTATGTAGAAGTATGTAGGGTTTCTACATGTTATGGCAGAACAAGTGGATAAGGGAATATAGCAAAAAGTTGAGAGAAATATGAAGTTCATACAAGCATTTAGAAGAAATTAAAGAAACAAAATAGATTGCATTCAAAATGTGCAGTGTTAAAATGACTATTTCACACATATTTTTACTTGAAAGAGAATACGCGCTCCAAAGCAAAACAGTAAAGAATTAATTATCTTAGATCCTTATTTCTCAAACAAATCTTCAGATCAGATCATTGTTTTGTGTCTCTCATTAAACTAGAGTGTGTGTGTGTGTGTGTGTGTGTGTGTGTGTGTGTGTGTGTAGCCAACCTGGAACATCTTTTCTTTTTTTTCAAAAGCAGCTTTTGCTCAGGATCTGTTTTATTTTGGAAGGCCTTTTTGTTTCTGATTAGTTATTCATGACTGTATCATGAGAGCCTCCCCTACTCCAAAGAAATTGCACAAATAATCTTATAATAAAATAAAATAATGAACAAGTATTTTTGAGCCAAAAATAATTAACTACCTGATCCTGGGGGGAAAATGCTACATTCTTTGCTTTTGTTGAGAGGAAAACATAAATTATTCACTAAAGAATTAAAAACCCTTTCATTGTTGGCAGCCTCTAATTTATTTCCTTTTGATTATTCCTGGATATTCGGTTAAGGTTGGAGAAATTCTGAGCATTTATTTATAATACTAGGCATGATTTTGTAAGAATCAGAACATAACAAAGTATGATATAGAGTTTGATGAATAAATAAAAAAGAAAACCTTTAGTTTTTCTCTTAAAATAAAAAAGCAGGTGAAGAGAAAGCATTAGAACTCTGAGACAATTATTTTTTTCCCTTATTGTAAGTAGAAATTTAACACTTAAAAATATTTATTTGATTGTTTTTTGTATTTAGAATAAATAAATAAAGTCCTTTGTAGGTGTTTCTGTGAATTATTTACAGATGTCTGTACTGAAAATTTAAAATGTCTAGTGCCCAGGAAAACATTCAGTTATTCATCAAACTTTTATTGCATCCTTGTTAGGTAACAAACACTGTGTTCAGGGCTAAGGGATAAAATTTAGAAAAGAAATTACGTGTGTTGTCAAGGAATTATATTTAGTAGCAGAGTCAAAATATGTGCATGAATAACTATAAAATAAAGCAAGAATCTTTCTGACAGGCATGTAAAAAATAATGCTCTGCCTTCAACCCATTAAAAATTTTTAAATTATAAAATATTTAAAACATACAGAGAAAATTCCAGTGAATAATAGACAGCTATGTTTCCATCATCTGGATTTAACAAATGTTGACATTTTGATTTTTTACCATAGTCTTTTATTATTTTTTTTAAGAAATACAGTGCTATATATACCATTGAAGCTCATTTTCTAACCCTATATATCCTCCCTGCTTGTTTTGATGTATTTATTATACATTCATAGTCCAACACAATATGCAGTTTTATATATTTTAAATTTTAAAATAAATGCTATATGTATTGTTTTAATAATTTCCCCCCAGAATATTGTTTCTTCAGACTAGTTTTTCATTCTCCCCAAAGTGTTGAATTCTATTCAAGATACTTTTGGTTAACTGCATACTTCATATTCAACAAGACTCAATTCCCGCTGCCTCTACCTAAGGGTTTCCCTGGCAGTGTAATAATAGGCATAATTACTGAGCTGTTACATTGTGCCAAGTGCGGTCCTAGTCTTTTGCATTTAGTTCTGATAATAAATATGTAAGTTAGATGGTATTACTGTTCCTGCATTGGGGAAAGAAGACCCTTAGAAAGAGAAATAACTTGAAAGTTACATGGCTAGTAAGTGGTTGAACAGCTTTGGAACTTAGGAAGTCTGGTTTCAGAACCCAGGGTCCTCACTCACTTGATTACTAATAAGGTTAAGCAGCTTTATGTTTATCAAGCTTCAGGTTTGTTCTTCTGTGGTCTGCCAATTCACATCTTTTGCTTTTATTGTGTTGGTATATTTGTAATTTTCTCATTTATTTATAAGAGGTTACTTCTATTAAGATGAATCCTTTGTCAATTATTGTTGTTAAAATATTTTTCTCCCAAAAGAGAATCACCTTTGAATTTATTTTAGTGACTTTTATTATACGGATTTTTAAAATAAAATATGTCATTTGTTGCCTTTTTTATGTCTTCTTAAGGAAATACTACCCTATATTTCCTATACAAATGCATAAAATCTGTCCCTAGTCTTTCCTATGCAAAGACATAAAAACATTTTTATATTTTTTTTTCCAAAATTTTTGTCAGGATTTTGATTTTTTTATATCTTGAATTTAACTATAATTTATTTTTGTATGACCAGGAAAGGATCTAATTACTTTTCCCTATGAATAGATAATTTAATACTGATTCATAGGTTATTTCTGGGTTCTGTATTTTAGTCCAGTGGCAAATTTATATATCTCTAGGAGGAGGTCATACCATTTTTATTACTGGTTAGAATCTTTCCCAATATTTGAAAAGACAAATTCTGTTTCTTTATTTTATTTTTCTTATTTTTATAAGAATTGTCTAAGAAAATTTCTTTTAGCCTTAGAATTATAAGAATAAAATTTCACATTTTCTTACCAAATACTCCAAGTCATTTTATTAGATTTATTTTTAAGTATCTTATTTTTGCTGTTGCCACAATTTTGAATTGTATAAATTTTATTATTATATTTTGGCTGATGACTTTCATTGATATGTAAAAAACCTATTATTTGGTCTAATGGCCATGAATTCATGTAATTGCTGACCATTTATTAATTCCAGAAACTTGCCTATACATTTTTTTTGGGTTTTCAACATGGACAATTATGTTCATGGAAAATATGACAATTTTCCTATCTTTCTAATTTTAACAATTTTTTAAGTTTTGATTTATTGAGAGATATAAGAATTTATTGAGAGATACAAAAATCGCAAAATAATATGAATTAGATGTGGTGATTAGCAGATGTCCCTGTCTTTTGGCTGACCTAAAGAATGCTCCTAACATTCATCATTAATATGATGTTTATTGTGTTTTTAAAAAATGCTTTGTATGGGGGCACCTGGGTGGCTCAGTTGGTTGAGTGTCCGACTTCAGCTCAAGTCATGATCTCGCTGTTAGTGAGTTTGAGTCCCGCATCGGGCTCTGTACTGACAGCTCAGAGCCTGGAGCCTGCTTCAGATTCTGTGTCTCCTTCTCTCTCAGCTCCTCCCTCACTCACACTCTGTCTCTCTCAAAAATAAATAAACATAAAAAAAATTAAGAAGAAAATGCTTTGTGTGGGATAGATAGAAATTCTTAACAAAGAAATTATATTTTACTTATACATTTTGAATATTTTAACACAAATGATTGTTAAATATTACCCAAATTCTTCTGTACGCTTCTTATAAAAAGCAGAGAAAAAATAAAATTAAATCTTCATCAGGAATATTGGTACAATAGAAAATCACAAGGGCAAATAGAGAATCACAAAGAAGGCTGAAAGGAAAAGTTGGAATGCCCATTTAAGAACGACCATGCTAATCATAGCCCAATTGTAAACAATTCAGAAGAGGGAGGCATAATATCTTAACAATTGCAACAAAGATTCAGTGTAGCCAAACAGGCCTTCATGAAGGAAGGCAAAGGATCCCAAAAGAACAGTCTGCAACAGACCTTAACTTAAGGAATTTCTAAATAATATATGTAGGACAAAGGAAAATGACCCCAAAGACTGATTTGAGCTGTATGAGAAAGTGCAGCACAAAAGATTATTAAAATACATGGGGCACCTGTTACAGCCAAAGCAGAGAAAGGAAGGGAGCCATGCACTTGTGTGGGTGTATGTAGATTGGTGGTGGGAGGATGCAGGAAGAGAGTGGGGTCTTAAAATCTGAGAAGTGCGAACAGGACAGTCAAGAAAAGGAACAAACTGGCCTGGGGCATCAGGGCTTGACAAGGATGGGGAGGGTATTCCATGCAGGGGATGCCCTAGCGTGTCCTTTTAGGGCACAGAATGGTGAGGTGAATGTCATGTGGAAGAGCTGGCCTGGCCAAGGCTTTCAGAGTTTGAGATGGTGTCAGGGAGGTATTAGTATAGATGGCTTGTCCGGCATGGCTTGTCAGAGCTCTGGCACACCAACTGGTTATTTCTCATGAGAGTGGTGGCTCAGTGTAGGTTGTGGTGAAAGGAGCTAATGTGGTGAAGTGCGCTATTCCTAGGGAGGAGATGGGGGTAGTCATGTGAAATTAAATACAGCCAGTTAATTAAAAATGATATTAAAATTAACAGAAAGAAAGAAGCCTAGAATTAACCTTGTAACTTTGGATTGGACATGAATGTAGTGGTATAAATGTTTCAACATGTATAGATAGATCTGGAAATATTCCTTAACTGTCTCCACCAAGAGAGCCTTCGAGCAGTGATACTCCCATAGCCATAAGCACATCTAGTACCCAAATCTTTTAAATAAGGGTTGAGGCAAGAAAATTATAAGATTAACCTGAACTGTTTTGTTGAGTCAGAAAGCATGGAAGTGCTCAAAGAATAATGAGGTCATAACCAAAAGTACACAGGAGCCAGCATGAGGAAATCCCAACTGGTCAAAACGGGCTGATATAAACACCAATATAAGTAATGATAGTAATGGGTTATAACCCATTGAATAAAATAAGATGTGGATCTTGAGTCTCTATTGATAAAATTAATAAATAAAATAAAGCCTGAAGAAGAATGCATATTTACATAGCTTCAACCTCCTTGGAAAATATATATTATTACAAATGGAAGACAAAGTAACTTTATAGTTGAGAGGCCTCACAGACAGACAAAGTGAAATCATCAGCAGTGAGCCAAGTTAAAATTGTAAGTCATCTAAAAGGATGCAACAAGAGGAATAAACACCTCCCTTCTGTGATATTCCTAATAATGTAACCTGACTCTAAACAGGAGGAACATCAGACAATCCTAAATTGGGAGATATCTTACACAATTGAATTGCTGGAATATTCAAAACTGTCCAAGTCTCTGAAGTCCAGGAAAGACTGAGGAACTGTCTCAGAGTGAAGGAGACAAAAGAGACGTTACAACCAAAGATAATGTGAAATTCTGAACATTTGGGGACATACAGTGAGTGAAACTTGAGCGGAGTCTGAGGATTAGTTGGTAGTGTAGTGTCAGTGTTAATTTCCTGCTACTGTGGTGATTATGTAGAAGAATGCCCCTGTTTGTAGGATATAGACCCTCAAATATTAGGAAGTGTTAAGAGTATCTGGCTAGAAATTTATTCTCAAAATGGTTCAGAAAATAATTCTATGTAGTATGCTTGCAATTATTCTGTCAACCACAGAAATATATTAAATCAGGATGAACTCTAGCATTCATGAATCATTTCATGAATTTTCACCCCATGATAGATGCAGTATCTCCCCCATGGCCTTGCCCAGCAGAGGTTTGGGTGGGTTACATCCTTTCCAGTGAGTCCCATTTGGTCCTGTTCCTTTGTGCAGTTCAAAAACCATAAACCATATAACCAGACATGTCAGCCTTGTATAAAAAACATTTTATGTGAAATATTTTATTCAGAAATAGAGATCTGCGGCATTTTTTTAAAAGACTCTAATTTCAAAAAATCACGTAATTTTTTTCCCTCAATCATTAATTAACATTTGAGTACTCACTTACCTATGAGACTGCTTTATTTAAAAAAGATTATCAATTGTTAAAGCAGAGAATACAAATTATGCTGAAGTCATTTATCTTCAAAGAATATGTGTAGGAAAGAAGTGCCTATTAGACATATTAACAGTATTCTGTTTGCCATGCCTTTGATTTGTTCAAATACATTTAATTATAAATTATATATATACTTTAGAAACAAAGTATTTAATAATTTAAGGATTAACTGTGAGTCAAAATAATTTGTTTAGTCTAGCAATAATAATTTAATTGCAAGTTGTTCAGAGAAGTGCACACAACACACAATAAATATTTATTGCATATTGGATATGGCAAAGAATACCAAAGAATATAACAGTTTGGTAAACATTTGTGCATTAAAAGCTTTTATTACTTGCTTAGGCAAAATAATTAATTAGAGATAAAATAATTAAAACCTGACACAAACTATTTCTGAGTTTGTGGATTTTTAGATGTTAGCTATGTGTTGACTTTATAATGAAGTTATGAATTAGAAAAACTAAATTTGTTTTTCCTTGTATGTTTAATAGACCATTAATTTCTAGAAGGATTATCTCTTACATTAAGGAGTAATCAAACCTTGCAAGGCTCTTGGCATTAGCCATTCATTGTTTAAAAGGCCCCTGTAACATTTGATCTTCTGACCTCATTGGCATTTTATTGCAATTATAAATAAAAATGCCTAAGACTGTACCCAAAAGAGAAATCAACAGCATTCATCCTGAGAAACTTCCCTGTTTAGCATCCTTCACAGCATCCTTCCTTCTTCAAGTTGTCTCTTCTTCCAGGTACTTTTATGTTGAATATTTCTGAGTCCAACTCTACCATAATCTTTGTGAGCTTTAGACATGGAGTTATGGGGGATTTGTCTACTACCATTATTGATATCAAATAGATAGCTAGGAATCTTCTTTTCATGTCCCCAAAAGAAATATATAAATCCCAAGTTTACCACATTACATCTCTGATTTATTTGGATTAGTCAAATTTTTAAATATGTCTTTAATTATTTGGGGGGATAAATTACTAGAAGAGAAATTGCTGTAACAAAACATTAGGACTTTTGATTGAGAATATTGTAAAATTGCCATCCAGAAAATTGTACTAAATTACATTTTCATCAGTGAAGAATCAGTGTATTATTTCATTAGCTTGCCAACATATGGTACTATAATTTAAAAACTTTTCCATTAGGTAGAGAAAAGTATCTGCTAACTTATTAATTTCAGTGTCTTTTTTTTTACCAGAATAATTGAACTTTTTATTTATATTTTGAATATGATTGTTGGAGATTTAAGTTTCTTCTTTTCATTAATTTTTATTCATATTGTATTTTTTCTATCAAAATGTTTGACTTCTTAACAGAATGTACAAATTATATTCATAATTCTTTATATAAATAAATAAATATACACACACAGAAATATAATAAAACAGTCTTCTCATTGTGATATTTATCTTTTAATTATATTATGAAAGGTTTTGATGAGGTATTTAATTTTTTTTCTTTTTAGTGGTGAAACTCATTTTATTTTATTATTTTATTTTTTAATTTTAATTCCAGTACAGTTAACATAGAGTGTTATGCTAGTTTCAAATGTATAGTATAGTGATTCAACAATTCTATACAGTATTCAGTGGTCCTCATGCTAAGTGTACTCCTAATCTCCATCACATCCTCCCACCTATCTACCCTCTGGTAACTATCTGTTTGTTCTCTATAGTTAAGAGTCTGTTTTTTGGTTTGTTTCTTTCCTTTCCTTGTTTGTTTTGTTTCTGAAATTCCACATATGAGTGAAATCATATGGTATTTGTCTTTCTCTGGCTTATTTTGCTTAGCATTATACTGTCTATATCCATCCATGTTGTTGCAAATGGCAAGATTTCATTCTTTTTTGTGGCTGAGTAATATTCCATTGTACATACATATACTTCTTTATCCATTCATCTATTTATGGACACAGTTGGCTTCCATAGTTTGGCTTGTGTAAATAATGCTGCAATAAAGTGTACATATATATCTTTGAATTAGTGTTTTCACATTCTTTGGGTTAATACCCAGTAGTGCAATTACTGGATCATAGGGTAGCTCTATTTTTAATTTTTGAGGAATTTTCATACTGTCTTCCATGGTGGCTGCACTAGTTTGCATTTCCACCAACAGTGCATGAGGGTTCCTTTTTCTCCACATCCTCTCCAACACTTGGTGTTTCTTGAATTTTTTATTTTAGCTATTCTGACAGTTGTGAGGTGATATCTCATTGTAGTTTTGATTTGCATTTCCCTGATGATGAGTGATTATGGTTAAATTCTTTATGGTTTCGGACTATGACATCAAGCCTATAAAGGCTTTCTTCACTTCTGATATATATAATATGAATATTTTCTTCTAATACTCTTTGATTTCTATTTTTTTCATATTTAAACTGTTAATTTATAGACTGGCATGAAATTTAGCTACTTATCTAAATCTACTTATAGAATAATCCATTCATTCACTCCTTTTTCTCTTGCTTTCCTGGATTATATTGTAGGTGATTTCATCAAATCCCATGACTTTGAATAACACCTACAAGATGACAGGTCCTTAATTTAAATCTCCAGCCCAGCTCTTTCCTCTTAGCGCTAAAATATATTCAAATTCCTTCTCAACAACTCCGAGTGTCTTATTAGACAAAGAAAATATGGCCAAAATGAAGCTCTTGATTACCCCACTGTATTAAATACATCAATTTTCTTCACCTGATTTTGTCATCTTACAAAATAATATCATCAAGCAATATGGAGTCAATATTGATTATTCCCTTGCCTAAACCTAACAAATCCAACCTAACAAATGGGTCTGTCAGTTCTATCTCCAATATTTGTTTGAATTTCCCACTTCTTTTTATATCCTCTGTTCTCATTCTCATTCAAAGCACTACAAATCACAAATCATTAACCCAGATAATTGCAACAGTTCTTTAGTTTCTCTGCTTTACCTTTGTCTTCATTAATGCTTTTCACATACGGAAGTCAGAGTAATTTTTTTTTGAAACAATTATTAGATGTTAGTATTTACTTGTTTAAAATCTTTCCATGATTTTCTTTTATTGTGTCTTTGTGTTAGTTAAGGGTCCCTCTGTAGAGCAAACCCAGGCACAAAGATTCAAGTGCAAATAAGGTTTAGTTTCTTTTCTTTTTTCTTTTTCTTTTGGAAGTACTGGAAATTCTTACAGATGAGTGGAGACATGATACCAGAAAAGGAAGAGGCCAAGAAAGTGTGTGTTAATAATCCAGAAACCAGAAAAAGACTGGAACTTTATTCCCTTCTTTAACTTTAGGAAGTAATATAAATAATATATATATCATAGAATGACTAGCCTTCCCAACCTTAAGAAGAGAGGTAAAATGGACTTGTATATATATTAAAAATTTTTTTTTTCTTAGTCACTGTTTGAGAGGTGTTGGGATGTGGGTATTATTCTACATCCTCTAACCTGAACAAAATCCCTAAGTTTTTTGTAGATCCTCAACATTTGTAGAGCCTCTAGACATTTGAGTATACTGAAATGGTAGGATTTAAGGCATTTGGACATTCACAGTGTCTGTTATAGCGCTGCATAATCTGATTTTTGTTTCCATTTTCATTCTAACCTCATACTTCTCAATTCTAGTTTACTGTGCTCCAGACATAATGATTTCATTTTTATCCCCCCTTTTTTTTATTCATGGTTAAGTTGTTTTCTTCTCTTCTCACTTTTTATTCTTCAAGACTCAGATTAAATGTCACCTCCTCATAAAGCCATTTAGCATAAGTCTACTAAAGTATGCATCACCCACACTCCACCCGTTAATCAAGTTGCTCTCTTTCACATTACTTTTTTGATTTCCTTTATACAACACTTGTTCTTAATGATATGGTTGTCTCAATAAGATTAATTGCACTAAAAATAAATATATAAATTAAAAAAAAAAAGATTAATTCCACTGTTGTTTTGTGTTGCAAACATGTAGTTTATAAAACCAATGTCACTCTGATTTGGTCTGGGGAGTGGAGCATGATTGTTCTAGAGACACAGGGCAATCCAGTCTCTCTGGACATAATAATTAATTTGGAAATAGGAATTGTGTAGAAAAGAATTTGGCTTTGCCCAAAGGGAAGTCTTCCCTGTACCCCTGGCTTCTATAGGTAATACGTGTCATTTCTAATAGGAGTCTCTTTGTTTAGGGAAGGAACTGAATATGTTAGCTGATAGGGTGGAGGGTGGCTATGTTAGTAAGACAAACCATAGGAGTTAGAGTAGTGACTTTGGTTCATGTGTTATCAGTTGACCTGGAGACTGAAATCAACCACAAGGGCAATCAATCAGTCATGACCACATAAAGGAGCTCCCAGTTAAAAACTCTGAACACTGTGGCAAAATACTGAGTGTATTATTACACAATGATTCTAGGATTGTAATGTACTCTGTCTCCATGAGAAAGGAAAATGAAAGTTTTGCATATGAAACTCTCCCAGATTCTGTTCAGAATCACACTCTAACTGTGAGCATAATAGTTTTTCAGTGAATTTTGGGAGTCCTTCTAGCAGATTACTGAATCTGAAGGTAGTTTGGGGAACTCTGTACACTTGCAGTTTATGTCCTAGGTCACAGTAGTCTTGTAGGCTGTGCTCTCAAACCTTGAAGTCTAAGTCAGAGTACTATAAAATCTAAGCCTAAACCTAAACCTTGAAGTCATTCTTGTGTTCTAGTTTTTCCTCATACCTAGTAAGTAATTAATCAATAAATCCTACTTACCTTTCCTTAAAAATACATTCAGAAACCAACTTCTTTTTCACTCCTGCCACAACTCTATTTAAGGCCACCATTATCTTTTACCTGAATTATTAAATATTATTTTAATAGATTTCCTTGCTTCTACCTTGCCTTCTTAAATGTTTTTCTCAATACATCGACTGAAGAGATTCTTTTGAAAAATAAATTTGGCATGATACACTGCATTACTATTCATGATCCTTCACTACAGAACCCCTGCTATGTGAGGATTACAGTCTTCATCCCACCTATGTTGGGCTTGGTCGTATTATTGGATTTAGCTAATGAAATATAAGTGTAAGTGATTTTTCTTACTTCTGAGAAGAAGTTTAAAGAACTATTGCATGACTTTTATCAAATCTCTTTTCTTTGCCACATTATAATGGTGTTGTAATAGTTAAGTGCTGGCTTTTCATCCTGGTTCCTAAGAAGAACACAAAGAACTATAGGTGGCATGTGGCTGGCATATATTGGCTAGGGGAAAATCCTATTGTTAAAATCCACTGAGATTTTAGGATTGTGTTTTAAGGAAACATTACATATAGATAATTTACTGACACAAATTAGTACTAGAAGTAAGATGCTCCTATGAGAACAATAACATAAGGTAAATTATGTAGTTTTGGTTTTAAGAATGGGTAATGGTGAGAAAACTATTAGTAGCAGTTGGAAAATGAGAGCACATGGTGTGCAGTCGTGGAATATCTGGTAGAAGTGTTAACTGCCATAACCAGCAAGACAAAAAATATACTGGTGAATTTACAGTTCTGAAAAGGTTGGGAACAGGTGTTATTAGCATGCGTGGGTGTTTTTGACTGCATTTGATGAAATTGTAAAAGGAGGAGATGATCTGAGAAAAGAACAAGGGTGGGGGAGTGGGAAAGTTGCAAAGAGATAAAAGAGAATGTAGACCACCCAGAAATTCTGAAACATTCAGAGTTAGAAGATGCAACTATTTCTCATCTGCAAATGGGGAAAAACCCCACAAATGAATGGTAATACAAATATAAACCAAAAATACAAAGTATAATAATAAATCTTGACCTTGTCCAAGCACCAAATCAGCTTCTTTGAGCTGGAGGAAAAGAGATCAGGGAGTGAATTGTCAATAGAACTACAAAAAATTCCAAATGCTAAAAATTAAGTCTAGAGATTTGTGTATTTCTTTAAGAGGATTGTGGGCTATTACTACAGAGAGTGTACTACAATCAAATAGATAATAAGGCAAGTAGAGTTTAGAAAAAAATTTACTTCTAATATGCCAAAACTGTCCAGCAATTTTCACTACTCTCCACGACAGAATAACTGGTCCTAAACTTGCCTTCCTGCTGCCAGACAGAAGGCACAAGGCAACTATTTTGATCTCCACTGGAAAATAGGACACAAAGTAGTTTGATTCTGCAGAGAAAAGAAACAAGTAAGGTAAACCTCACATTTGCCTGAGCTTCCTTCCTTGAATATTTTTCTGGTTATAATGTCGAAGCAGATTAAGGTAATCAAACCTAGCAGAGCAGACGATTAGATTTTGGATCTGGTGAAGTAGCTGAATTTTCAGGGCAAGAACTAGGAAGGAGAGACATATGCAGGGAAAGAACCCAGAAGTTTGCACAGGTATTCCCACAGGTGTTTGGCTATGCACAGGGTGAAACTCTATGAGGTCTACCAGAGAACAGCTATTGCAAGAGTGAGCACTGAACAGAGATACCAGAAAATGAATTAGAGTTGCCCAGCCAGACTAAGGCGACTGTGAGTGCCTTAGGTATTCTGCTGCATCCCAAGAAAGACTGTGCTTTAGGAATAAAGACCATGGTCTAGGATTAGGTACAAAATCAATATAGACACACTTCATCAAGGAAAAAAGCAAACCTTTAGGAACAAAAGGAATTGTTATGAATCGAATGTTTGTATCCCCCCTTCCCCTTCACTGGATGGCTTAGTATCAGACTAAGCCTCCTTGGAAAAAAGCTCATTGGGGTGCCTGGGTGGCTCAGTTGGTTAAGTATCTGACTTTGGCTCGGGTCATGATCTTGTGAGCTCGAGCCCCATGTCGGACTCGGTGCTGACAGCTCAGAGCCTGGACCCTGCTTCAGATTCTATGTCTCCCTCTCTCTGTGCCCCTCCCCCACTCATGCTTTGTCTCTCTCTGTCTCTGAAAAATGAATAAGCCTTAAAAAATTAAAAAAGGAAAAAGGGTCTGTGAATTTAAGACTACCAGGTAATTAAATTTATCCCATCTGAAGAACAAAGATAAAAGCTTAAAAAGAAACCATGCAAAATATTGCTGGTCTGTGGTATAATATGAAGTGCTTTAACATATGTGTGAAAAGATGAGGCAAAAAATATACATGAAAAAATAATGATATAAATCTCCCCAGTTTAGTAAAAAACATCAATCTACAGATCCAGGAATCTCAGTCAACTCCAAGTAGATAATTACAAAAAGAACTACACTTAGCCATGTCAAAATTATCAGAGGAAAACCAAAGTTAAAAAGAAAATATTTAAAACAGCCAGAAGGGAAAAGACACAAGGAAAAATAACAATATAAATAATGGTTGATTTCATATCAAATGCAATGGAGGCCAGAAGATCATGAAATGGCAGTTTTGAAATTGCTGGAAACAAGCAAATAAGCAAGTAAACAGTTAATCTATAATTCTATATCCAGAGAAACTATCCTTCCAAACACACACACACACACACACACACACACACACACACACACACAGTACGCTGGAGGAAAAAAAACAATACAGGAGAAAAAAAGAATAGATAACTAAAATTATTTGATTCACCAGTCTGGATTAAAGAGACTCACTGTGAAAGACTTAATGGTAACAGATTTCTGTCTACTCAAATATTAGGCCCATAAAGCTACATAGACACCAAAGAGGGCATATTCTCTGAAGCCCTTTCAGGTGTAGCCAAAGAAGAAAAGAGAAATGGAAAGAACTCCTGGGGAAAAGAACCACATTCCATAGAAATCTAATCTCTGGAGAAAACTAGACTAATCAAGAAACATATTCCACCTCCACAGGGTGAGAATCCTCTGCCGCTCTATAGACATTCTGTAGCAGAATTTCAGAATTGCAATGGATCAGTGACTATTGGTGCTTGCCTTTTATTTTTCCCCAGATGGGAGGATATGTTGTAGCTATTTTTCCCTTCTTCCACAATAATATACTATGAGGTCTTAAGTATAATAATATACTATGAGGTCTTATATAAGTGGTCTGTAAATAGTAATTTTTAGGTTGCAGGTCTCCAGATCAATAGAAATTGCATCATGAGGGGCGCCTGAGTGACTCAGTCAGTTAAGCATCTGACTTCAGCTCAGGTCATGGTCTCACAGTTCGTGAGATAGAGCCCTGCATTGGGCTCTGCACTGATGGTGGAGAGCCTGCTTGGGATTCTCTCTCTCCCTCTCTCTCTGCCCTGTCCTGCTCACTCTCGCTCTTGCTGTCTCTGTCAAAATAAATACTAAACGTAAAGCAAACAAACAAAAAAAGAAATTGCATCATGAGCTGACATAGAGACTATTATGAGATCCTGGGATTTTATTCTGATGGTATTGTTGGAAGGCACTTTGGGATTTTCTCCCTTTAGGAGTGAGTGAGAATATTTGTGACTAGAAGGATGAGAAGTACATATTGTGAGAAAGAAGGCAGACTGTGGTAAATTTAATTATTGTTGAGAATTTTCTCTGGGTGAATCTCACTGTTGAAAGATTATATACTATTTACATTAAAATTCAGGCTTACTAATATGATTTTCTTTGGCACTGGCAGTATGTGCACCACTTCCAAGTAGAAGCTGAGAGCTTCTGCTATGAAAACGGGGTTGTCCTGTATGTGGGCATCTCATTCAGCCTGGTTATCTGAGTAGACAAGACCTGGAGTAGAGCTGCAGCTTCTCCAAAACCAACAAGTAACATGTGTGAGAAAGAATTTGGTTGTTACAACACTCACACTTTTATTATTGTTGATGTTTTGATGTTACCACTCCAAAAAGCATTGATATCTGGCAGATACATCAGAGTGTATCACTTTTCAGTTCACCCCTCCCTATGATTTTTCATTTCATCCAGAATGAAAGCTCCGATCTTTACAATGACCTGCAAGTCTCTACATAATCTGCCTGCTGTGCTCTGCTCAATTCCTTCCAAATGCCCCAATGTCTAGTCTGGCTACACAGGCTTCTTGGTTCTCTCTAAACCATGTTCCCACCTCAAGGCCTTTGAAGTTGCTCTGCTGTTTGAGTGCATCTCTCCCTCCAGATATTTGCATGGCTTCTCCCTTCCCTTTCTTTAGCTGACCACATAGTCCCTTATAAGGCCAATATCTTATCACACTAAAAGAAACAATAGCTCCTACTTTCACAATTCTTGCATCCCTCATTTGCTTTTTAAAACTTATTTATCAGCAGCACTCTCAACAATAGCTAAATTATGGAAAGAGCCTAAATGCCCATCAACTGACAAATGGATAAAGAAATTGTGGTTTATATACACAATGGAATACTACGTGGCAATGAGAAAGAATGAAATATGGCCTTTTGTAGCAACATGGATGGAACTGGAGAGTGTTATGCTAAGTGAAATAAGTCATACTTATTAGAAGTATGACTCATAAGAAGTATACTCATAAGTGTATACTCATAAGAGTATACTCATAAGAGTATACTCATAAGTGTATACTCATAAGAAGTATACTCATAAGTGAAATAAGTCATACTTATTAGAAGTGTGACTCATAAGAAGTATACTCATAAGAAGGACAGATTCCATATGTTTTCACTCCTATGTGGATCCTGAGAAACTTAACAGAAGACCATGGGGGAGGGGAAGAAAAAAAAATGGTTAGAGAGGGAGGGAGCCAAAACATAAGAGACTCCTAAAAACTGAAAACAAACTGAGGGTTTATGGGGGGTGGGAGATGGGTATTGAGGAGGGCACCTGTTGGGATGAGCACTGGGTGTTGTATGGAAACCAATTTGACAACAAATTTCATAATAATAAAAAATAAAAAAATAAAACTTATTTATCTAATCAGTACTCATCACCATTTATGTTATATGTCTATTTATCATCTGCCTTTACTTCCTAGAGTATAAGTTCTTTGAATTAATTGATATCTGTTTTGTTTCATTGCTATATATACATAGCAGGAGTTAAAAAATATTTCTTAAATAACTTAACCAATTAATGCATGAATGAATATATAAATGAATGAATGAATGAATAAAAAAAAATCAAGATTGTGAAACAGTGGTACATTCCTGACCACTGTGATAGGTTTTAGGGGTGGTATTTGAATTAAGATAGTTCAATCCCGGCAAAATAACATGCAATAATGTCAATATTTTTATGCTTTACATAGTTTAGGGTCTATAATTTTTTAAATGTTTATTTATTTATTTTGAGTTACAGAGAGAGAGAGGAGAATGCAAGCAGGGGAGGGGCAGAGAGAGAGTAAGAGAATCTGAAGCAGGCTGTGTGTTGTGAGTGCAGAGCTGACATAGGGCTTGATCTCATGAATAGTGAGATCATGATCTGAGTTCAAATCAGGAGACAGATGCTTAAGCAACTGAGCCACCCAAGCACCCCTAGAATCTATAGCTTCTATCTCTTTGTGACTGTTCACAAAATATCACAGTTTTAAATAAATGCCTAATCAGAAAGAGTTCCATGCTGAACTATACTGGGTCTTGAGGCAAATGGAAAAACCAGTAAAACTGTAGAAATGATTCTTCCTTCTTTGTCTCCTAAAAGATTTTGTCCTATTTCTCTCTCTCTTTTCTCCACCTCCTCCTACCTCCTTTCTTCTTCTTCTCTTCCACTTCCTTCATCTTCTACTTCTACTTCTTCTCCTTCTCCTCCTCCTTCTCCTCCTCCTCCTCCTTCTCCTCCTTCTATCTCTATGCCTCTCATCTATCTTTTTTATGTTTTTTTTTACTCTTTCTCATTTACTTCATAGTTCCTGCCTACTCTAGTTTCTCATTATCACCTAGCTATTCAACATTACTTGAAATATTCATTTATCCTTGATCCATAGTTTTTTTTGTAGGGCTCTTTGACATTTCAATTTCAGTTTACTTTCTGAAAAAAGAAATTTGGTAAGTTCAGTTTTTTTATGACTACATTTTATGTCATTCGCATTTATGTGTTAAGTACCTATTTGTTGTCACATGTTGGATCAGGCCTGGCTATGGGACCAGTTTTGTTTTGCCAAAAATTGTTGTCTTTGTTAGGTTCTTCCAGAAACAGAACTTAAGCCAGGGATTCAAATGTACTAAGTACTTTGTTTGACAGGTGAAGGAAAAATTTGTAGGAGAGTAGAAAGTGAATATCAGATAGTACACATTGACTATATGAAAGTTTTCATAAGTGATAAGTGATGTGAGGAATGCAATAATAGTGTCTATTAAAGGCATCAAATAGCTGATGAGGTGAAGTCTTAGCATGGCTGGCAAGAGGAGCTGTTAGAAGAACCATCACTGACATCTAGAAAAGTGCAAAAAATTCCCTGAATACAAATTACAGCTTTTATATATGTTTGTTTGGGAGATTTAAAAACTTTTTAATAATTATTGCAGTAACAATTTTTATAAATAATTGAACACATTTATGTCATTTTATGTTAGTGTTTATACATATTCTAAATATATTAGATATACTGAGAGTACTCTTATGCTACATAGAGGGACATTGTCATTAAATATTAATGTCATGCATTAGCAATTGTGATGGAGTATGATAATCAAAATGAGGAAATATAATATATGTACACAATTGCTGAATTATAATGTTTCTACTAGATACTAGAGCGCAATTATAACATTTCTACTAGATGCTAGTGCTCTATGCACTGCATTAAAGAATAGTGAAATGATATAATGTTATGCATAGAGAAAGAAGATGCACCTAATGTTTGTAGGTGACAGCACCCTTCTGGTGATCTTCCAACATTCTAAAAGAAGACTTAAGTCCAGGTTTTTCAATGTGAACTAGTAAAAACTTGTCCCCAACATTTTAAGAGCCGAAATTTATAGTTAACAATGAAATTCTAAAGCCTATCTATCTAATTCTAAACACTATCTTGTTTTTATTTTGTTTTACAAAAAAAAAAAAAAGAGGAAATAAGTTATTTAAGCTTATATTTATAGGCTTAGAGGTTTTAGCCTTCTGGAGATCTTAGTATGGGTTCTTCTAAAACCTTAGACTGAGATAAAAGCTTAGATGCAGGTCGTTTATTGAGCAGCAGATATGAAAGGGAGAGGGGCATAAAATAAGGAAGTAGGATAACTGTGTGTCTATTTCACTGGGGGTACTGAGGACCCAATGGAACATAACTCAGAATAGCTGCTTCAAAAAGGTCAAGAGACTGGAGTATTTATCCATTGGTTGAGGTTTGCCTCTCAGGACATTAGCGTCTTCTGTCCATCTGACCTGCTCCTTGTTAAGGCTGAGTGAGCATCTGTGGCTCCAGAGATTTGACACAAAATAGTAGAGAGAAGTGAATGGCACTCAAGTTGGGATTTTGTCAGGGTACATAGGGACTGCAAGGAAATTGGAAGTTCCTTCCACTTCAACTATTACTCAGATCCACTTGTACTTACTAATTCCATTTTTTTACTGACACTTCAAAATGGCAGCCCATGGTAATCTCTAAAAAAGACTTAAGACCACGGTCATTTTACAAGTGATCATTTTTATTATTTTAACTGATCCATAAAATTTATTTAATAATCATCAACTTCCTCTACCACCGATTCCAGTTTTATCTTATCTCCAGTCTGCACTTCATCTAGTTTTCTTGGTGTGGAGGGTATTAGATCTCCTTCCATGAGAATAGTGAGCCCTTGATTAGCCTACCCGTTTGAGGACATGGTTGCTGCAATTATCCATTCACTATTATTACCTTATGCAGAAACTTCAATCCTTTTGTTATCATCAAACCATAACAAAATACTATAGATTGGTGGCTTAACCAACAGAAATTGATCTTCTCACAGTTCTGGACGCTGGGAAGTGTAAGATCAATATGCCAGCTAATTCAATTGCTGGTGAGAACTTTCATCCTAGCTTGCAGAGAGCCATCTTATTGCTGTGAAAGATTTCTTCAGTGTGTGTGTGTGTGTGTGTGTGTGTGTGTGTGTGTATGTGTGATAGAAAGAGAGAGAGATAGAGATCTTACAAGACAATGAATCCTGTGAAATTAGGACCCCACTTTTATGACCTCCTTTAACATTAATTGCCTCCTGGAAAGCCTTATTTCTGTTTTTGTTTTAAGTTTATTTATTTACTTTGAGAGAGAGCCAGAGTGAGGAAGGCGCAGAGGGAGAGGAGAGAGAGAATCTCAAACAAGCTCCATGCTGTCAGTGCAAAGCTTGACTCAAGGCTTGATCTCACAATTGTGAGATCATGACCTGAGCCAAAATCAAGAGTCAAACACTTAACTGACTGAACCACTCAGGTGCCCCTAAAAAGGCCTATTTCTAAATCAAGTCACAATAAGGGTTAGAGTTTCACCATTTGAATTTTGGGGAAGACACATTTCAGTCCATAGCACCATCATAGCAGCCATTGGTTCAATGTCTATACTTCTTCCTGGAGTAGAGTACATTAACCCCATAAAGCATTGTCCCTGAACTGGTGCCTAAATGGAGGCTTTAAAATACCACTCACAGTGCTATTGCTGGGTCATAGGGTAGGTCTATTTTTAATTTTCTGAGGAACCTCCACACTTCTTTCCAGAGCGGCTGCACCAATTTGCATTCCCACCAACAGTGCAAGAGGGTTCCCGTTTCTCCACATCCTCTCCAGCATCTATAGTCTCCTGATTTGTTCATTTTGGCCACTCTGACTGGCGTGAGGTGATACCTGAGTGTGGTTTTGATTTGTATTTCCCTGATAAGGAGCGACGCTGAACATCTTTTCATGTGCCTGTTGGCCATCCGGATGTCTTCTTTAGAGAAGTGTCTATTCATGTTTTCTGCCCATTTCTTCACTGGGTTATTTGCTTTTCGGGTGTGGAGTTTGGTGAGCTCTTTATAGATTTTGGATACTAGCCCTTTGTCCGATATGTCATTTGCAAAGATCTTTTCCCATTCCGTTGGTTGCCTTTTAGTTTTGTTGGTTGTTTCCTGTGGATCCTGAGAAACTTAACAGGAACCCATGGGGGAGGGGAAGGAAAAAAAAAAAATAAAAGAGGTTAGAGTGGGAGAGAGCCAAAGCATAAGAGACTGTTGAGAACTGAGAGCAAACTGAGGGTTGATGGGGGGTGGGAGGGAGGAGAGGGTGGGTGATGGGTATTGAGGAGGGCACCTTTTGGGATGAGCACTGGGTGTTGTATGGAAACCAATTTGACAATAAATTTCATATATAAATAAAAATAAAATAAAATAAAATAAAATAAAATACCACTCACATATTCTAGCTGACTAACTGTTTCTAGGTGAGGCAATATATGCTAAGAGGAGTGGATTTAGAAAAGTACTGAGGTTTTGTGCCCATTGACTTACCTCTTTTGCCAGAAAATATGTCTATTATTCTGAGGCAGTGTTTTACAAAATCTCAAGTTGATAAATCTGCCACTCAGTAAGCCTTTGGAAATTCCTGCTTATAAGTTACTGTAAATCATTGTAATGTACCCAGTGCATGATAGGTAGCCTCAGACCCATAGCCACTTGCTAACCAATGAACAGGCACTTGTATTCATCGAGGACTCCATAAAACTCTAAAAGCTACTTTTCAAATGGCAAACATTATATTGCCTCAGAGAGCATGTCTTGTTTAAGTGTTTCCTGAGTTTCCCCTATTTGAACTTCCCAGAGATTCCACAACAGGTCTTTTTCTACCAGTGAGATACTTAACAATATTGGATCTATTTTCATAGTCCAAGAGGCAAGAAAGTTGGAACTCAGCCTGGTCCTGAATCTGATATAGATCTTGTTTTAAACACCCACTTGAAACTGGTAGCTTGTGAATCATTTGATAAATGGGTCAAAGCAGTATTTCAACATTTGCTATTTCTGCCTAGAACATTCAAAGAAGTTCACTAAGCACTGTGCCCCTTTTTTTACTGGTAGAGTATTTGGGTACAAGGACTTGTCATTTACTTTATATATACTAGCATGACTATCTACTGGCATGACCTCTATCATTGTTCCCCTTAAAAGCTTTATCTGAGTTGAAAGTGCTGAATCCTTTGGGGGTTTACTTACCACTCACTAGTACAAATGCTTCTTACTAGGACATTTAGGCTACTTTCCACTATTTATTCTTAAGGCAAAATTACATTGATGACCTCCATGTATTAGACCAAAGTGGTATTCTGCAGAATATCAAGTAAGTTATTATCTCTGCAGGCTATTATTTGAGAGAGAACAGGACAGTTGACATAGCTCTTGAGTAAGAACTGCTAACTTTTACATGTAAATGGAAAATGCATTTGATCCTTTTTATTCCCAGAGATTGAAAAACTACGCTTGTCATAAAAGTAGCTATGTACTAAGTGCTAAAGACTGTTGCTCTGTTTCCAGCAAAGATGCTCCATCCAAGTACAGCAGCTACATTTGGGCCACTTGTTTGTTAAGTTCTCAGTAGTCCATTGCCATCTTCCCAGAATTATGTTTGTAGAAGCTACACTGGCTGATTGAACAGGAGTATAACAGGACCACAATCTACATAGACTTTATATATGTGGCAACAGTATTTATAATTTCACCTGGGATTCAGTATTTCTTCTTGCCAGAGAGTAATTGAGTTCCACAATCCCTTCCTTTAAGACTGTTGTCTAGGAGCTACAACAACTGACAGCAAATATTTTAGTTTCTGTTTCTCAAAAAGTAAAGCCTGAGACAAGGACTTGGAAACAGTTTATTTAGGAGTCAATTCACAGGAAGAAGGAAAGAAATAGAGGAGAATGTGCCACAGCAAACAATTCAAAGACAATAAAGCATGCATTATAGGAAGTGGTTACTGCTGTGTGCAACTGAATCTTACCACCATCAGAGACTCTGTGAAGAACCATGTAAAATACCATGTCCCTCTGTCAGAAGGACAAGAGACTGAGGTTTTTATTTACCTCTCTTGTTATCCATAGTTTGAGGGTTGTGGTAGGCAGAATAATGGCCCCTCGAAGATGTCCACGTCCTAATGCCTGGGATCTGTGAATATGTTAGTTACATGGCAAAGGGAATTAGCCTTGTGGCTCAAATGAAGGTAGCTAATGAGCAGATCTTAAAACAGAAAGATTATCCCAGATTACTTGTGTGGGTCCAGGGTGATTGCAAGGATCTTTAAAAATGGAAGAAATAAGCAGAAAGTCAGGTGAGGTACTGTGAGAAAGACCGAACCAGCCATTGCTAGCTTTGAAGATAGAAAGAGGCCAGACGCCAAGGAACAGCCTTTAGAAGCTGGAAGAGTCCAGGAAGCAGATTCTCTCCTTGGGTCTCCAGAAGGAAAGCAGCCCTGCCACCACTATTGATTTTAGTGGTGAGACACATTTCAGATTTCTAATCTCCAGAGCCATAAGATAATAAATTTGTGTTGTTTTATGCTATTAAGTTTGTGGCAGTTTGTTAAAACAGCAATAGGAAACTCATACAAAGGTTATCTTGAGAGCTGCCCTGTGTTTGGAGTCAGTGACTCTTACAGTTTCAGAGAAAGCCCCGAAGCAGAAAAGTAGAAAAGCAGCACTCACTTTTATTAAGATACTCTGAAAGCACATGGAAACTGTCAAACTCAATCCCAAGTGAAATGAGAGCCACTTTGAGGGATGGTGACACAGGCACCCAAACCTTCTGCTACACCATTGTGTCCTCTTTTTGCAGGTATGAAGAAATTATCTAACTTATTCACTCATTCATTCATTCATATATTATTTGAGTGACTGATAAATAGAACCCACTTAATGATATATTAAAATGCCCCATACTCCTTTGAAGGAAACTCTACATAGAATTATTTTATGCCAGCCACTGCACCATTTATCAGCTAAATACATTTCTAAAATTGTCAGAGATTTTAATGAAAAACAATTGAAATGTTAGAGTTGCATGTCAAAAATCAGAGCTGTATGAGAAGTGATATAATGATCAAATTACAATTTGGGTGAATATATGAGAGACAACAACAGTTTGAAAATATGAGCAGGGAGTTTACCTGACTTGCTATCATTAGAGTTGATTAAAAACCCTTTAAGCAAGACAATAAGACAAAAATAAAAATTGATGGATTTTACTTGTTAAAAAATAATTTTGTTGTCTCCAAGTGATAAACAATACTAAATAATGAATTACTATGTGATAAAAATGGAATAAAAGTTACATAATGATTACTTAATAATATATTTTTAACGTCTTAGTGGAAAATGGGCAAAGTATAGAAAGAGAAGTTTACGGAAAAGAAATATAAATGACAAGATATAAAAAAAAGTCAGTCTCATTGCTTGTGAGTTAAATAAATAAAAACCTTTAACAATTATAAAATGTTTTAATCTATAATACTATTAATCATTAAAAATTCTTGATAATATCTAGAGTTAAAGAAGGTAAAGATACTGTGAATTTGGTGAGATTATAAATCAGCCTGCCTTGTATAGAAGGCAACATTGTGCACAATGTAAAATGTACATAAGCTTTGAGGTAAAAATTATTAAAAAAAATGATCATTAAAGTGGGTTGAATGTTGTGTTCCCCCTAAATTTGTATGTTGAAATCCTAAGTCCCAATGTAATGGTAGGTGGCAGGGCTTTTGGTAAGTAATTGGATCATGAAGATGGATGGAGCCCTCATGAATGGGATTAGTGCCTTTATAAAGAGACCCTAGAGAATTTCCTTACCCTCTCTCTATCATGTGAGGATGCATGGAGAAGTCAGCAGTCTACAACCTTGAAGTGAGATCTCACCAGAACTTGAATATGCTGTTCTCTGATCCCAGACCTCCAGTTTCCAGAACTGTGAGAAGTAGATTTTTGTTGGTCATAAGCCACCCAGTCTATAGTACTTTCCTAGAGCAGCCTGAAATAAGACAATCATGCAAGTTCACAAAAGTATATGGACACATATGCTCATTAAAGTATTGTGTATAGCAGAGAAACCTTGGATTCAATCTGAATATCTGCCAGTAAACAACTAAACAACTTCTTAAATAACTTAGTGACATATATTCACACAATAGAATATTATAATAGAAAATGTTATAAATATGTTTATGTGTGTGTTTGTGTATGTATGTACTGCACTAGTTATTAACATTATAGAGAGGATTAGTGGTAATGATTACTGGGGTATATCCCATATACCTTATGATAAAATATGGAATTTTATGTGATATATGTATATAATATAATGTTATATATTTGAATATATATTCTATATTTTATAATTATAAAAATAACATATATTTTGGGAACAAACAACCAAATTGGTATTCTATAGGTAAGTCTTAAAGCAAGAGAAAGTAAAACCCAAAGGAGAAAAGAAACATGCACTTCTCATCATATCTGTGATTTTGGCTGCCTAATTCACATGTGGATCTCTGACTAGTGATGAGAACAAAAACAGGCAGCTTTAGTGAATGTTACAAACATCTCAGTGGGGATGAAGTTACAAAGAGGTGGGGTCCAGGGGTGTAGAAAATATGAAGAAATATTGACTATAGTGATTTAGGAGAGGATGCATTTCTTTCTTTCTTTTTAAAAATTGTTTATTTATTTTGAGCAGGGGAGGGCAGAGGGAGAGAGGGAGGGAGAGAGAGAATCCCAAACAGGCTCTGTGCTGTCAGCACAGTGCCCTACATGGGGCTCAATCCCATGAACTATATATAGATCATTACCTGAGGCAAAATCCAGAGTCGGATGCTGAACTGACTAAGCCACCCAGGTGCCCTAATAAATTTATCTCTAATATGGAAGAGGATTCATGGGAAATACAGATAAAGGGTCTATAATATCATCAAAGGATCCACAAAATAGTCAAAACTCACAAGAAATCCTTATGAGCCAAAACATGGACAACTAACAGTTGTTACTATTAAATAGTTGACCAATATGCTTTATAAATGTTTAAATCATTTTAAGATCAGTTGTGCTGATTTATAATCCCAATGTATCTAGACTTTATAAATGTTTAAGTCTTCACTTTAGTTTTTTCTTAAATTTTCAACTGTTGGATATTTATGGATTTATCAGTAACTTAGAAATGAATAAAAGATGTTTATTTTGTATTCAGGTGAAAATGAATAGAGCTATGAATTTTCCGGGCTTACTCATATAGTGGTTAATGGCTATGGCTCAGAAGTTAGGAAGGCCTGAGTTTGAATTCTCTAACACTCTAACTGTAGGAGGCTTAAGAAACCTGATATTTAAATTTCTTATGTTCTTTAAAAAGGATAATAAGGTTATTATTGTTTATAGTTATTGTGGTTAAATTATTATGTATATTATTCTAGGTATAGTGCCTTGCATAGAATAAGTACTGAATTGACCAATCACTATTTTTAATCACCCCTTTTGAACTCTCACAGTATTTTGACTCTCTCTCTGCAGCCCTGCTACAATAATTATAATTGGATTTGACATCCTTTCCTCTGTTATAAGGCACTTTATTGTTTAATCCTGACCCTACTACTTTATACACATGCTCTAGCCATACTGGAAATGCCGGACATTTATTAAACCTTATTTCAATTTTTCCTACACATTTCTTTCCCTACTTGAAGTCTTTTTCTCCCTTTGTATCCACCCCGCCCATTCATAATTCATTCTGTCCTTAAGACTTAATTACTCTCGGGGCGCCTGGGTGGCTCAGTCGTTTAAGTGTCCGACTTCAGCTCAGGTCATGATCTCACAGTCCATGAGTTCAAGCCCCATGTTGGGCTCTGTGCTGACAGCTCAGAGCCTGGAGCCTGCTTCACATTCTGTGTCTCCCTCTCTCTCTGTTCCTCTCTTGCTCATGCTCTGTCTCTCTCTGTCTCAAAAATAAATAAACATTAAAAAAAATTCTTAATTACTCTCTAGATTGTTTCTCTCATGTACTCCCATAATCTCTCTGCTTCTCTGTATATATTTATCACTTAACCACTGAGTACTTATTTGTGTTCCTAACAGTTTAAAACTCAGTACTTAGCAGGGCTGTCATAAAGCAGACTCAATTAATGAATGATTTTGAAAAAAGAGGAAAAATGAAAGAAAAGTTAGAAAGGAAGGAAGGAAGGAAGGAAGGAAGGAAAAGGAAAGGAAAGAGAAAGAAAGAAAGAAAGAAAGAAAGAAAGAAAGAAAGAAAGAAAGAAAGAAAGAACGAACGAGGGGTAGGTAGAGGAAAGAAGGAAGGAGGAAGGGAGGTAGTGAAGAAAGGAAGTAAGTTGCTTTTAGGTCTTAACCTCTTATAATTCATGTTATTATCAGGAGATGGAATTGCTAGAGAGGATCAGGCTGTTCTAGTGTAAGACTTTAGTCTGAAGCCAAAAGTTAATGATGGAAAAGTTCAGCCAGGTCCCCTCGAGAGCATCAACATCCTTTCATCCAAACCCACCTTATCTCACATTTCTGATTATCCTTCTACTCTGTTCTTCAAAATCATTCAAGATCAATATTGCACGTGGCCCTGATTGGGCTAGTGATCTCTCCTGTCCTGCCTTCTGCTGCATCTTGATGGCTTAGTACAGATCCCTGTTAACAGCTCCTACCTGATGCCAATGCCACCTGCTATGGCAAAAGAATTTGTAATACAATTATTAAATTCACTAATAACATTTAGGCTATTTAGTTTGATAGTGACTTCTGTTCAAAAGGTACCCCTTCCACATGTCATGAGATGAAACGAAAATAATTCCTTTGTCTGTAAATGCCTATGCTGGCTGAAAAATGTTCAGCTTTTGAACAGCTTTTTCTGAACAGACTTTTAAATTGAGGATTGTTACTAGTTTCTAACAAAAAAGTCCTTCCTCAATTTCCACCATATAAATGAGGTCGGGTTTAAAGCCAATGATCAGGGGTACCTGGGTGGTTTAGTTAGTTAAGTATCTGACTTCAGCTCAGGTCATGATCTCATGGTTCACGAGTTCGAGCCCCGCATCAGGGTCTGTGCTGACAGCTCAGAGCCTGGAGCCTGCTTCTGATTCTGTGTCTCCCTCTCTCTCTCCCACTCATGCTGTCTCTCTCTTTCTCTCAAAAATAAACATTAAAAAATAAAAAAAAAACAAATAAAACCAATGATGAAGTGCCTGCCCCCTTTTGTAGTCTTAACAATACATAAATAATGTAAATAATACAATATATATTATACACTTAGATAAGTAACATATTTAAACATGCATGTCTTAAAATAATGATATACATTTATTATAAGAGTTTTCAAAGTAGGTTCTCATAGAAATATATTTGATTCTCACAAAAATCAGTTAATTAGGCATGAAAGTTATATCCATTTCAGAAATATAAATGTGCATCAAAGACACTTAAATATAACTTCCTGTAAACTTTTCCTATTGTAAAATTGTAGACTCATTTTTAGAATGTAGTGCTTTTATGTAATACCATGTCGATTTCCAAGCCTACAGCATAATTAACAGTTTAACAAATGAGAATGCCAAATAATTTTTCCTTTTTAAAAAATAGTAGACTTTTTTAGAACAGTTTAAGTTTACAGGAAAATTGAGCAGAAATTAGAGAGTTTCTATATTACTCCTCTCCCCCTCTATTGTTAACATTTTGGCTTGATGCTGTACATGTGTTATAATTCATGAACCAATACTGATGATGATGATGATGATGATGATGATGATGATTATTAAGTGAAGACTGGGGTTTTTACTGTATGGGATTAGCCAAATGCAAATGGCATGTATCTACTATTCCAGTGTAAAACAGAATAGTTTTATTTTTCTAAAAATTCACCTTTTGCTTTTTTCAGTTGTTACAATACTTAGCAATATTGGGATGCAAGTGTGGGGGTGGGTGAAGGTGTGTTTCTAACATCCCTCCAACCCCCAGGTAACCATTGGTCTTTTTATTGTCTCTATAGTTTGCCTTTTCTAGGATGCCATATAGTTGGAATCATATAGTATATGGCCTTTTCCAATTGGCTTATTTCACTTTGCCATATGCATTTAAGGTTCTTCATGTCGTTTTGTGGCCTGGTAACTTATTTCTTTTTATTGCTGTTAATATTCTATTGCACCATAGTTTTTGTTTTGTTTTTGCTTTTGTTTTGTTTTGCTTTGTTTGTTTGTATCCATTCACCTGTTATTGAAAGATATCATGGTTACTTCTATGTTTTGGCAATTAGGAATATAGCTGCTGTCAATATCTGTGTGCAGGGGTTTTTGTGGACATAAGTTATCAGTTCTTTTGGGTTAATACCAATGTGTTCAATTTCTAGATAGCATGGAAAGAGTATGTTTAACTTTGTGAGTTTTTGACAAACTGTTTCCAACATGGCTTTACCATCTGGCATTCCCACCAGCAATGAATGAGCATTCCTATGCTCCACATCCTAATCAGCATGTGTTGTAGATGTTTTAGATATTGAAGGGTTTTGTTTGGATCTTTTGTCTACTTTTTAATTGAGTTGTTTGTTTTCTTGTCAATGAGTTTTAGCAGCACTTTGTTTGTTATGTTTATCAGATATGTCTTGCTAAGATTTTCTCCCAGTATGTGACTTGGATTTTCATTCTTTCAAGAGTGTTCTTTGCAGAAATATTTAATTTTAATGAAGTCTAACTTATCAATTCTTTCTTTCTTAGACTTTGCTTTTTGTGTTATATCTAAAAAGCCATTGCCAAATCCAAGGTTACTCAGATTTTCTTGTATATTATCTTCTAGAAGTTTTAGAGTGTTGTGTTTATATGTAAGTCTATGGTTGTAATAATATACTTCCTTTACCAATTTAAATCATCAATAGAAATGGCTTTAGTGTAGTTGTTAAAAACAGTGTTTCATGTCAGTCTTTCTGGGTTCTAATTTTGGGGGTACCAACCTACTTGGTGTGACCTTTTTAGATTGCTTAAGTTTTCTGTGTTTTCACTGATTATATAATAGAACCTAATAGTAGTGCCTACAATATAAGGTAGGGTTGTATAATATAATGTAATATGATACATTAATAGACATAATGAAGGATTAATCGTAATGATTGTGTTGTGTTGTAGCAAAATGATTTACTCAGATACTATTGAGATGGAGGAGACTTTGGTCCACATTCCGTATTGCTTCTGTCTCCTTTGTGCCCATCTCTATTGTATCTTACTATTGCCATGATCCTGACTGAGGCAGCATTAACCAAACCCAATGACCCATTTTGTTCTGAGTTTGGAAAACTCTGTTACAATTTTGTCTAAAAGAGAAATAAATTATAAGTAAATAAGTCATGAGGTCATTTTTTAAATATACATTAAAGAATATAAACTTTGTGACTTGTATTTTGCCCACTCAACTATGTTTGGTTCTCTGGATATTTACTACTTGATAATAGTAAATCTTTGCTTCTCGAGGTTATTTGGTTGGGGAGAAGGAAAAGGAAAATAAAGAGAGAGAGAAAAAAACTTCAGCCACAACAAACAATAGATACCAAATGCTAAGTAAATAAAACTATAAATTCAAATACATATGTTAATTTCTTTGTTATAATTAAGAGCACATCATTTAATTGCACATAAATAAATAATATACTGAAAAATATAAACATCGTATGAGTAGCTATTCAACTAAACTATCATTATATTGTTCTTTTATCATGTTGCAGAACTCTATGGGTTACTTATTGACAAAGGCCCATTATGGAGTGCTGCAAGGTGTGTGTTAGGCTCCTACAACTGCTCCTCTCTTTAGACTGGCGTATCTAGCTATCATTTTATATGTTACCATTCTTAGGATTCCAGCAAAACACAAATTAGATTTGGGAAGGCATTCACAAATAGAAAGTAAGAAAAAATTGGTTATTCCATGGGTATATGGGAAATTTCAGTACTCTCCTCTCAATTTTGCTGTGAACTTAAAACTTTAAAAAATAAAGTCTATTTTAAAAAATTGGTTATTCTTTACAAATGGATGAGTATAATACATAAATCCAGGAGCCCTAAGTAACCCTGTTTCCTTATACTGACTGGGGAGCAGATGAGGCTGAGCCACCAAAAGAGACAAAAGAACAGAAGAGAAACATGAAGTGGGGCTCATATGAGAACTGGAATGTACTACTGGCCTACCTGATTCCACTAATTTCCAAAGGCCAAAGTACATTTTGTTCCAGACTTCAATTAAGCAACTCCATTAATAAAATATTCCCTTTTGCTTATTGTAGATAGGGGCTTTTGTGAATTGCAGCAATATATAAAAAGCCCTGGATATAACATGAGAAAATAAATTAAGGGTGATAGGATTAATGGGATACTGTCTGGAAAGGGAAAACTGTATCACCAATGCTAACCTCTTGACTTCCTGATCCTGCCTATTTTAACTTGAGATCCCTTCAGTATTTTTTCTTTTTTCTTTCTTTTCTTTTTCTTTCCTTTCCTTTTCTTTTTTTTTTTTTTTTTTAAATTTTTTTTTTCAACGTCTTTTATTTATTTTTGGGACAGAGAGAGACAGAGCATGAATGGGGGAGGAGCAGAGAGAGAGGGAGACACAGAATCGGAAACAGGCTCCAGGCTCTGAGCCATCAGCCCAGAGCCTGACGCAGGGCTCGAACTCACGGACCGCGAGATCGTGACCTGGCTGAAGTCGGACGCTTAACCGACTGCGCCACCCAGGCGCCCCTCCTTTCCTTTTCTTTTTTTTCTTTTCTTTTCTTCCTTCCATCCTTCCTTCCTTCTCTCCTTTCTGTCTCTTTCTTTCTCCCTTCCTTCCTTCTCTCCTTTCTCTTTTTCTTTCTCTTTCTTTCTTTCTTTCTTTCTTTCTTTCTTTCTTTCTTTCTTTCT
>NW_024412406.1:7367199-7483789 GCF_014898765.1 Herpailurus yagouaroundi
TCTTTCTTTCTTTCTTTCTTTCTTTCTTTCTTTCTTTCTTTCTTCTTTCAAGGTGGAGTTCCCCTTATTTTTTGTTTAATTGTAAGTTTGAAGAATTCTAGAATTGAAGTGTTATGTAGACCAGCAATACCCAAGTTAATATTCATCAGAATTTCTTCTGTCAATTTTTAACCATAAAAATGTTCAGTTTCCACACCTGCATTTATGGTTCAGTAGGTCTGTGGCAGAATCTGCGAATCAATATTGTTATGAAACATAACATATGAAATGATTCAAATGTTTCATTTGAGAAATGTTGTTCTAGACCAAATCTTTCTATTCTTAAAACTTCTTTTAGTTTTCAAATTTCATTGTGACCAACCTTGGGTATTTAAGTTTCCTGTTAATTGAATCTCATCCACTATTCATCATAAAGTACATTTCCATAATAATTTTTAATTTGTTCAAGTCATTTTCTGAGTTCAAGTTTCATTTTCCTTTTTAGCTTTGCCATCATAATTTGTCAGTTCAATAATTCACTACTAAGCTAAATATCTACAACTCACTACCTAACTCAAAATTGGCATCCATTCTTTTGGTCTTTTCTTATTTTGTGTCTTTAATATCAATAATTGGGAAATAATGATTTTCTGGCTTTCCCATGCCCATTTCCAATTGCTTTTGATTTTAGCTTTTATGGAGAAAGCTGTGACACTCTACTGTTTGTGACCAAGACAAATCATATTTCTTGAATAGTGATCAGCTCTTAGTGATTCTTGGCAATTTTTGATGGTTGCATTCTCTACTGCAACCATCTCAACCTTCACTACCTTAGTAGCTCAAGTGATATTTGACCTTTGCAGATGACTTCAACACTGTTTACTGAGACAGAAATCAATCTAAAGTCAGATTCCTTACTTTGTCTTACCTCTACCTCAAAATCTCTCTTTATCTTTAGTTTACATTTCCTTTTCAGTTCTTAACTCTTAGGAAGATCTGCTCCTTTTCTTTACCAAGACTAACCCCTAGATTTGTGTTCTTTATCTTATCTTTTGTGTCTCAGACTCTTATTGCATCAATTATTCTACTTGCTAGCATCTTTAATCTTTTGTTTTCTACTGGATTCTTCCCTTCTGCCTTCAAATATGTTTTGGTCTCCCCATCCTTGCACAAGAGAGGTTGCTCCATAAATATTTAATGAAATGATATTGAATTGAATTGAACTTAATTCTTCAAGCTCACAGAGTTACTAGTGACAGAGCCAAAAAAATTAAAATACAGGATTCCTGACTTTAGTTCAATAATCTTCCTAAAGAAAAACAAACATTTCTTGAAGGTATATTTTGCAACTAAATATCTTCCAAAATCTAAATCTAGTGACTATATTTGTTAAAGTACAGATGTTTAATCCACTAAAATGTAATATTGTTTGTCTACTCATCAGTAAATACTATTGATCCTAATATAGTATCTATTTGGTCATTAAAATCTCATGTTATACATTATACATGTAAATAATTAGTTACAGAATTGGAAACATATTAGTCATGTATGATGGATAAACTAATTTGAATGGCTTATTTTATTACATCATTTAAATACTGTTATAGGTTAACTTAATACCAAAGACTTTTTATTTATTACCAAATTGATTATTACTTAATAGCTTACCATATTTATATCTCAGAGATGCTTGAGAAACAGTCACTATTAATTTAAAATCAATTATAATAGTTGAATAAAGAACCGTTATCCCTTTTTCCTGTCTAGAAAATAAAGTCTTAGGATAAAAACAATGCATCACTTTTTAGAACTGAAATCTATTCTGAGAAAAATGATGCCAGTCACACACATGCAGAACAAACCTCTGACCAGACATAATTTTATTATATTAATTTATTGGTTAACTCCTCTTGGGCTGCTGTACACATAACAGGAGCCAGGCTATGAATTGCAAAATACATTCACAGGACATAACCAGATGCCCAGCATTTCAATGTTATATAAAGGAGCATTCTCTTGAACACGAATCTCAACCTCTGGTTTCTTGTTTACATAAGACTATGATTCCTTTTCTTTTCCCTGAAATAATAGAATTACATGATAACAAATTTTAAGTGAAAACACTTACATATAGTAGATATATGATCATATCCTTTCAAGCTGAAGCTATGGATTCTGAAATTTGGTACTTGTTTAGGTAGATGCCTAGAGATAATAAATACAGTACATCTTATTGATTTGACTACCTTTTGGTTTTACACATTTCAAAATTGCACAAGGAAATAATTTTAGGTCATATTCTCTAAAATATGGTATATATGATTTTCCAACACCTGAAAACTTCCTACCTAGGTTGACTATAAATTCATAATTTTTACATTTATGTAAACAAATCGTATGCCATTTCTAATTCTAAGCTTTTATCACACAGAACTTATAATAACTTTGTAATAATTTTAAAATATAAAGTTTAAGATGAATAAGAACCAAACTTGTATGTGTCTTAATGCTGCACATGATATCTGCCCATGTACACCCAGCATTAGTATTGATGCTTGATGCTTTTACCACTTCACCAGACTAGGGATGGTATAATCATGTATGTTGCATATGACTTTGATATTAGAGGTGGATTATGAACAATGGCTTGTACAAGACCACAATAGGTCTTAAGTAGTCTTAGCTAAGATCTTTGAATGTTCCAGCAAGTCAGTTCTAATATTTCTATTTTGTCATGAGGATGAGAAAGGTTTATATAGGAAATCTGTTGATGATTTTATATAAATCTTTGCAAAATATATTATTAGAAACATATATTAACTTTATTCTACTTCTGTCATTAAAATAATGATCCTAGATAATGTAACCAATCACAAAATAAAACAGGATGCATACTTTGGTTATATGGAAACATTTATTTATGCCATCATCAGTGTCACCCTGCTAACATTTACATCCTGTTTAGAAGGGAGGAAGAAGATAAAAATTCCATTTTACCCTTTGTTTGGCATTGTTGAACCTATTTTTAACAGGACTAATATCTTTCAGTATCTTCTAGTCAGCACTTCTCAATCAGATGTAGAGAGAGAATGGGAGTTGATTGGGGGAAGCAATATATCCTCAGAGAATTTGGGATATTTTACTATAGGTTGTATTATTGTTAAAAATTTTAAACTTCAAAAATTATTTTAAATACATCGAGAATGATCATTCTTTCCTCTAGCTTTATGTCATAAAATGTCTTAATATCTTCATCATTCTAATATAGTTTTTATACTACATACTTTATTTTATAATAAAAATGTGTTACATTTTAAGATAAGTCTTAGGTATTTTGCCATTATGTGTCTAACATTATATGGACACTTTTTGGTTGTTCAGTTTCTTGATTTGCACTATCTTAGGCATTACAAACTAAGAAGATTAGAAAATATCTTCCAGCATTCAACTCCTTGTTCTCATGCTTTAGTAACATTGGCCTCATTTTCTTCTTAATGTGTCAAGCCAGTTTCTATCTCATGGCCTTTTTACTTGTTATTCTCTTTGTAGAAACATACTCTTCCACTGACTCTTATCATCTGGTTTCTGTTCAAATTTCTCTTCCTTGTAAAGAATTATCTGATTACTCTTTCTAAGGTTGCCTTCCCAGCCCACTTTATCTTTGTGACACTCATCAATATTTGACTTTATTTTTATTTATTTGCTTATTGTCTTTCTTTTCCACTAGAATGTGAAATCCATAAGGTAAAGGCATCGCATCTTGTTTACTGCTCTGTTTGCATTGCCTGGAATATCAATGACTGGTACATTTTTGATACTCAAAAATGTTCTGACTCAGTAAATAACTGGATGAATGAATCAATCAATGAATTAATATATGGTATCTTGCCTCAAGTGACTCACTGTCTAATGAGCCTGTCAATTACTATTACCTAAATATATTGTGAATATCACATTTATTTATTAAAGTTACCATCTCAATCTTCTGAAAATGATTACCAGCTCCATTGAAACTGGGATAAAGCAATAACATTATCTGTCTTAAATGAACAGCAGTGTTTTCTAATCTTACAAATACTAATACAAACAAGAAAAAACATGTTAGAAGGAAAGGCAGTTTATTAAAATTTTATTGGTTGATAATCTTTAATCTGATTCTTTTATTTTTATTTAGCTTTTATATATCAAAATACAGTAATTCATATGGTTACATAGAGAAGGTAATCAAATCATTAAAAAATTTCTCTTTAGAACCAAAGCATAAGAGACTCTTAAAGACTGAGAACAAACTGAGGGTTGATGGCGGGTGGGAGGGTGATGAGGGTTGCTGGGGGGTGGGAGGGTGAGTGATGGGTATTGAGGAGGGCACCTTTTGGGATGAGCACTGGGTGTTGTATGGAAACCAATTTGACAATAAATTTCATATATTGAAAAAAATTCTCTTTAACATCATTGATCATGGATATCAAAGCAGATAAATAAATTAGAGTGTTGCTATGAGTGCAATTTCCTTATATGTCCCCAAATTCAAATTATTCATTTATCATTTTAAAAATGTTTATTCATTTTTGGGAGACAGAGAGACACAGAGCACAGGCAGGGGAAGGACATAGGGAAAGGGAAACACAGAATCCAAATCAGGTTCAAGGTTCCAAGCTGTCAGCACAGAGCCTGATGCAGGGCTCGAACCCATCAACCATGAGATCATGACCTGAGCTGAAGTCAGATGCTTAACTGACTGAATCAACCAGGCACCCCCCAAAATTCAAATTTAAAAAATAAGTTGTCAAATTTCAAGTGTGAAGTTTAGTCCCTTTCATATAATAGGAATTTAATACATGCTTTTAAAGAAAACAAAATTGTGTATTAAAACTCGTGAACTCACTTATGGAAATCTAATGAAATTATTGGCCTCCATAACTAGAGCAATATTTCCCACTCTCTGTGGTGATGGAAATGTTCAATAATCGGTGCTGTCCAATATGGTAGCCACTAACCATTTGTAGCTCTTGAGTACTTGAAATGTGGCCAATGTGGCTGAGGAACTGATTTTTAAATTCTGTTTAACTTTTAGAAACTTTGATTTAAGTATAAATTCTTGTACATGGCTAATGGTGGTGGTTACTATTTTGGAGATTCTCTTATTCAATGTCAAAGATAATAATTTCTAACAGCTTAAGTACTGTCTATTTCGGAGCTCTCAGTTGTCACAGTGTTCTGGATATGAATAACCTTGATTTTAATCTAAATCTTTTAGCTTTTTACCCTGCTAAAGTCCATAGTATATTGAGGTTCTACATAGCATTCCACTGTGACACATTTCTCATAAAGGCTAGATGTGATACCCCATAAATTTCTTCCCAGATATAATTCTGTGATATTTGAAAAAGTAATGTGAAAATGTAGCCATTTAATGGATAATCATTGTTATTTCTTTTGTGTTGATTGGGGAGAAAATGTCAGATTGTGAAAAGGAAACTAGTTCATAACTCTAAAAGGTGGATGGCTGTCATATAGAAGCCCAAGTAAATCTCTCCCGTTTTCATCAGTGGTTTTCTTATATAAGAACTGTTACCTAAGTCACTGAAAAATTTTGAATAGCATAGAGTGAAAGCATTTTATAAGAAAATAATTTGTCATTCTACAGTATTACAAAGCATAAATATGGACGTAATGCTCCATCTCCTACATAAGAATTTTAATGACACAATTAACACTAACTGGGGTGAAGTAAACATTATATTTTTAGTTTTTTTTTTTTTTAATTAGAGATTGGGCTGTGGAGTTTAACACTATCTGTCAGTACTTTTTACAAGTTACTTATTTAGTTACCCAGATGTTGATAACAACTGTACTCACCTTGCAGAGCTATCATGAGAATTATATTGGAAAATATATGAAACATGTTTAGCATGGTGTCTGGCACATAGTAGGCATGAGGTAAATGTCGTTTTCCATTTTTCTTTTTTTCCCAGGAGCCATTATTGGCACCATTAAGAGAGCAAAGCATGAGAGAGGGTTAGGACTTTTTTCCCCTGTAAATTGAGGTAACCTGCTTGGAACATCAGTGTACATAGATATATACTTGCCATAGACAAGAGAAGGAAGAATCTTCCATTTTAAGATAATAAGAATACAACTCATACCTCTACTGAGACGTTAGTTCTTTTAATAGGTACCTTTGCCAAGTAAATCATGATTTTGAAGAAAACAGCCACCTTTTACTTGCACACTATGATTAACATTACAAAAATACACAAAATAAGACTTATTTTATTTCCAAATGTCCACATATAGAAGATTACAGAAGGTGATGTAAGCTCCATAAGTCTTTTTTTAAAAGAACGTTGTGGGGAAAATGGTGGAGCAGTAGGAAGAGCAAGAAACTAAAGGATGCTTGACTTTTCTGGTTTGTGTCATTTTTACCTTAACATATTTTTCTGCATGTTCATTTCCTTTGTGTGCTTTTCTTTCTTAAAGAATAAAAGAAAATCTGCCTCATGAAAATGCAGGAGAGTCATCCCACATAAAGACCATCTTTAAAATGCGCATTATTTATTTGACAGACTGTAATGGCTGTTTCAAGGATATTATGGGCTGTCACGTGAATATGTATTTTAGAATGAATACTATAGTACAAATACTGTGCTTGCACAATGCACATCAAAAATATAACCTAATGAAATCTCTTTTGAAGATTAGGCAATGTATGAGGGTATCCTGGAAATAGAAAACCCAGTTGAGTTAAAATAAGAAAAGACCTTATAAGCCCTAAATGATACATAGGTCAACTTCTTTGGGAGGTGAGGGAATAGAAAAGGAAAACAAAACAAAACATCACCAAATCTTGAGTGGTAATTATATTTTCAACTCTTGGTTTTGATATCAAGTAAACTAGAGCTATTTGGAATTTTCTATCTGGTTGATGTTGATAAATCATGAGTGTTTTAGAATTATATTACATGTGTAAAATTTCAGGCCATTATCGCACTCAAGATTATTAATAAATTAGAAGATTCAATGAAGGAAAGATAATTCATGCATCTAACACATCTTATGTGAGTAACTCTCATTCTTATGGTTCTATATTAAGTTCAGTAACAGATACAAGATATAATAAACATCAGTCTTACCTGAAAGAACATGGAGTCAAGAGGGAAGCTGTAACATGATATAATTTACTACAACATCAGGCTAAAAACACTAAGGGATATAAAAGGCATATAGATAGGTGCTTCCACAGTCTTATAGGAAATAATAAGCAAAAAAACCCCCAAATATGGTATATCTACAATAAAGGCAGATGGATGTCTTTCATTTATGAGTTGCATTTCATCAATAATTATGACTTGAACTCAAAGTGACTTTTTTCTATTGTTCTCACCCAATATTATAAACTTTTTTTTTTAATGTTCAAGAAGTTGTTTGCTTGAGAACATGCAACGATATACTCTATAGGTATTGTTATACTTCAAATTATTTCAGTGATTATCAGGGTTTTCTAATTCAGATTGTCTAAGAAATCTATAAAATAAATATAATACATAAATTTCAAATAAACCATTGATTTTAATTTTAATAGATACCTTATGTCTTTTTTTTTTAATTTTTTTTTCAACGTTTATTTTATTTTTGGGACAGAGAGAGACAGAGCATGAACGGGGGAGGGGCAGAGAGAGAGGGAGACACAGAATCGGAAACAGGCTCCAGGCTCCGAGCCATCAGCCCAGAGCCTGACGCGGGGCTCGAACTCACGTACCGCGAGATCGTGACCTGGCTGAAGTCGGACGCTCAACCAACTGCACCACCCAGGCGCCCCCCTTATGTCTTATTTTTAATAAGACATCTTTTTTCCTTTATTCCCTAAATATTGTCAACATCGAGTTCTTTTATGGATTTACAGATGATTCTGCCAATCAAAGCTCCTTTGTTTCTAAAATTTTTTAACAGAACAAAATTTCTCTGTAGTGCATCTTTAGTGATCTCCAGAAGAATTCACAGAACTCAGAATAAAGACATGAAGTTACAGAAAGCAAAATCTGGCATAACTACCAAAATTATTGATATTAAGCTATTTTTTAAGCTATTTATTTATTTTGAGAGAGAGAGAGAGCGTGTGCATGCACAGAGTAGGGGCAAAGGCAGAAGGAGAGGGAGAGGAAGAGGGAGAGAGAGAGTTCTAAGCAGGCTCCTCGGTGTCAGTGCAGAGCCCAACATAGGACTTGGTCTCATGAACCATGAGATCATAACCTGAACCAAAATCAAGAATGGGATTTTAACCAACTGAACCATACAGGCATTCCATATACTTTTAAGTTCATTGGTAGTCACATTAAAAAAAAAATTAAAAAGACAAAGACAAAACTAGGGCACCTGTGTGGCCGAGTCGATTAAGTGTCGGAGACTTCGTCTGAGGTCATGATCTCACAGTTTGTGAGTTTGAGCCCCGCATCAGGCTCTGTGCTAACAGTTTGGAAACTACTTTGAATTCTGTGTCTGCCTCTTGCCCCTCCCCCACTCACACTCTGTCTCTCTCAAAAATAAATAAACATTAAAAAGGCAAAATGAATTTTAGTAACATATTTCCAGTGTATTATCATGTCAACATGTATTTATTAATAAGTTACTCTCTATATTTTTTTTTCGCCCTAGGCTTTTGAAATCTGATGTATGTCTTACATTTCTATCGCATCTCAATACCGACTAGTCACATTTTCAGTGCTCAATAGCCTCATGTGGCTAGTGGTTACCCTATTGAGCGGTGCTGTTCTAGTATTTTCAGTTATGTTATTCAGTTTTCATAACCATCTTGTGAATTCACTATCATTAATCCCTTTTTGCAGATGAGAAGACTATAATTCAGAATGTGAGACTTCACACAGGCAGTAATAGGAATGAAACTTGAATTCCATTGTATTATAATCTTTTCCGTAAATTTCATTATGAGGATTTTTAAATGCAGTTAAGAATTTTGAGTTTTGGCGTATTTTGAGTTTGAGTATTTTCCAGTTAATAGTTCTTAAACTGTGTTGTTCGTAGAATTTTTCTAGAGAATAAAGGTCTTCTTAAAGTTGCACTCACAAAATACCTTTCAAAGGTAGACAAAACTGAAAATGTCTCCCTATTTCATAGCCTTTATTGATTTCTGATTTGTTCCATTTCAAAGCATAAATAGCATATAATTGAAATTACTCCTTTGACTATGTAACCTTTCCCAGGGCTCTATTAAAGACATAAACCTGTTTACTGTTATATTCTTTTTTTCTATGATTAGTGATTTTTCAAATTATAATGTGAAACTTCTTTGTTCACTAAGGTTCTGCTTGATTTAGTTGTTTCTAATGTTTTGGTGGCTGCTTGAAATTTCTTATTTATGTGGTTACTTTCACCTTTAAGTGAAGACTTATTATGAAAACTCATTCTCACTCCATAGTAAAAATCTAACAGAGAAAATGGATGAGCATTCTGTATAGAGACTTGGGCAGATGCATTAAGAGGATTTCATTGTCAAAAACAAGTGTCTAACCCCAGGATGTCTTTGTGACATTGTGGATTCTCCTTTGAAATTCCATTTATACAAAAAGTTTGAACATTTCTAAAAGGCTGATTCTATACTAAACTTGTACCAAACACAAGAATAGGTTTAGAGGAAAAGAATACATTTTATGTTTTTTAAGAACTTAGTATAGAATGTGGATGACAGATACCACTGATTCATTAGGGAAAATAAACCCCAATGGAAGACTAAAGATATAAATTTTAAACAGAGTATTTTAGGAATATAAGTCCGAAGCAAATTAATTCTGATGAGATGAATTTGGGAACCAGGGAACAAGTTGGAGATGGTGGAGAGCAGATTTGGAAAGGCAAATGGAGACATCCTATGCATGTAACAAGTTAAACCGCCTCCACCAAAATATATATTTGCCAAATATTTAAATGACCAAGTCTCCCTAATTCAGTTGTCCTCAGGTAGGGGAGGTAAACTCTGAAGCCTTCGATCTTTCTATATTTTAGCTTTATTACATATTCTTTTCATAGCCTCTTTTTGGTTATTATTGTTCTTGCTCCTACTCATTATTCATTTAACAAATATTTGAAACAAACAAGCAACAAGAAAATGGTGGAGGTTCTTGCATCTTTGTTTCATTTTGAATTTTTTTTTTCTTTTCAACATTTATTTATTTTTGGGACAGAGAGAGACAGAGCATGAACGGGGGAGGGGCAGAGAGAGAGGGAGACACAGAATCGGAAACAGGCTCCAGGCTCTGAGCCATCAGCCCAGAGCCTGACGCGGGGCTGGGACTCCCGGACCGCGAGATCGTGACCTGGCTGAAGTCGGACGCTTAACCGACTGCGCCACCCAGGCGCCCCTCTTTGTTTCATTTTGAATGGAATTCTTTCTACAGTTAGTTAGGAAGTCACAATCAGCAATCAGAATGGTTGGATTGCATGAGGTAGAGTCATCATCCTGAATACAAGTCTGATCTCATAGACTACAGATGTTTATTTTCTTTGTCTTTCTGTTGCTTTTAGTGTTTTATTTTTTCTTTTCTCTTTTTGGCTGCCCATGTTCCATTTCTATCCCTTTGTCAATTTTCCCATTATTAGAACTACCTCTCCTCATTTCAGTGTCATATGGTTAGTCTATAACTAGGGGCATTGTTGAGGAGAGGGCATAAAAGAAAAGTAACTTAATTAGATGTTCACTCCTTAAACTTAAAACTTGATTAGAAAGAGTGAGAGATTGAAAATGTTTGAAGTTTGACTTTTTCCAAGCAGTGGCACATGATTTCACTGGTCCCTTCACAAGACTGCTGTGCCAGTTCTGGCTTCTAAGTATTTTTTTCCCCACTGTTCCAACTTTTAGTCAATTATGATCTGATTTCCTTTTTAATATCACTTTTGCCAGAGACAATATCTAGTGCTTTCAATATAAGGAATCCTAATTGATGTACTAATCAAGTTAACAGAAATGTTTGAATTTCTTGCCTTGGTCCTGAAAAAGCTTTTATCTTCTTAAAATGAGGATATAAACACCTGAAGTTATTTGGGATTTTCAAATGAAATAATGATATAAAATGCTTGATTCAGAGCAGGTGCTCAGAAGCGATGCTGAATATACATATACAAATTATTACTCAATATAAGTTTCTGTGTATACACCGTTACACACATGAACACACAAACACTTATACTCTCACACCCGTGATACATGTAATTCTTCCTCTGTCACTGAAAGATGATAGTTCCAAGCTGAAGGAATAATATACTTTTTTTTTTTAATCAAATGTTAGAATCATATGCTTGGGTTTAGAAATTGTCTAGTGGGTGAATGTGTATGTGACCGACAACAAAAACCATTCCACCAAAGTTAGTTGTTGATAATAAAAACAGTATTTAAGACCCTGTGATAGATTAAAAAAATATATATAGCAATATTTTTCCTATAATCAAACAACCACAGAGCCTTAAATATATATTTACATATTCAGACCTATCAATCACATACATACGTATTTGTATAACTTACTGTATGTAAGTTATACATACAAACCCACGATATATATGTATATGTATATGTATCTACACATATATATAACCTATGTATATATATATATTTATGTATATAAAATATGTGTGTGTGTGTGTGTGTGTGTGTGTGTGTGTAGTATTGAGATTGTCCATCACTTTGTCAATTTCAGATATTTCTGAGGTTGCAAAAAAGTGGCACACTTTGTAGGCTCTAAATGTTCATAGTAGATTTTTTAGTCACATATTTTACTCGGTTTTGTATAGTCATGGGTACTATTTTCTTGAGGTAAGAGATGAGTGATAGGCTTCTCTTAAGGCTCCAGTTATTTGTATGTGACTGCTATAAACCCAGTGTTAATTAGTATATGATTTTTATCATCATTAGTATTTTAATGGTCTAATTTGCTTGGCTGATTTTGTAGACCATTTCTTAGTTACATATTTCAGAAAAGATTTTATTGCACACTTACAGAAAAGCATAATGTTAAATGGTAATTTTTGAGAACTTTGATTATATGTATGCACACTGTTTAATTAGCGGTAATTTTAGAAGGTTTTTATTGTGGTCTAAATGGGTTGCTAGATCCTGAGCTGTTGCTTCAAGCATGATGTTATAAAAGTGTTTGTTAAGAGGAAACGAATCTATAGGACATCATCAATAGACTTAATTGTTTATAGAATCTGTTAGCTGCAAGATGGGCTTATTAAATTTTAGGATTTATACATGTTTGAAGAGATTCAGTTTCTAGTTTGAAAAGCACAACATTAGGGAATATCACATGAACATTTTTATCTTTGGTTGAAGGAAGTAATGTTTTCTGTGATTATGTTGGTCATATCCACACAAATTGTGGCAAAAAATTATATCTCCTTCACTACACTTCTAAAATCTGATTATCCAGTTTGATTATGAAATCTAGCTGAGTCTAACAGTAGAATAATACTGAAATTTTAACATCAAACAAAAAAGTGCTTAGTTTTAATTAGAATAACAGAGAAATAGCAACAATCAATCAATCAATATTGTTAGATTGATTGCTCCTGAAGCATTTATTTACAAACTTAGGTTATATTTAAATAAAACTATGGATATACCAACAAAACATGAAGTTATAAAGTACACAAGCTTGAAGACAAGAACAACATTTACAATTTGTTAGTTTTTGCCACTCATGCTATACAGTGTCAATAGGTAAATTCTATCAAACCCTCTTGGATGCCATATTTTTTTGTTGATTTGTCCAGCCTGTGGTGCAGTAGATCACAACTCTTTGCACTAGCTGTTGTCATACTCTGAAATTTTCTTCTTCTGGAATTTAATAGGAAATAAAGTATTCAAACAGAGGCATTTTAAGTGATAAGAACTTTAACGAGACGCTAAAGAGTATACTAATCAGATTTTCTATTAAAGAATACTCTTTGGAGAAAAACTAGAAATGCTGTCTTGTGGGAATATTACATAAAGCAATCTGTAGGGAGAGATTACAAATGTCTTAACTTCCTAAGAAAATTACAGAAGGATATAAAACAAAAATGGCTTTGATATACTGTATATAATGATTTACCTTTAGAAATCACACACATACGCACACACACACACACAGCAATTTAAATACTATGTTCCATTTGATATATGTCATTAAAAAAATTTTGTACAAACCATGTTGTGCTCAAAAAATTTGTGTGATTAATGCATTGATTTAACTTCACAATGCAGACTGCTGCTAGGCACATTCTGATATTATTTATTTTTATTAGTTTATAATATGTCAATTTTTCTTGCTTATCTGTCAACTCCCAGAAAAATACATAAATCAAAAATGTAGCAATGTGGACACTAACAAGGCATAATTATTGTAGGGTCTGTCCTCCTTTAAAGAAAAAATACAATTACCTACCAGAATGCTGCTGGGATTAGGTCAGAATTTGCATAATACTGACTCATATTTTCTTAACGATTTTAACATCAGACAATAGCTTTTGCAAATCTATAATCCCTTATTAGTTTCCAGCTTTATTTTTTGGAGTCTAATAAAGAGTTCAGTCAAAACAAGATAATTATTAGAATCTAACCATAGAAAACTTTAATTACTCAGTGGCATGTTTTTAAGATTAGGTCAGTTTTTTTTTTAAATAAATTTTATATAAAGTAACACAAGGCAATTAAGCTTGCCTAAATGTATTTTTTAAAGCTAAATTTATTCATTTTTCTACAGATAAATATTTAATAGAAAATACTTCAATCATTGTATAAGCATAAGAAAAAAATTCTACTTCAGCATAATCTCTGAACAGCAGTTCTAAGACTGGAGTTATTAAACGGTTAGAGGGCTCACAGTCAAGAGATGATGAAAATTTGGAAAATGTTAACTGCTATAAAATAATAGCTGCTAATGTGGAGGATTATGAAACACCCAGTAGCAGAATAAGTAACAAATAGATCCTTTCTGAAGTCCTGAAGGCTGGGGGTGGGATCTGGGGTTAAGTAACCGTGATATATTTATAGAGGGCAAGGGATCACCATAAAATAAAGCAGCAAATAGTAAAGAAGTCAATGTAAAAGAGAGGCCGGGGATTTAGGGTATAGAGATCATAAATTTTCATCGATATAAACAGCCTGTGTACCTCAGGAGTTGAGGTTTAGCTATAATTTCAGGTCTGACCTATAGGCCTTTTGTGTTCACAGTGCATGCACGATCAAGATGCCATCTAAGGAGGTGTAAAAAAAAAAGGGAAAGAAAGAAGAAAAAAATGTTTCAGATCTGTGTGATTTACTCATTTAATCATCCCCAAATCCATCCCTAACACAACAGCACAGTAGTTGAGAAGATTTTATTGTCTCACTAAATTACATTTAATTCTTACTCTAGCATATCCTATAAACAAGAAAAGTGAATGATGTTTCCTCTGCCATGTTCTACCAAAGGAAAATTGTTAAATTTTTATGCACGGCTTCTCAGAAGGTCATTTTCCCTTTCTCTATATAGCTCAGACTTCCACATTTACATGTTTTAATTTTAATGTGTTTTAAAACCCACTTAAAACTTAGTAGATTAAAAAAAAACCTTGGTGATTAAATGAGCTTGTTTAATGGTTTAACAGAAGCGATAAGAGCAAGCAAATCAACATGAAAGAACTATTAAGTATTTAGCTTTTTTGAAGAATTATCCTGAAATAGAATACTGAGTTCTTTAAAAAAACAAGTAAGCTACATGAAGATCCTGTCTTTTTGTTCAGAGACATTGGTTTTAATATATATAGGCACTAAAATAAACTTTCTGTCCTAAATTGCCACTTAATGAACAAATTATATTATTGTGTTTGTGTGTTTGTATAATATATATGCCTCTCTCTCTCTCTCTCTGTCTCTGTCTCTGTCTCTGTCTCTCTCTCTCTCTATATATATAAAACGTCTACTTTTGTCTGTATATAAATGAAGTAGAGCATGCAGCAGGGCATGACTTTTAGCCCTAAGTGCTCTGTGTGTGTGTGTGTGTGTGTGTGTATAAAATATATAGTCAGACAATGTGTTTTGGCAACATAGAATGTACTATACACACACACGCACACACACACACACACACTCACACAGTAACTACTAGATTAGAACAGACAGAAGTTAACATAAAGTTAAATAAATAGTATATGAATTAGGCTTCTTTTTTTTATTTTGAAGAGCTTATTTTGTATTTTTTAATTAAGATCTCAGAAAATATACCTCCGAAACATTTCCTTGAGTATTCAGTTACTAACCTTAAAGGAATAGGCATTGTTTTCTAAGTAGTGCATGGGATCAGCTATATTTCCATCCTAACACACACACAAAAAAATGTGAGGATTTGTTCTCTTTTTGCCACTGTTAGAAATAAAATGCATCAGGCGAGTTTGGAAGGGACTTTAAATAATAAAATCTACTGAGAGAGCTCTCACTGCCCACCCTAGTTGGCCCATAAGGACAGGGCTCTTTTCTTCATCCACTAGGTTGCACTGTTGTACAGAAAAACAAAGTGTTTGTGTGCCCCGCTGCAGAAGGATAACAAGCTGCATGCTGTGAAGAGCCTCATAAATACTGTTGCTCTGTTTTCACTAACTACAGAAAGAGATCAAGACAGAAAGACTGGCATTTGAACATGTTTTCTTTTTCCTCAAAGCCAGGGCCAGTGTCCTGGATTTTGTGTGGAGTTTTTTTGAAGACAGACCAAATATACTAAATTTTTATTTTTGGTAGTAAGGGAAAGGGTGTGAATGGAAGATTGGGTGGCTGGGAAAGAATGTTGGTCAACACTTTAGATGTAAAGGCCTATTAAATATTTCAGTAGTCATTGACCCTTTTAGGAAATGGCAAAACTATTTCTTCTAACTTTTCCTCTGCAACCAAGCATTGTTTAAATATAAAATCCCATGAAGGTGAAAAATATGTTTTCCTATTTTTGTCATAGTGTGATGGTTAATGATTATGTTTGAGTAAGTAAGTATGGCTGCATCACTTATTCATTTTTCCCAGGGGCATCATCCAAACTATTGATCTCTTTATACTATAAACAAACAAGTAGAAGCAGATTTCCCTTTCCTTCTTTGGTATTTCCAAACCATGGTAAGAGAACATGTGTAGGATTACTCGTGTATCTACTGGCATATTTCCCTGTCTACATATAGGCTGTACTTTATCAAGGAAATTACTTACAGAGAATCAAGTAGGGGGAGGTTAGAAAAGCTATTCCTTTAGTTCTGGTGTAAATCATTGAGAATTTTTGCTTCATGGATTAGCACCTCTTGTATCCTTCATCTCTTCAGGGCAGTAAGCTGAGACAATCATAATGAAGACCAGAGCTATTGGCTACCACCATCACAACACTTTTAGAGGGGATAGGTCACCAAAAAGACCTGAGTCTGGAACTGGTTATTTCATTTGGATTGATAGAAGATTCACATTTGGTAATTGTCCTACTTCAAGGTTTTGACTATTTCACCAACAACTTTTAGTTTTATCTAGTTAATTTCTTTTTTAAAAAAAATTTTTTTTTCAACGTTTATTTATTTTTGGGACAGAGAGAGACAGAGCATGAACGGGGGAGGGGCAGAGAGAGAGGGAGACACAGAATCGGAAACAGGCTCCAGGCTCCGAGCCATCAGCCCAGAGCCCGACGTGGGGCTCGAACTCACGGACCGTGAGATCGTGACCTGGCTGAAGTCGGACGCTTAACCGACTGTGCCACCCAGGCGCCCCATAGTTTTATCTAGTTAATTTCTTACTGTGTTATGAATTTGATGATGAAGATCTGATAAACTTTTCGTCCAAAGGATAGGAGGGAAAAACAAATCCCATGAATTATGCAAATCTATATTGATTTGTATTAATCTATAGATGGCACAACTTTTAGAGAATGAATTATGTTTATGAAAAACAAGGTAGCTCATTTGTTAGAATAAAGATCTTTTGGGATCTGCATCTTTGAAATGTTCCTCAAGAAGCTATTTTCTCTAGGCTACTGCCTTCAGATAAGACTTCACTGTATATGTTGCAGACATATAGATTGGATTCAGTACTTAACAACTTCCAGGAAAGGAAACTTTACAGCTTTATTTCAATGTCAACATTTCTCTTGATAGTCAACCTATGTTTTACATACTATTGTTGGTCTGCTTTTTTTCCAACAGTAATCCAGAGAAATGGGAGTTAAAATTTCCTATGTACCTGAAAATTATCTATGTTTCTTTTTAGTTTTTTTTTTCATTTTTCAATATGCCAGTTTATTCAGCCTGTCTTTGGAGGTGCTGGTGTTCAAAAATACTTAGTGAATTTGAAAAATACTGGCATGGTAACAGAAATGTGATTTCTGTTCAATAAAGATTGAATGGGAAAATATATGTATTCACTAGGTAGCTACTATTTACTGAGAACTTACTACATGTTACTTGACCAGGTAAGTACTTTATACATATTATATCATATGATCCACACTATCAATGGACTGAGGTATGTATTGTTCCTAATATTACATATAAAAAAGGCTTATAATAGTTACAACACTTTCCAATTTAGTGAAAAATAGATGTAGGATTTAAATTCAAACTGGTATGTTTTCTTCTAACATTCTGGAAAAACTGCATTTTTTATTTAAAATTTTCTATAAATCCAGGCTCAATAAACCAATAAAAATGTATTTATTGAATACTAACTCTATATACTAAGCTCTAATGACATTACAAAAACTAGAAAGCAAATTGCTAACCTTGAAACATATTTGATGGAATTGGGAAGAGAGATAAACTGTATAGACAGAGAGGATCTGAAAGCAATAAGAAATTAGGTACTATATCATACGGTATGCTCAAGTCTTTTTGACATTCAGAAAAAAGACCATCATTGTTGGGCAGCAATTTATTAACAATGATTTCAAGATACAAACCATTCATTCAGCAAATATCTAGAATCCATCTGCCAAGTACTGGCGAGGTATTATAGTAAAAAGCTTTAAATTCAGATATAAAGTATTTAAAGTAGATAGAAATAAAGATTCTGGAGTGGGGCCAAAGAGAATAAAGAATGAAGAAAGGAAGCATTAAACTGAGACACAGCACCTCAAGAAGTGGTGATTGGAACCTGAAGTATGAAAAAAATAGTTCTGTTTTGCGTGTTGAGGCCTTTGACAGGAAGCTGGGATGAAAAGTTAAAATTTATCTAATCAATAATTGTGTTACACTGAAAATTCCTAGGAAGGAAAATTGAAGGGGTGCCTTTAGAAACATTTGTTGCTGTATGGGATGGATTCCTGAGTTTGAACATGGGAGTCAACTGGTTCTTTAATGTTTTGAAAGCATAGAATGCTTCTTGGGTATTCATGAATTATTACTAATACATTGGAGAATCATATCTGATTATGTAGGATTATGCTTTCATAAGAGAGAATGCTATTAATCACCACTATATCATTAGTACCTCACACAGTGCCTGGAACATAATTCATGCTCACTAAACACTTAAGTGATTGAAATTAATTTGGATTTATCACAGATCTATCCATACTTTAAAATTGTCAAGTGAATCCAAATATATCCTGATCATTAGATATTTTTCTCTCTTTCTCAAGCATTGGTTGTTTTGTGTTACTAATTTGATCCATAGTTTCTCAATTGAGTAGAATTTGTATTGAAAGCATGCATTTGCAGAAATACATATATGATACCCACAACTTATACTTGCATGCAAAAATCTATGAATTTTGTTTTTTTTAATAAAATAGAAGGACTGCTAATTTTTCTGGAATCTAAAATGGTGATTTAATTTAAACATCTACTAGGTACAGAGTGGATATAAATACCTGCTGTATAAAAGATGGTAGACATATTAGATTTGGGCATTAAGATTTGGGTATAAAAAGACACCATCTGAAAATACAGGTATGAATTTTGCATGAATCTCATGATATGGTGCATGATAGGAACACCAACTACATTTATAAATGCACATGTGTTAGCAAATATGAAATATAAATCTGTTAGAGTCAGTACAAATTTCTGAGAATTGTTTATTATTCAGCATGGACTCAAAATTATATCTAGTTTTCTTCCAATATAAAGTGGGAAGATAACCCATATTAAGAACCATACTCTATGGAAGGGAGAAGTGAATCGACTGGTACAGTTGAAATAAAAGCAGAATAGACAAATTCAAGAAACAGAATTTAGAGAATATACAATTCATACTGTTTTCTTCTTTTTTTAAAGTTGGTTAATGATTCCATTTAGTATATTAGACTATTGTTATAATTTAATTGCTTTTGCAAATGCACAATGCAAAATTCCTAGGAAAGATTGATTTTAAATAAATATGGAAGTTTGGTTAAATTTCTGATGCTTCTTCACCCTTGTAGAGCTGTAGAAATTTAAAAAGATGACAAAGGAGAAAGATAGTGGTCAGTTAAGTTGAACTAGGCTTTAAATGAGTCATTATTTTTTCTGGCTCTTTTTTAGGTAAGAACTGTTTTTTTTACATTTTATCTTTGTGTGGAGACATTTGCTCTTTCCAAATCTCTACATATTCTGTCTTCCTCAATTAACATCACTGAACAAGCTCCCACTTATTCAGAAAATATTTTATTTCAGTTTTAATTTGCTAATTCAATGGCATATTCTACTGGGGAATTCTTGCTGTTGAGACCTAGTCTTAAACACTTGAAGAACACAATGAGCACATTAGTCTAAGAGTCCTTGTGATCCCATTCCAAGATGTTACATGCTCTGTAGACAATCAATATAAAATATAAAAACAATGACTTTGGCAAATACAATTCACTTATATTTCCTTGCTCAATCATCATGGGATTGTGGCAGGTAAGGGTACATGGGGAACTAGTTCAGTAGTACTGACTCTCTGCTCTTCCATATCAACTTAGCACATATCCAAAGGAAATAAATTTTAAAAAGGAAAACTTTTCTCATGAAGCACATAGCTGCTGTCAATCTATTAACACTAAATCTAGGTATACACACATACACAAACACCCACCCACACACACACACACACAATTTAACACACATGTCTGTTTGGAATGTGTAATCAAAAGTAAAATATAAATCAAATTAGCCTTCAGAAAACTGCATATTCTAATGTACCATGTAACACATTTATTGCAGTTATTGACAAGGGTGATATTCCTTCTTCCTTCAAAATCCTGACCCTGCATCTTTCTGCTCACCCTTCCCCCTTCATCATCCCTCTCCCTGATTCTCCTCCTTGACCTTCCAAGTGTAATTTCCCGTGGCTAAAGCTACTTTATATTTATTATAATAACTCTCACTCTCACTCTCTCTTTCAATCTCTTTTAGTAGGAACAATAAGCTGACTGATGGCTAGAAAATTAGCTCAGGAAATTCTCTTTTTCTCTCTCTCTTCACACTTACTTTTTCTTCACTTTCCTTGTTAAACTAGTGAACAAATTTAACCTGTGACTCTATCACATGCTTATCATTAGGCCAGCACATTTTAGTCCATTTTTACTCTAAAATGTCTATAGGATGTAACTGAGGTTTCTCATTAGGATTCCAGGGGTGAGAGTTTGTGTATAAAGTCTTGTGCATATTATGCATACAAAGTTACTAGTCAAAATATTTCGGTTATCTCATTTTCTCTAACACCTCCCTGCTATAAACATAAAAAACATGTTTAAGTTACCTTTCCTGGGATTCTGAGAAAATTAAATCATTTTAACTTCTCCCTTCTTGTGTTTCCTGTGGGGGGAAATAGCTGTGGCATCAAGTAAATATGGTCCTTTTTATTAAGGAAATCACAACTATAAAAATGATAAATATTAACAATAGGAGACAAGTAATGGCAACAGAAAATAGAAATAGAATTTTTAAGCATGAATGCTATATTGGTCATACACAAAAACCACACAGAAATAAATCATGGCTAAAATGTTAAATTGTATGTTGCAAATATCATGCTTATTGTTTATAGGTTCTGAGGCTGCAGTCTCCAAGGTGATAAGCAACATGGAGAATGCCATGATTTTACTTAGTGCAATTTTCTAAGTTAAAACATAATTTGGCTTCACATTTTCAATCAAGTGTTTTGACTGAGATTCTCTAGATCTCTTGAAAAGGTTGCGCATATTGGTTAAAGTTAATATAATTCATATACTTACTGAACATCCTAGATTAATGTAAAAATTAAATATAATTTAAGGATGAAAGAATTAAATCTATATTAAAAAAGTGAATTTGTACATAATATAGTTTATTGTATACCACTACTTACAGCAGAAGAAACAACACTGACATTAATGGATTATGTGTCCCTGGTGATGGAACCAAACCAGAGATGAGAAAGGGCCTCTGTAGCTGCCTTACTCTCTACATAGAAAAGCACTGCCATACTGGATAGTCCCTCTGATAGCACTCCATCATGGTTTTCTCCTACAACTTTTCTTTTCCAAGAGAAAGCTCAGGAAGCTTTCACACACGACCAGCCCTACTGTCAGTGAAATTAAATATTTTTCTAGAATTGGAAATTAGATAGGTTTTAGAAGATCTTAATAATTAAGTCACTTTTTTTGTTGTTTTGTTTTTAGCAAAAGTTAGTCCCAATTCTGGAGTGGCTTCTCTGATAAAGCATAACCTGAAGCTCTAAATATGAGCTTTCAAGTTGAAAGAAGCAGGTTCTCATTGGTCTTCACAGTGTTGTCTTACTTAAAATATTGAAATAGTTGTCAACCTATAAAATTAGGAGATTTACATGGAAAACCAGATTCCCATATTGTTAAAAAAAAATCTCCCACAACATAGAATGTGCTTTCCCTTAAAGCAGCAATCATCTAGAAGTAAAAGATGACTACTCTTTACGAAGACCATGTTCTCTCCAGGTTGCCACAGTTCCCATGCCCAGTGCACCCAACATGATATTCCAGTGTTGGTTGCTACATATCATCATCACGTCTGCACTTCTGCTTGTCTTATACTGGACCCACTTCATTCTTTTGTCATCTGCCTGACTTGTGTAGGTATTTGAGTTTATGACAGCTAGCTTAGAACTGATGTGATCAGTTCAAGAGGAGAAAGATGAATTGTCTAGGCTTGTGATATAAAGGAAATGGAAGACAAAGGTAATAAATGGCCAAACTTGCATTGAAATGCAGTCCTTTTTAACTCATGTGCCCCAAATCTGTCTACCACCACACTAACTTTTCTAAATTCTCATCTAGTCATGCTTATTCATTCACCATACTCCCACATCACATAGAACTTCTTAGTTACCAAAAGTAAGTCAGACTTTAAATTATGATTTCAAGATTTAAGATTCTTTTCCATGTACCTTATACACATCTTGATGAAATGGCTAAACATTATAGAACAGATCGTCCTCAACTTTCTTAATTTCTGCTCTTACAAAAAGGTTCTCTATAAAGTAGCTAAGAGTCATCCTCCAAATGTACATACCAACTTAAAATAATATGGGGCGCCTGGGTGGCGCAGTCGGTTAAGCGTCCGACTTCAGCCAGGTCACGATCTCACGGTCCGTGAGTTCGAGCCCCGCGTCGGGCTCTGGGCTGATGGCTCAGAGCCTGGAGCCTGTTTCCGATTCTGTGTCTCCCTCTCTCTCTGCCCCTCCCCCGTTCATGCTCTGTCTCTCTCTGTTCCAAAAATAAATAAACGTTAAAAAAAAATTAAAAAAAATAAAATAATATGATGCTATGCTGTGTTAGGATATAGGCATTCTTATGTTCAGTACTGGTTTAGTCGGAGACCATGTAGTGAAATGTTTGGGAACTTCATTATCTCCCCCAACACTTTGAGTATATCTCTAAGATGGTGTTTATCAAAGTGCACTTTTATTTTTTGCTTGCATGACTGTTCCTTCCTCTTGACCAAGTCAATCCAATAAAACTTTTTGCGATGATGAAAAAGTTCTATAATGTTCATTAATATAGTAATTATATTACATTATACTCTTGTTATAGTGAGCACTTGAACTGTGACTAGTATGACTGAGGAACTGAATTTTTATGTTGTTTAATTTTAAAAAATTTAATGGAAGCCAACTTGACAATAAATTATATTAAAAATACACAAACAAACAAACAAACTTTAAGTAATTTAAGTTCAAATAGTCACATGTGGCTAGTAGGCTACCGTGTTACAACTCTAGACTGTGAGTTTTCTGGGCTGGCACTTTGGTCTGTATATTTTTCTATCTTTGGCACCTTATGCAGTGGACAATTAAACATATGTTGAATAAATGAATAAAACCAGCATATAAATAAATTGGATAGGTGACAGTATAAAATCAATGAATTGAAGGAGGATCAAGAAGTTCCTCCAAAAGAAAATATTGAAATATGGGAATTTGGGATGGTTTCCAGTATGAGTAAGGGACAGTTAGTGATGGACAGTGGTAGTCAGTTCTTGGTGTTTAAAATTCTCGAATTCTTGAATTCACTTTTTATATAGGGGAAAACATTAAAACTGAGGTAAAATATTCACGGAAGAGAGAGCTGCATTTATGACCTCCTTGGTTTCTGATATAAAATCATGAATCATGAAAATAGAGGGAGATTTGCCCATATTCCAAACTATTCGTAAACATGGATTATTCTTATGTATGCTTTGGATTACAACAAATAATTACACATTGAATTATTTGGGGTTATATGACAGTGATCCTCACCAAAATATAAAATATTTCTTCTCTGTTTGCCCTTATGCAGTTAAGCTGGAAAAGCAGTATTCCAAGTCCTGAAAATCCCTTCCAATATTAAAATTGAAGTATTTCAATTGGTCTAATACTCAAGGCTATTTTTTTTTTTTTCAGGATATAAAAGGGAACCCTTGCAAAAACAAGACAATTGTTCAGGATATTTTAACATACAGAAGGTTTAATTATTCATGTCTATGTAAATTACACTTTCTAATCCATGGGATTGAACATTGAAATGAACAAGGGAATGTGAATATTTTGGTTCTATAAGAGCAGAAGACAGTGTTGCACTGTGAGTTTACTTGTCATAGAAAAAAGATAATTGCTCAATTGAGGGACTCTATAGATAGTCTTAGAAATGATTCCTTATTTTCCCTTTGTACTGATATTGGGCACCATTTTTCAGTGTCCTTGAAGAGAGTCCTATAGTTTTTTTAATCTCCTATAAATATCTGAAAATGTTCTGATTTCATGGCCTTGTATCATATTTGATTTCTTCTATAGAAGACATGTTTGTGTTTGCATAAGACAGAAAATTAATTAGGATATTTCAAAGTAGGTGTACCTTATTAGAAAATGGGTGAAAGGGCTCACTTTCAACTAGTCTTGCCATTTTTAATAAAAAGATGTTGATTCAGACAAAGAGGTAAGAAAACTAAAGGCTTATTAGATTTTAATGTAATGCAGATATAGCCTGGAGGGGCTAACTATTTCAGAAGACACATGAAATTTCAATACTTATCTTTGAGGTGCCATTTTGAATTCCTTTCCACTTACTTTAAAGCATTTCAGGTCTGTTTCTGTTTAAAAAATTTAGGTCAAAATAATTTCACATGAAATTAATTTTCTTTACCCACAGGAGACTCACATTAGCTCAAACACAGTTAGAAATTAACAGGAACCAGTTTTTCTAGTTTTCTACTTGCTACTGATAGAGATAGTTTGGATAAACTTGATATGAAGATCTGTAGTTTGAAGTTTTATGTTCTTTTCTTTTAGATTTTTCTTGTTAGTGTTCAAATGTGACTGTAGTAGAAGTTTTAGTAGACAGTGACTATTGCTTCAGAAATTGAAGCTATTTCCTGCCCAATTATAATGCTCAACTAACTATTGTTCCCTCCAATGGACCATATCTATTCTTTTGTAAGAACTCGGTGATGATGCTAATGTTCAGTGTGCTTCAGTTCTTCTAATCTGACAGTAGAAATTACTCAGGCTGTGATTCAAATTGTAGCAAATTCGTTTAGTTCCAAAATGAACCTTGAATTATGTTATCCTTGTAGAATGTTTCTTTGTCTTTTTTATACAAGGCATGTGCCACGTATGCATCACTAGTAGAAGCCTTTCTGTACCTGAATCCATTTGAAAGTTAATTTCAATTCATTTATACTGCAGAAATGAGAAAGAATAAGTTTCTACATAGTACAAGAAATCAGAAGTTGATGACTGATAATGACTTTCTCCACTGTAAATTTATATAACCTCCATTTGTATTCCTATATGTTAACCTGTAATTGGAAAGACTTTATGCCCTATACACTTGGAACATTGCATATAAACCATTGTTTCTAATGATCTAAAATGTTACAAACAAGCTATCATTGGGTCCTGAGTTTTTTTTTCTGATTCCTTCTTGCCTTCTTTGTCTTTCTTTAAGATCTATACCCTGAAATTAGACAGGGAGTACTGGTCAATGCCGTGAAATTAGGGGAAGTACTGGTCCATGCCATGTCACATTCAGTAAATTAGAAATTTATTATGGGTATTATTTCAAATTGAGCATTTCTGTAAAGAGTCTTTCAAACTTATTTTTTTATGTATTAAGAAGCTATAATATTAATGTTTTGATAGCCAGAAGTGATCATGGCTTTATGATTATGATTTTGATTATGATTGCCCTGCTTTTTTTGAATGGTATTCATTTGATAAAAATATATGAATTTATGAGAAGTAACTTTATGTATATACCCATAAATTTCATTGGAGCCATTTTCTTTGATATTTCTGTTTTGAGAGGACCAAATTATTCAAGAAACTTCACAAATCTCCAAATACTCACTTTACCTTTTGTTTTATTTTATTCTATGTTTTGAGGATTATTGAAAGTAAAATGGAAAACATTGATGCATGCCAAATCAACTTGGCTCAGAAACCAAATATAGTTAAATTCATATATGCTACCTGAAAGCTAACACCTTTGTTTTCCCCTATGGTGCCCTTTGAAAACATATTCTGTTACTTCTTCTGCAGGTTTGTTTCAATAGATTTTGTTATAGCCTGTTTGAAATGCATATACATACACACACTGTAATTTTGCAACTATTTGTTCTGTAGGTTTAATCATTTACCATATTTGATAAATTCTGTTTTTAAAATGAAAGGACTAGGTATCTTAAGAGTTTAGGATCTCGGACGACATTTTCAGCTTTTCCAGTGCCACAAACAATACTAGATCCTCCTTTATTATTCCTCTAACAAGTAGTTATCCAGCCTCTTTTTCAATATCCATTTGACAAATACTGATTAAACTTCTAAAACATGTGAGAACTCTCATAGTTTTCTAGGTACACAGCAGTGAACAAACAGATCAGCTTACTGCACTCCTAGAGCTTATCTCTCATCTCCTTTTCTCTCTCAGTTCCTTAGAACCTAGCTTTTAACATTTGAATAAGACCATAAGTACATTTAAATTTCCATTTTTAGTTTTACTTATTTGTATACTTGTGTCATCTATTTTTAAATTTATGTTTAATAAGTCTCAAGTATGGCACAGCCATAGTTATTGAACATCCTACGTATTAAAATTTTTATCCTACGTACATTAAAAAATATTTTTTTAGAAAAGCAGATGCTTTTGCTTTTCCATGTGCTATAGAAAAGCCTTTTATTGTCCCATGATAGATCCTTCATTGCTTTCAATTTGAAATTCCCTAGACCAGATAACACAAACAAATGAATACTCCCTTTTAAGATAATCTCATCAAACCTTATTTTTCTCAAAAGTGAAGATAATAATTTGCTCTCAGCATAGTTTAGAGATGAAATTATATCAAGTAGGTGAAAATTCCTGGCATATCACTGAATGAAAGCTACCTTTCCCTCTAATTTTCCTGGTAGATTTTACCTATAGCAACTATCCACTTCTCTTATTGCTGCTCCCTGGAGTCATATAGTATTCCATACACAAGGTTTTCTTTTATCTATATACAAAATATTCACATATTTTAAGAGTTTCCACTTCTTCTGACTATCATAAATCCTTCAAACATTCCTTAAATGCTATAGTAAAGCATTTCCTCAACACTCACAGCCAACATGTGTCTGATGGGACTTTAGTTTGTTCATATTAATGTAGTGTCAAACACTGAACCAATATTCTAGAAGTGATGTGGCTTGCAGCATGTAAAACAAAGTTGTCATTTATCATATTCTGACTATTGGATGTCTATGAGGGTCACCTTAAATAGAGTCACTTTTTAAATACACTAAACCACTGTGTTGGCACATTTTGAACTTATGGCCAATTAGCCTCATTTTTTTTTTAATATGAGTCATCTGAAGACTGTACTTTCCCGTCCTTTATGTGTATAGTTAGCTATTAAAGACTGTCTTTACATGTATTCTGCTTCAGTGGTCTTTTAAATTAACTCAATATTTATTAATTGAACACTTACTATGTATCAACTATATTTTAGGCAATGTTCTAGATGTAGAAGCTGCAAAGAAAACTAAGACATAGTCACATCTATGTAGGACTCACATGCAAGTAGGGAGATAGATATGTAAAAAGCCAAAGCCAATGCAATAAACGTTTGCTTTATACCTCAAAGCCTGCAATAACTGGTCACCCCCTGAGAGCTTGAGAAGACTTGGACTGAACTCTGAGTGAAGTGGGTAAGGTGGTCAGCAAAGACACATGGTGCAGTGAAGTGCGATACAGTTAGGAGCAAGCTAGTCAGAGGATGGAGCCTGGACAAATGTGTGAAGTTTTAGAACATGTGTGGCTTAGGGTACATGGTTCTTACTCTAGAAGAAATGAGATCAAAGGTAAATGGGTCCAGAATTGAAGGGACTTCAGTGATTAAATAAATAAGTAAATATATAAATAGTTTATATTTACCTCTAAGAGATAGTTTAAAAGAATTTTAGGTTATAAAGACATTATTTAGATTTTTGGGATTTTTTAAAGGATCTATCTATCTATCTATCTATCTATCTATCTATCTAATCTATGTATGTATGTATGTATCTATCTATCTATCTGTCTATCTATCATCTATCTATCATCTATTTATCATCTCTCTACCTATCTGTTGAGAGAGAGCATGTGGAAGCTCAGGAGGGGCAAAGAGAGAGGGAGAGAGAGAATCCCTGTGCTGTCAGCATGGAGCCTGACACAGGGCTCGAAATCACAACTGTGAGATCATGACCTGAGCCAAAATCAAGAGTTGGATGCTTAACCAGCTGAGCTACCCAGGTGCCCTTAGACTTTCGAGATGTTTTTTACAGCTTGGAGTACATAATGAAATGGAAAACTAATGATTGAGATACTATTTAAAAGGCTATAAATAATGATTTGGATAGGAGATGATGAAGGCCCTAACATAAAATATTGGTCATGTGTAACTTTATCTTTTCTGTATACATACATTACTGACTAAAAGATTTCATTTATTGCTCCCCTATAGTGCTCTCCTGCTGGAAACAAAATCTTTCTAGGCTGACTACTACCTGTCAGTACATTTTGTTTGATACATCTAGAAATCCACCCGGATCATTACCATTCTGTTCACATTTCTCCATTTTATCTTTAAAGATGTAATAGAATAGTACAACTGTTTCTGGTTCAAATATTCATTTCTTTATACGTCCATAAAAGTAAACTTTAATTTCCATTGGAAAAAGTAGCTTAAATGATTATATAGACAACAATAATCTTGAAACATTTTTTTAAATGAAAAATTTGTTTCCAATATGTATGTATGTGCACATACATTTTATATACACACACATTGTATATCCTCCATACATATTGAAATGATTCAACTTTTACTTAAACTTTCAAAGGAAAATCATTTCTACAGTATACTTTTGATTTGTCTAATACTTGGAGAAGCTTGTCAAAACCAAAATACAAGACTTGCTCACTTACAGATATTTCATTAAAATTCGTAGTTCTTAGTTTATTTTAGCATGTGAAAGGACCAATTCCTTATAGACAATTGCATCAAATAAAACCACAACTAAAATATTACCTATATTTGCTTCCAAATTATGTATCATAAACTATTTAATGGCATTTGGCAATTTTAAGGAGCATTACAAAGCTTACAGTTTCAATGAGAATAAACCTTTTCAATTGTGCTATATAAAACCAATGTAATAAAAATTTGTATTCCAGATTTGAACTCAGAACAGACTGCCAAATAACTTTACAGAGATCAGAACATTTGCTGCTATGCATGAACATGCAAATGAGGTTTTTTTTCCTTAGTAAGACTATATAAATACAGTTGGTAGGATTTTTTTTTTTCTTTTTAACCTTTGCTTCCTTTATGCCTCTAATTTATTCATACCCATCTCCCTGTCTTCTGCTTTTCATCTGTCTTTTCTTTTTATTTCTCTCCATGTTTTCTCCCTACTATATTTTTTTATTTCTGTGTTTCTCTACTCATCCCCAGGTCCTTGCAACTATGGGCTCCTGTCTCCTTTTTCCCTAACAGTATGTTTCATATGCCTACTTTCTTTTGGTTTTAATATTTGCTTCTCAGTTCTTGTCTTCTTCATTTGGGTCTTATCTTATTTGAATTAAATTTTATTTCTCTTCTTATTCCTCTGTTGCTTCTCTGTCTCTTTTCTCTGAATTCTTCTCTTGTGTATTTTCTCTTATGGATATATATTTTTTGTCTTGACTCTATTTAGTCCTTGCTCTGCCTTCCTCTCTCTTAACTTTTTAATTCCCTTTCTTAGTCCACTGGTGTGTTTTACATTTGGTGTCCTGATTCATCAATTTTTTTGTAATTTTTTTGGTATCATCCAGTTAGCGACAATGCAATAATAAAATAATTTCAAGTATCATTTCAATGAAAATAGCATGAGAATATTTATTTTTCATTGTAGTTTTTATCTGATGAACTTCAAGGGTGCACTGGAAGTGTTAAGTTTTCTTTAGAAATGCACAATTTATTCAATTGTTTTAAAATTATAATAAGAAATGTATATCCTGCTCATCTTTTCATAAATACCTTGAGAAACTTAACTCTTTACTTAGAAGACAGAAATATTAGTGACAAAGTTCAGAAACTGAATTCAGACTGCTCTTTGATGGAATTGATTTACTTTTTTTTTTTTTTTTTTTTTTTTTGCTTTTGTCTATGTGATTCAGGAAAATCTTAACCCAATCCACATGTTTTGTGCATGCATACCAGAAGCCACTCACTCTTTATTTGTGGGTGCTTTGAATTTCTCAGTACGGGTGAAGGGAAATGATGATGCTGATCCCCCACTCATGAAAGAACATTTATTAAGCTCATTCTAGCATGTGATGCTACTTTATGCCTGTCAGAGAACTATTACTTAGGAAACAGTAACTTATGAAAAAGGAACAAAAAATCCTGTACATTAGAGCAATATATTAACCCTGCATTCATTAACAAGTCAGGCATTTTTATCGTGTGATGTCCCAAATATAGTGTAGTATGTTTACTATAGCTTCACTTATTAACTATCATTTATTTGAGGTCAACAATATTGAAAATACTATATGGCTGACATGGCTTGTTACAGTTTGGGAAGTATGGGCACTACTTTTGTCGTCTTGTGGCAGAAATACTGACTGCTAGGCTTTTCAGTTGTTATTAGTGCGTGGAAGAGGTAAATTTTCCATCTTTTAATGCTACCCAGCATCAAAAAGCACTATCTTTATCTTGTGCTTGGTCTTGTTCTATGTCACTTTTATGTTAAAGTAAGCTATTGGAGTAAATACACACATACATAAACAGATAAACAGATAAATAGATAAAAAGACACAAATAGGAAGGATTTTCTCTTCCTCTCTCAAAAGAAAAGCTGTGTCGATGAAAAGGGGCAAATAAAAAGTACATATCAGTTGCATTGTCTTTGGAATATTTTGCTTTTCATTTTAAACTGAAAAATTGAAATCAACTGCTATGACATTTTTAGTGATAATTTAAAATATATAGATATCCTTAAAAGTTCACATTTATCTGTATCTACATTTATCTACCTGTCAGTCTATATATTTTGTGGGACTATACGCAGTCTATTTTGACATTAGGAAACAAACACAAACACACATACACACACGTGCTCTGAGAGAAGACTAAGGATGAAGAACATTGAGTAATGCTTAAAAGAAGACATGCATCATAAAAACCATAGAATTTTAAAAATTAAAAAGTACTGCTTGTTCTACCAAAATAGGTAGACTAGGTGGGTGAATATTACATTGGAGACTGCATGTTGATATTAAAGCTTTATAATTTTCAAAAATTAAAAAGAAATGAGAACTACCATTTCTAAAAGTAAAACCTGCAGTTCCTACCTTTCCATTCACCCCCCAAAAAATTATAATTCAATCCTCTTCAAAGATGATACAAAAAAAATGAAGAAAGTTTCTTTTTGTTGAGAAAACATAGAGTAGGACACTTACTTTAATTTTTTTTCATCTCTCTAAATATACCAGAATCTCTGAATATCATCCTTTTAACATTTGCTTCGCATTTGGCTAGCTAAATAACATTTGACAGTTACTGAGTAGAATGATTGATTATTGAAGAGCAATTATTTCCTAACCATAGTTTTGGAAGAAAAAGCAATGAAAAGTCATCAAAATACAACATTGAAAATAGGAATGTTTTATTTGAGATGCTATGATAATTTACCCCTTGATGTGTGTGCTGCAAAACCCACAAAATTGCCTGCTAAATGTTATGTTTTCTAGGGCCAAAAGAAACTGCAAGGTAAGCCCAAACTGTTGAGATGGAGATATACAACTTTATGGAGATGTTTGGGCAGTAATTCATTATATGATCAAATCCCACACTGTGTACTAACACTAAAGATACAGTAAAACACATGCTTTTGTTGTTGTTTGTTTCTTAAAATTTTGACTTAGATATTTTTGTCCTGTTTTATTGTTTCATCATAGTTAACAATATTGTATTCAGTCTAGTTTCACACTTCAGTATCATGGTTCAATTTCTGAGAATACTGTTTTAAGAAAACAAACTAACTTTTACAATTAACTACTCTTCACTGCTCATGTAATTATTGAAGCTAGAAAATCTTTCAGCTACAGGTTAATAATAATCATGTGACTAAATATGGAGAGGCTTGCTTTCTTTCCTGAAAGGTTGTATAGTAGTAATTTTGATTCTTAAATATAACTTTAGGAAATATAGGTTCTTCTGCACGTGGAATAGTTACTAGTAAGAGAACTATTGAATATGAGAATTTGATGATTAGTAAATCCTTTCTGTCCTTATATTTCCTTCATAAATTAATTCTCACATATCTCTTACGTTAGATATTTATTTGCTTAAGTAATAGCCCAAAGGTTGAATTTTCTACTTTAGGGAAGATTTCATTTGTGTTACATATTAATCCCCTTAGTATTTCTCTCTATTCAAAGGAAGAATTAGAAAAATTCACAGAAACTAAATACCATAGACACATGATGATAATGTAAGTATCAGAATATATTTCTAAAGATAAAATGTTTATGAATTTTTATTGGAATATTTAATTTTGAAGAAAAAGTGCCTATTTATAACACATTTAAATCAGTAAATAGAGATGATACATATGCAACATATATTTTATTACTTAGCTTTAATTTATTTAAAATTCTTTTAAAGCATGTTTCATCTGAAGAAAACTCTATATTTTCAGGCTTTACTACCTTACCCTCTACCCATTCCATTCTACTAAAACTGTAAAAAATGCTTTTTGAGACAGAGCAATAAAAGTCAATATAATTGAAAATCTGGAATTTTCAATGATTTAAAATATGGTATTATATGTTGAAGAATATTGAAGAAATAGAAAATAGAAGTCAGTCATGGTTTTCACATTGTGTTTGATACAGGTGTGCTATGTATTCAGTAATGCATCCTGGAGGGGTGTGCTACTTAAAGCTCTACATCACACCTTAACTTGAACAAAGCATTGTCCCGCTATAGAATTGTGAGGGGAAATGACTCACTTTCTTGACTTTGATGTCTTCAGTAGCAATTTATCCTGGTGTGTTAAATGTGAAGGTAAACCATTAAAAGAGGTGCGCACCAGAGGTTTGATTTCATAAACTCATTATTTTCCCTTTTCCTTCCTTCCCCAATTTTTTCTTTCTTTCTTTCTTTTTTTTTTTAAGAGGGAAAACTAGTTTTTAGTACCTAGGCATGAAAGAAGCACAAAATGAGAATTTAAAATGATAAGGCCTGAAAAGAATTTGTATCATTTCCTTTTCTTGCTTTAGCCTTTGTCACTGTTATACAAATGTCATGGAAGTCAGAATAAAACATCTCAGGCATTAGGATTGAATGATAGCTCATTCATATGACAATGACTGCTCTGAGGACAGAGCATTTCTCAGAATGTAGCCATTCTTGTGGCAAAGATTGTAATGACAAGAAGAAATGGTGCAAAATTAACCAATTCTTGGATCTTTATAAAGAAATCTTGTAGGTCTCCCCAAGTGTGATACTATGTATTATATTGGCTAAAGAGTAAAAAAAAAAAAAAAAAAAAAAAAAAAAAAAAAAGAAAAGAAAAAAGAAAAAGGTGGAGGGAGAAGGGAACCTTCCTTATGTCCACATCAAACTTGTTCAGTTTGATTCTTGCCAGGGAAACCTGCTTGGGAATGTCTGTGTTTCTACCAGTAGATGTCACCGCAATCAACAGAAATACCCCAGGGGCAATGAGAGCTGATATTGGGATGATATAACCCTAAAGGACACAAGGAAAGTAAAATGGAACATTATCAGTGGTAAATTCTGTATGAAACAACAAAGGCTGTAGATGATTTGGGTTTTAATTTGATCATATATGTCCTTGCCGTTATGGCGGGAGTGTCTAACAAGGTCCCAGAGAGCATGGCTTAGAGCATAAGCTCTTGGGACCTGTAGCCCTGTTCTTTATATTCTCTAATGGAATCTTTGGGCTTGGTGCTCCTTTGGCAAGTAGTTGGAATTGCTTCTGAACACTGGCCTGGGCTTTGGTTCACTCTGTGATCTGCTCTTAAACTGAATATGAAATGGATTCCGTGGGAGGAGATGCACACTGTTCCTACTGCTACTATTTAGGAGCTGTGAGTGGCAATGGGGGTACCCTTTATAGGACACTTTCTCTTATTTCTTCCTCTTGCTCTCTTCCACAGAGTGAAAGGAATTGGTAGTTTATTAAATATTCTTTTCTTTCTTTTTTTTTATTTTTGCCCATTTCAAATGCACACATCTGAGCAATAACGTGAGTGTGTGTTTGTACATATACCCATGTTCTGATATTTTGCTCATGTGGCCATTTTTGTACACTGTATGCAATGAATCCGCCTCTTGTAAGAAGCTTCAGCTTGAAATTTAAATACCACAAAAAAACACATTTCACTTCTCTTGGGGCACCTGGGTGGCTCAGTCTGTTAAGCTTCTGACTCTTGGTTTCAGTTCAGGTCATGATCTCACAATTCATGAGTTCCTGCCCTACATCGGGCTCTACCCAGACAGTGCAGAGCCTGCTTGGGATTCTCTCTCTCTCCCTCTCTCTGCACCTCCCCTGTACTCACTCTCTCTCTCTCTGTCTCTCTCTCCCCTTCTCTTTCAAAATAAATAAGCTTAAAAAAGAAAAGCACAAGGGCGCCTGGGTGGCGCAGTCGGTTAAGCGTCCGACTTCAGCCAGGTCACGATCTCGCGGTCCGTGAGTTCGAGCCCCGCGTCAGGCTCTGGGCTGATGGCTCAGAGCCTGGAGCCTGTTTCCGATTCTGTGTCTCCCTCTCTCTCTGCCCCTCCCCCCGTTCATGCTCTGTCTCTCTCTGTCCCAAAAATAAATAAACGTTAAAAAAAAAAAAAGAAAAGCACATTTCTTCTTAGCCCAGAAGCCCCCCATAGGGGCTCATTTGTGTAGTCATAGTTCCATATCAATTCGCCCTGGGTTAAATTGCATAATTTCAGAGAAGATCTCAAATTGGAAGAGTTTATGAGGTCATTTTGCCGTCTTCTGGTCAACATCATACCCTTCCCTCCCATGCATTTGCAGACCACCTCAAATGTCTTTTTTTTTTTTTTTTATTAAATCAAATGGATCAAGGTAAGAGTAACTTCAAGTCACTTGTATGTTTTAATCTCCATTTTCACATCTTTTTTTGTAATTGCTAGGTAATGGATGTGCCTATCCTAATCACTGTAGCCTGATTCATTACAGCCAGCTGTATACTGCCCTGTTAGCTAGAGCTCTCTCAAATTCTGCTTAGGATGACAATACCACATTCCACCCTAACTTAAAGGGGACTTTTGGCATTGACTGAAATTCAGATAACCTGAGGTGATGTGTTTAGCTTGTCCTGAAGCTTGTCCTAAGTGTGTTCTGGCTTTTTCTGTGTCCCTTGAAGTGCTGGTAAAGGTGACAGCCTCACAGATCTCTTTTGTTCCAGTCTAAAAAAATCAGTCAGATTTCCATTAGTCCTCATGGCTCTTTTGAACACCAGGCTTTTATTTCACACTTAAAAGAAAATCTGTCAAGTATTTTTGGTCACCAAATATATCCTACCTACAAATGTCAGATGGTGATGATTAGATCCTGTATACTAGAACTTCTTAAAAAAAAACAGTTTTCTGCCACTAATAATTCTATATGTTTAAAATAATGGCCATTATTTGCAATACTGATGATATTATGTAGCCTGCTTGGATTAAGCTATGACAAAAGCTATGCTATTGTCAAAGCTAAGCTATGACAAAAGGTTGGCTGGTCGAGATATGTAACGCCAGAAATCCTCTATGGGAAGAAAAAGAAGAACAAATGAAAGGTAACAAAACTATTGTGTTTTCTCTTAAGAAATGTAGGTGAAAAATACAGAAAAGCATATCAACCTATTTTAATCCAGAGGCCAAAGGATAGATAGAACAGCTTGAGAACCATTTTCATCTGAGTATAAAATTTACTATAAATTATAAGAAAAAATTGACATATTATTAAGTTGAATGTGATGTTGTCCCTTTAAACGTTCTATCCTTTGTGGCTTTGCTTGTGTTCCTGGCTTCTAAGATTGCCTGATCCTCTTTTCTGGAATTCTTTCAATTAGTTTTGGATCTGTCACCCTAAAGTCTCTGAAATTGCTTATTCTAAGAGATTTCAATATTTACCCTGATGACATTTTTTGATTCTCAACACATAGGAATTCTTAGTAGTTTTGAATTTACTTTGTATCCTTTAGTCCATATAAATCGGGCAATCAAGATTTCTCTCAGTTTAATTTGCTTTCTGTGGAGGATTTAAATGATATTATCCTGAAGCTTTAGCCTACCACTTCCAGTCCCTAATCCTTGGCCTTCCTCAGTGGTGAAAGGCTGTTCTCAGTTTTCTTGGTTCAGTTTAACCCTCCTAGTTAATCTCTGACTTCTGGTAAATTGCCATCATGTTTAAAATCTGCAATTGTAACTCTTTTCCTAAAAAAAAAAAATCCAGCTCACAAAGGACAATATGACTAACTTCTAGCACCTTATTTTTTTAATTTAACTAAGACCAGTGGAAGAAAGTCGCTGCTGATCAGCTCTAGGAATATCTTAACTGTCATCAGATCTCAAATGAATTTCAGTCAGGATTTTTGTCCTTTCATAGTGCATAAATTGCACTTCTTAAAGTTAGAAATGGTCTGACTGTCTCACTGACACTCTCAAGGCTCTTTATAGAGTTTACTGCTCCTCGGCCTTTTGGCTGGCAGCTGCAGCCTTCCACTAGGAAATTTATTAAAATGTGTTACAATCCTACAAAGGTCTATCTGGCATTGTTTGTTGGTTTTGTTTCTTTGTTTAATTCCAGTTTCCTTCAGCCAGGACTCATCCACAGATTATGGCTCTTGCGTAATAGAGTGCCTTACGGGTTACATCTGAATGCTTTAGAGATTTGTACATTAACACTCACACGGCTCTGGAAGATATACTCTGCTCGACATACTCTGCTCAGCTATACACACGTAGATGACATGCAGATCATTTGCTCTACTTCAAGAAATATTATACAAGTTCTTTTCAGTGGATCTGTTTATTTGGCTGGCTGACTTACTGTGGGGAAATCGCCAAAAGTTTTCTAAAATTGAATCCAGATAAGACAGAATTCCTTTTGATTGGACCTTATCCCTAGGTCGATCAACACTCTTCCATCACGTTGAAAGTTGGCAATTCACTCACAGCATTGGTCCCAGAGGGGAAAACCTTGGTTGTATGCTCGACTCTACTCTGTCATTTATGAATCGTGTAAATATAAATATTAAACTGTCATATTTTCCTTTGAGAGTTACAGCAAGGATAAAGTAAATGATATCTGTTTAATATTTGGAAGTATTACTTTCTGATGACCTATTTTCACTTGAACTACTGAAATCCTTTATTAATTGGATGGATTGAGTGAGCACTTTCTAAATATATACATTTCAATGTTAATTTCAGGAAAGCTAAGCAGCATTTTACATTCTGAAAAATGTCATATTGAACTTTTTGCTCTCTGAATATCCTTGAGAGGAGAATGAATTTACAGATTCTTGGGTGACAAAGTTCTTACTCTACCCTGTTCTAGTTACCTAGATAACTAGAAAATAAAATAAGGAGTGGCACTAGAGAATCTACCAAAATGGAGACTGCAATTCTGGTTGAATTATAACAAGCAGAATTTCGAGGATTTCAAGAAGAATATCCAGTTGTCAGTGGATCAGAAGATAGTTTATTTCTTATGTTCCAACCACACTTCCTTATAGATCTATGCAACTGGAATAACTCATGAGTGCCAAAGAACATGTTGACAGTCAAAAAGGATACATATTACTAGCAATTCAGTCTATTTCCAAGCAGAAGTTCAATTTGCTATTAAGGAAAAAAAGCACAATGACAAAGGTTTCTGTTAAAGTTGTATTTATTAATGGGATTTGGTCAGGACATGGTACTATACAGATTCTGCACTGAATCTAGATCTCCATGCTTAGGTAAGGTCACCTAGCACTTTATTACCACCTAAACCATTGAACATCTGATCCTAAAGCATTCCTTGGATGGATTAAATTAGACCCATTCAGCAGATATTGATCTTCATAATTTACACATTAATGCAGCAGTCAGAAAATTAATGATCTGGATTTCCTTGCATGCAAGGTAGCATGATATATACACAAGCATGATTTATAATTGGAGAAACTGGGGGAAAAAAGTCCATCAATGGGGGTGGGTGACCAAATTATAATATACTTATTGAATGGAATACGATGCTACTAAAAAAAAAAAAGCACGTGAAAACTTATGTAATGATATGGACAATTCTCTATGAAATATTAAATAAAAAAGAGCAAGGCATAAGAATGGCATTATGAGTTAATTTTTGGTGTCAATATGTGCGGGATATTAGTATCTATTTGTACTGGTACAAGAAAATAATGGAAGGACACACCAAAAGGATAATAAAAATGATTATTATTAGACATGTGAACAAGGGCGTAGGAGGGGATGGGAAAGTTGTTCTGTGGACCTTTTTATATTCCATTTATTTTATTTTACTAAAAAATTTTTTTCAATGTTTATTTATTTTTGAGAGACAGAGGTAGAGGATGAGTGGAGGAGGGACAGAGAGACTGGGAGACACAGAATCCGAAGCAGGCTCCAAGCTCTGAGCTGTCAGCACAGAGCTGGACATGGGTTCGAACCCAAGAACCATGAGATCATGACCTGAGCCCAAGTGGGACAGTCAACCGACTGAGCCACCCAGATGCCCTTCCATTTTCTTAAAAGATATAAAGTAGTATTTTAAAGATTACATAAAGTAAATTTTATTTGTATTTAGTGCTTACTGTACTCCCTAATATTTACTTGTTAAATTTCTTTCACAACTTTCTTAGTGTTTGCCGCTCTCAATATAAACAAAGGAAGGAATCTGTAAGGCAGTGCGCTTTCTATGAAAGGCAGAGCTTGCCTGGGTGGCTCAGTCAGTTGACCATCTGGCTTCGGCTCAGGTCATGATCTCTCAGTCTGTGGTGTGGGTTTGAGCCCTGAGTCCGACAGCACGGAGTCTGGAGCCTGCTTTGAGTTCTGTGTCCCCCTCTCTTTCTGCCCCTCACCCACTCACACTCTGTCTATTTCTCTCAAGAATGGATAAACATTAAAAAAAATAAAAAAAAAGGGAGGTGGGAAGTAAACCTATAATATGTATTATATAGTGTATGACTTTATAAAAATAACGTTTTTCCCTAAGCATCAGTTTGATAGAATGGAATTAGGAGTGCTTTACAGGATTGTTTTGAAGCTCAAATTACATAATATATGTTAAAATGAATGCAGTTTACTTTTGCTCTTACTAGGGTTACTACAAAAATCAATCTAAGAAACATCTGGAATTTTCCTATAAAGAAAGAGAATTCCAATCTAGAAATGTTTTCCATTATTTTGTGTATCCATTTCATTGGAAGTCATGGGCTCCTTCTTGCCCCTTACCCAAAGACACATGAGCTTATCTACTCAATCACACTGGTATAAAGGACAAATGATAGCCCTAGATAAATACAGGGGCAGATATGTATGCAGCTCTCCTTTATTTTCTCGTCGCTATTGGGTTCATCTTTAAGGTAACATAGTACATTATAGAAACAGGCCAGATCCAAATGTAAAAATTCTTATCAAGTCTTGTTCTTATAGTCTACAGTAGAGTTTTGCCTGATTTGAAGAGGACTAGGCCAAATAAATATAAGGTCACAATTGCAATGAGTAAAAGGGGGGTCTAATGCACTAAGGTGGATTGCCACTGTACCAAAGAAAAGGAGATTTCTTCATGTCTCTTGAGATCAGAGTCACTTTGGATAAAAAGACTCATTTCTTAGGGTAGGCCAGAAAAGGAGGAGAAAAAGAAGTCTGTATTATTTCTATTAATGTTACTGGTGGTGGAGCAAGTTTATAAAAGACCAGAAGATGCAGTAGGTAGTGTTTCTTCTTCTTTTTTAAAAAATATAATTTATTGTCAAATTGGCTCACATACAACACCCAGTGCTCATCCCGATAAGTGTTTCTATAGCCCTGGGCAAAGCAGTGTTGAATGGGTAGCTCTAGAACTGAGGAGCCCAGCTGTGGAAACAAAATTCTCTCTTACTTTACTTCTTCCATTTTGATCTTTCTTTTCCCCCCCCCCCCCTTTAATTGTCTCTTCACCAAGAATTTACCATCAGTCCTCAGAAGGAGTGAAGAGGGCCCTATAGGACTCTTGTTTCAGTATCCTCTTTACAGGCTGATGCAGCCTTCTGCCAGAGGCTGGGTAAATTGATTGCTGATGTCTCACAGTCATATCCTGCACTGAGCATTGCCATGGGAGGCAGAGAACTGAATTGCTCAAGGTTATGCCCCTTGAGTGGCCAATGATGGAACATACAGACCCATTGCCTCAAGTTGGGATAATTCTGAAGCGCCATCTCAGTTCTCCATAAAACTGGCTGTGTCCTCCACTGTACCAAACTGAGGGTCAACTTTTCCTCCTCTATTCCTGTCTTCCTCATTTCCTAGCCAGTGTATCTGCCAATAGCACTCCCCAATAAACCTTGCTAATGTAACTTTCCGTAGGAGTCTGTTTCTCGAGAATCCAGTCTTTGATAGATGTTTTGAAAGCTTCAGTGATGGTAGACAGGGCTGTGTTGGATTTTGGCTGCTTCTCAAAACATTAGCAAATAAATTCCTCTAAATTCAAGGGTCCTGGCATACAGGATCAATTTTGTTTATTCTGTCTTCAGTCACTCAGTCATTCCAAGGGGTCTCTTCTAGATTAGAACTATAATCTTCAAGCTCAGAGGAGTTTACAAAACCCTCAGAATAATTTGTACAAATGAACATTGCTCTTTTGATAACTGTTCATATTTTCTAGGCTGAACCTAATTAAAAAATTATCTTGGGGGACACCAGGGTGGCTCAGTCAGTAGAGCCCGACTTCAGCTCAGGTCATGATCTCACAGTTCATGAGTTCAAGCCCCGTGTCAGGTTCTGTGCTTTCTGTGCTGACAGCTTAGAGCCTGGAGCCTGCTTCTGGATTCTGTGTCTCCCTCTCTCTCAGCCTCTCTCTCTCTCTCTCTCCCCAAAAGAAATAAACATTAAGAAAAAATTTAAAAAATTATCTTGGAATGTTTTCTTAAACTTTGATGATGTTCCAGAACAACATCAATCCCAAGATCGGTCTTGGAGTTTCTAATATATTGTGCAGATTTTAAGTCAATATGGAAAATTTGCCTTAAATATCTGATTTGCATTGTTAGAAGAGATAGGAGTTATATTCTTATGCTACTGCTAGGGAACTGAAAATGATATTAAGTGTTTTATTTCCTTTTCTGAATTGTAGCACACTTATAACCAGTATTAAATGCTAGTTCAAATTCCACAACATACCAGAAGTCTTTTCTTGACTAGACTATTCTCTTCATGATTGCTCTCAGTTTTGAAATTCTGGTAGTCGATTAAATCATTGTGACTCAGCAACTGCTAATATATGGACTTAATTTCCTTTCCTGTTTCCATATCTTCCAAATTATATTGAAGAATTTTTAGACATTTTTGTATTATTTTTGAATTCATTAGAGTATCTAGCATAGCAGTTATTAAACTTAACAACAATCAATCAATTGTAACAGTGACATGCAGTTAATCTGTAAAAAGGCTGAAGTGGTACTAATTATAAGTTTCTAGCCTATAGAAAGGAATTATAGGGTTGTGGTTAGGAAGGGGCACTTTAACAACAAAGTTGAGTTCAAATTTCAAGACCACAAGATTCCAGCTGGTGACTTTGGAAAATCATTTATTATCCTTGAAATTTAGTTTTCCCTTCATTAAATTTAGGATGGTAAGAAATAGAAAGCACTTACTGTATTGATAAATGAATGTTTATTATTATTTAAAAATAATATTAGAACATAGCTCTGGATTCACTGTTACAAAGAGAAGTATATAGTATTGTATTAAAATGGCATTAAAAATGAAACATCTATTTAATTCTATTTTAATATTTGTTTTCTAATTTTAAATAACCTGAGTCCATCAATGAATGAAATATTTTTAGGGACAAAATTGACATCATAACACAGTCATGGGAATCTTCCTTTCAGAATTGCATTATCTAGGACATTTTGGTCAAAAGAAGTACAATGTGTTTTTTTGCCCATTTGGTCATGCTGAGTCTTCACCATCTGATTGTGCCCATCTGATTTCATTGTGCCATTATTTATGATGTGCTATGAGCTCTGGAGAAGCACTTTATTTACCATGTTGCGCCTATGGAAACATGGTAAAGACGGTGCTGCTTTTTATAAATGGTTAAAGTTTTTAATGACATATTTTTTTTTATGATATCTATTGCAATTATTTCCTGAGGCTCCTTCATTTATATAAATTGAGTCAAACTTTTAACATTTTGAAGATTGTCTGGAGCATTGTGATTCATAATGTGGACTGGAAATGAAAGGACTTGTTTATTTTTATCCTGGATGCATCATGTCCTTACTGTTGACTCTCACTTAGAGAGTTGCTAAATAGCTATTCCTTTTTCATCTATAAAAAGGAGGCAACACTTGTAGTGTACAGATGATGAGATTATAAAAACATTTTTTATAAGAGTACCATGTAGTAGTGCTTTGAAATCTTCTAAGTGGTCTTAATACCAGTAAACTTTAAACAACAACAAAAACAACAAAAGCCAAGAAAAACAACTCTTGCCCTTGGAGTTCACAAATATATTTCAAGTTGTGTAATAACAATTTACTGGCAGTAAATTCTTGATTCCCTCTTCCTGATTTTCACGTAATTTTACAATGATTTCGGGGATTCCTGTTAGAAAAAGCACTTCATTTCTAGATGGGAAGAATGCTAACAAAACAACTGATCAACTCAATAAAAACTTGAACAGAGAACTGGCTTTTTAAGCCACTTACTTCATACCCTCCCATGCCATTTTCTTGTTTTAAATATGAGTTTTGTGGACATCTGATGACAACTATCTCAACTTGGAAATGCAATGCCAATATTTCTTGAAATGAAAACAGACTCTTCAAGTCATATTTTGGCATTACAAAGTTAAAATTAGATCCCACTTCAAACAGGCTTCTTTAATTAGGAAATATCCCAAACAAAAGACCTCACTTCCCAAGGAACATTGGACTATTATGCTAATTGGAGTGGCCACTGTATAAGTCTTGGGTGGATCTGAAGAAAGTAGTTGTTATTCTGGCCTGAGTTTCCAACCACACTCATTTTGCTAAATTGCATTTCTTGAGGAGAGCAGCCTGATAGGCTACAAGTGTTACTAATTCTATTAAATACCCCCTTTTCATTATTCTTTCATACTTAATGATCAAAAACCTTAACCACTGTCTATTTTTAAATGCTGTAGTTCCATAAACAGATTGAAATACTTCAATAATCACTTCATGATAATTAGGTTTTCCTGAGTGACCACCCTGTTCTTTTTAATTTTCCCAAGCTGCAGTTCTAAATTATGCAAATCATAAAATTATGTTTTGAAAACTATGTAATTTTATAGTTGGTTTGGATAATTTAATTTGCAAACTGACAGAAATGACATATATGCTTATAGGACAATGGGTTCAAATCTAAAGAGCTCTTCACAACAGGTTAAGCAGTATTTCTCTCTCCTTACTTCTCCTCCCTTGTCTCTTTCAGCTTTTCAAGTGTTTATGATCCAGAAAGATCCGCCCCTGTCCCTACTCTCCTGAGGGAGTATTTCAAGGAAAGTAAAGCCATGGCATATAATCAGAAATCAATTTAAAAGTCATAATTTATTTTTAAATGTTTATTTATTTATTTTGAGAGGGTGGAGGGAGAGGGAGGGGCAGAGAAAGAGAGACAGAGAATCCCAAACAGGCTCCGTGTTGTCCACCCAGAGCCTGACTCTGAGCTTTATCTCATGAACCGTGAGATCATAACCTGAGCTGAAAACAAGAGTTGGACACTTACCGGACTGAGCCACCCAGGTGCCCTGTAAAATATTTTTAAAAGCTTAATGAACCTAATTTTCATCTACTTACTGGTGGACTCATTTCCAATATGTGTATATGTTTGTTTATGTGTCAATGTGAAACATTTGCCAATATTATAAACAATCTAGAAGGGAAATTTTTAACTGGGTTTATTTTGCATTACTAACCCGAAATTTTCAGTGTTTTCTTTCCCTTCCATAATTATGCTTCCTTTGCACTGTTTCCCCATCTTTCCCCAAATTCCTTTTCTTTCTTTCACTTGATTTAATTTCTGACTCGCATTTAGCACTTTTTTGTTGTTGTTGTTTAAAGGTTTTCCTCAAAGATTCTCCATTTCTTCAACAGGACACATCAATTAGAGAGAGTTTATAAATTCTGTAAATGTGATTTTAACAGAACAATATAGCATAGCAAGTATAAATATGTCTTAATTTCACATTTTTAAAAACGCCTTTTTTTCCCTATTCTTCCATGTTTTTCTTCCCCATGGCACATCATTTCATGCCCTTGCCAGTCTTGCCAGTCTATTATCTTTTCTCAGTTGCAATGATTCCATATCTGGGCACAAGTAACTAGAAGTCTTGAAGCAATTTCTTCTTTCAATGAGTGTTTGTTTTGTTTTGAGTTTTTCTTCAGTTGTTTTCTTTATTCATGTCCTCATTATAAAGTAAAAATTAATTGAGACAAGGACCATGGATGAAAAGTGCTCTTTCATCCTTTTAAAATTCTTTTTATATTCTCCAGAGACTCAAAATACAAAATGCTGTATATATAAAGTTCTTAATCAGATGTTTCTTTATACTGCCCATTGAATCAAAAAAGGCAATAGTTGAAGACTTATGAACATACATATATATAATTCTAAATATATAAATATATATAATTCTATATAACATATATATATAATCTTCAGAAATGACACCAATAAGAACTTTGTTTATATCATATGAATATTTTTATGATCATATAACTCTTCAATTGTATTTGCATATATTTTAATGTGTGCATTCAGCATTAAAATAGAAAAGTGGCTTGTACCCAACAAAATGTTTTGCATATTATTTTCACTTAATAAGTTACTTTTATGCTTATACTTGTTTTTTTTTAATTATTTACTTATTTATTCATTCATTAATTTATTTATTTTGAGAGAGAGAGAGAGAGAGAGAGCTGAGGTGGGGGGGGCAGAGAGAGAGGGAGAGAGAATCCCAAGCGGGCTCCACACTGTCAGCACAGAGCCTGAGAACCATGAGATCATGACCTGAGCTGAAATCCAGAGTTGGATGCTTAACTGATCAAATCACCTGGGCACTCCTTTTTATGCCTATATTTATAAGAAAAAATGAACGAACTTCAATTTTCTAATCCTGACCTATGTGGATGTGCCATAAGTTATCTAATCAATCCTCTGCTGATGGGCTTTTAGAATGTTACTACTTTTTTTTTTTTTCTCTCATGAATAATCTTGCAGCAGCAAGACATCTCTTTTTCCACGATGGGAGTACTCATTCATGATAAATTCCTAAATTAAAATTGTTGTGTCAAATAGTCATACTAATTTCCCTTCCAAAATATTGTGGTTATATCTAAGTTAATATATCTAGGTTATAGGTTTATCTAGGTTAATATAATGGGTGAGATGACCATCATGCTAATTTTGCCAATCTAAATCAAGTAAAGTAATATTTAAGCTTTAGTTTCTGATCTTTTGGTTTTGATCCATAGCAAAAGTGAACCTATTTTCACACATTTATTATTATTTTTTTGTATTTTCTCTAAATACTATATGCTTTTTCCAATTGTATTTTTTTCTATTGCTTTATATTACATGAATATTTAAGACTTATTTTTGGTATATATTGCAGAGATTCTCTTTCATGTTCTTGTTGTCTTCATTGCTGGTTTGGGATTCCTTTTGGGGAACATTTCCATTTAAAAATGAAGGGATTGGGATATCTGAGTGCTCAGTCAGTTGAGTGTCCAACTCTTGATTTTGGCTGGGGTCATGATCCCAGGGTCGTGAGATCAAGTCCCCTGTTGGGCTCCGTGATGGATGTGGAGCCTGCTTGAGATTCTCTCTCTGTCTCCCCCCACTCAAGCTCTCTTTCTCAAATTAAAAATAAAAAGATCAAAAAAGTAAAAATTAAATGGTTGAACAGTCCCTTCCAAACTGATATTTCTGATCTAATAGTTGAGTTAGTCCCGAAATTTGTCCCTAACACTTATATTCCTGACTTTAGCACCACCTCATGAGAAAGAAAGAGACAAAAAAGATGGAAACAAATACAGAAATATCAAAACAGAAAAATAAAACATGATAGATTTCAAAGCAAGATCACTCGCATAACACTGACCGAAATTTTTCTTACTCGGATGCATCTATTTTAGAATGGTGCATTGAACATTGTAGAGATTGAAAATAGCCTTAAGTTCTCTGCAAAGCACAGCCCAGATAAGTAACATCAGCATACTGATAAACACACATCAAAGGTCTATTAAAGGTAAAGTAAGTCAGTAATCACTATGTATTATGCAAAAGAAAACAACTTATAAACTCTCAGGTTCAACAATGAATTTTTTTTATTTTAGAGAGAGAGTGAGTGGGGGAGAGGGGCAGAGGACAGGGGGGAGAGAGAGAGAGAGAGAGGGAGAAAGAAAGAAAGAAAGAAAGAAAGAAAGAAAGAAAGAAAGAAAGAAAGAAAGAAGAAAGAGTCTTAAGCAGGCTCCACACTCAGCATGGAACCTATCACAGGGCTTGATCCCACAACTCTGGGATCATGATGTGAGCTGAAATCAAGAGTTGGACGGTTAACCTTCTGAGCCACTCAGGCACCCTGCAACAATGAATATTTTTAAATGACACTTTCACATCTTGGGAATTTTTCATTTAATTCTCATGACTCCCTCAAACCCAAGTAGACTGCCTTCTGCAAGTACACAATGTGCTCTTTCTGGAAAGGGTGTTTGTGATTTGTGTGCTTTGTTCTTCAATTTATCAAGTAGGCTCTTAAAATTATAGTGCTTCACTCCTGGTGTGTCCTTGTCAGTTTTCCTAGCTCATGCAGTTTGGGACATCTTGACCTTCCACAGCTGCTGCTGCTCCTTCTTCTTTTCAACTCCCTCTTCTTCCTCCTCTTCTGTCACTGGTGTTGTCATCCTCCTGATCCTTTAGCTATTTCATTATTGACAGCTGTGCCAGAGTAATATACAGGCTAGGAAGGCGTTGCTGTAGTGAAATGTTAGCATGCTTACTGTTCCTGGTCACACCTCTTTATTTTGTCCATGTTGAAAACTTTTAGAGAAAATGGGATGAAGTTGGTCACGTGTACTTATGTATAATAAAATACTCTGGGAGTCCTTGCTCTTTTCTGGTCTTTTTACTGCTTATTCTAACAACAAGCATCTTATTAGAGGCCTGTGAGTCCTGGGCTCATCTAACAAAATCTTTTCTTTGTCTTTCCTTTTCTTTTCTTCGTCTTTCTAAAAAACTCCGAAAATGGGAAGGTTGAAGCTTCATTGCATGGCATATGCCTTTTCTATAATTCAGAGTATTCAGTAATAAAATGAGTGTATGCTCCTGACCATAAATACTTTTCTCCTGGACAGTAAGTTTTGCATGTGTGCACGAATTAGTTGTTACAAGGAGTCGTCATGATGAGCACTTGAGACATGGGCATACAGGAAGCTAGCCCGGATTTTTTCTGGCTTATCAGTTTAGAGTTGAGAATTCCTTTTCTGCTTTTACTTCCTTATCCCTATCCATCATGCTATATAGACAGGCCCAAGAAAAACATCCACTTTTCTCCAAATCTACTACCACTAAATATTCTGGGAGTTTATAAAACTACTACTGGCTGAAAACTAATTTGTTAGAACTCTCATTACTTACTGTCTAGCGTATATGGGTCGGTCCGGGTAAGGGACTTCTTCAAGAGTTTCTGAAAAGTTCACTAGGTACAATCATTAAGAAAAGTGAGAAATCTTGATACTTAGATTATTTTATTAAGCACCTTAATATTAACTAAAATACAGCAATATATTAACAATAAATATGCATCCTGTAGAATGTGCCATGCCCTATAATGTGAAGATACTATAAGATGCTTGTGGTTCATTACCCTGGAGATACAATCTACAGAAAACATTTCCCCACAAACTATAGCAACCATAGTTGAGCATACTTTTAAATGGACACATTTGAGTAAAAAAAAATTATAATACTAATCATCTTGACATCTTTAAGATCAGTGTGGTGTAAGAAAGGTGTGTGTGTGTGTGTGTGTGTGTGTGTGTGTGTGTGTGTGTGTGTGTTGCCATGTCTCTCTTAACTTGAACTATAAGTACTTGCTCATTTAACTTTTATTTCCAACAGAAGAGTAGAATCTATTGAATGAGAGGCTTTATTCATCTCACTGTCAGTGTACTTGTCAGTAGTATTTTTTGTTCCCTATTTTGTTGTCCCCAAATTTCAGATAACTCTTGGGTAAATCTCTCAGTCTTTCTCTTTCAAGAAATATATCTATTTGATATAACATGCTTAGGAAGCCAGGGTGGAAATGCAACAGTAACTAGGTGAATATAAGAGAAATTCTCAATTCTGTGAAGACAATGTATGAGTACCAAAGGAAACCAGGCCATCTGTTTCATATTAAAATAAAATTCCATATATAGTAAGGATTGAAAAACTGAGGGTAGGACTCAGAATTTAACCTCATGCTATTTTTCAAAATGTTAACACTACATGAATATAGTATATTTACTAAATTACACTAATCTGAACACTCCCATGGATTTCTGTCTTGTAATATTTTGTTGTCTTTAAAAGAAAATAGCATTGCTTTAAATCTAAATATCATTTTTTCATAGCTTCTTTATCCACATTTCTTCAGCTGTTTTGCATGGCTGTGTAAAATTTTTGTATGATTTCCTGAGAATTTATGTTTGATCCCCCTAAGATTCAGCATTATTCTAAAAGATTGATAATGTCATTGCTTAGAGTCCCCTGCATTTATTGTCGCATCAGGTTCCGGAGCTCATATTTTCAAATCTATCTTCAATACCTAATTGTGATCAATTGCTTGGCAGTATCTTTCACATTTATTTTATAATATGCCTTCTCTTATTTTGTTAAAATTCACAATTTCTCAGTATTATATTTTAAAATTAAACAAGATGTTTTCATGCCCCTACCCTATGGGAATGCATTATTGTGCCAGTAAGATGTTGACTCTGATGCGCATTCATGCATTTGAGAGTTCTAAATGTCTTTTAGAATATCTCGGTGCAGTCAGCTCTTACCACCACCAAATGGTTTCTTCTTGTTCTGTGATATGTGGCAAATTTCACATGAGGCTTCTGCGGACTGTCTGTGGCTCCTACATCTGTGGCTAAAATGTTTGTTGCTTTTGCAATTTGCACTGATTGCTTAAGAAAAGAATGGTTTGTTTTGCAAAGGCTGCTTTTAGTTTAGTGGGTTCTGTGCATAGTTAGCTACAATGATTTTAGTTTGTGGTGATGGTTCAGATTGTATTTTTTGGAGGCATTTATTGCATTCTTACAAATTACACATGTTGCAGAAAGGTTGTTTTTATCCATACATGGAGAAGAGACACACACAGTACTTGATTGAGTAAAAAACCCAGTGAAATAGGATCATGTTTCACTGTCAAATAAAGAAAAATGATGGAGTCAAGAAGGAACAAAGAAATACTTTTCTGGAGTGCTTATTCCAAATATTAGAATATTTTCATATTTTAAATGAGTTTAAGTATATTTAATGTTGTTTTGATATCCTTGGCAGCTTCAGGGAGAATATCGGCTTGGATGCTCTGTTCTGTGATAAATAAGAATAATGTCAATGTTATATTGTTGTTATGTGCTATATGGTATATACTCTGTAGTGTGTTCTGGTGGTATTTATAAACATGGTCTTATTCAGATCTCAATAAAGCATGTTGGAAATTGTTATTTTTATTGAAAAGGAAACCAAGCCTCTAGAACTTCACTAATTTGACAAAGTTTGTGTGCCTAGTAGCAGGGCCAGAATTTGAATTTAGTTCTTATTGACTCCTAGTCATTTTCTCATTTTATTCTGTTCTATCATCTCCCTAACAGCAATTATTCCAATATATCTCATGTTGTCTGTTTGGGAACTCCTTGTTACTCCTTATTTTTACAAGTAACTTTATGAATTTTTTTAGTTAGATATTTAAAAATATGAAATAGTAAATCTAGCCAACAAAAAATAAAATAAAATTAGCTATTTTATCACCATCCCAAATGTCAAATGTAAACACAAAATTGACCAGCTGATACCTGATGAATGGATGATTGTCTCTTTCAAGGAGAAAGAGAAGGAAAGATAGAAAGAAGGAAAGAAAGAGAGGAAGGAAAGAAGGAAAGAAAGAAAGAAGGAAGAAGGAAGGAAGGAAGGAAGGAAGGAAGGAAGGAAGGAAGGAAGGAAGGAAGGAAGGAAATAAGGAAGGAAAGAAGGGAAGGGAGAAGGGAGGGAGAGAGAAGAGCCAGCATCTCCATACTTGGACAATATTTGCCTATTAAATACATCAGCCACTACCTCTTATCTCTTGTGAAAGAAGACATTATTCCTCAGATAAATATTGATAAGGGCTAACAAGCTAGAATAACCTTTATTCATCTCTGACAGTAATGATCCTATTTCCCTAGTACCTTTTTTTATATTTGTATGCATTTGTTTAATTGCCTGTTAATTACTTTTATACCTGTTTCCCTAGCTAGACTGTGAATATCTTGAGGCCTTTCAGATTCATATTTCTGTCCTCTCTGCTAGGCACATAAAACTATTCCTAGCACACAGACTTTGTAGCACTTAGAATTTATACAAAAATTGTTGCTTGAATGAATGTCTTCAATTTCAACAATGTAATGAAAATACTAGAAGCTACATTAGTGCCTCATTGTCTACCTAGACTTAGTATTTCTGTTATTGAGAATATCAATAGCTATTTTAACAGGGATAGTAGGACCTCAAAATGGCTGCTTATTTAAAATAGGCTTTTTTTTGGATAATTTTGATGATGATGATGTTGATGAAATTGATAACCATTGTCAATAATTTCATCATCACCACCACTACTTAATAAGATAACTACCATTGATTCACACTGAGGAGTAAAACTATAGCAACATGAATAATAGTGGATCATAATTGCAAGGGCAAGCACAAGATAGTCATACATACGTTGAGGTGAAAGAACATGAAATTTACCTTCTGAAGATCAGGATACCTATTTTTGATACTTAATAGATGAGTGATCTTGGCTCTGTCATATGGCCTTTCTAAGTTTCAGTTTTATTATCTTTAAAATAGGGAAAATAATCATTCCTACCTTTTTGAAAGACCTTTTAAACTGTAAAGTATTCAGTATACAAATACTATCTAACATTATTCCTGTGATTCCTGGTCCAAATGCATCAGTAAGTGTAATTTAATTACTGGTTCTAGGGACGCTTCATCTCCTTTGCTAACCTGAAGTCAATTTTCCTTTAATATCTCACTAAGCAGATTGAGATGAATTCCTAGTATGTTGTGGATTAAGTACCACATATTCTCCAAGAGATTATATTTATCCTTAGCATTTCTCACTCCGATTTCCTGCCTCTGATGAATTCATTATCTTTGATGTTTCCTTGCTTCTTGTACCTCTAGGCATCCTTGTAAATATCTTCACCCTCAAGGTACCCCCTCCCCCCCACACATTGCTTCATCTCATAAAGCAACAGTAGGAGCTCAAGGATCTTCCATTAAACAGATTTCTGATGATGATCTGGAGTAAAATTTTAGGGCACATATCCGATAGAAAGTTAAAATTGAGTATCAACCATTATTATTCATAAAAAAAAGAACAGTCACTGATCCGCTTTGCCCCGCTCAAGTTTGTGCTATTTGTGTCTTCTTTAAGTGCAGGCTGCTGCCTTCTCCAGTCCTCTCCGCACAGATTCTTTTCCTCAGCCTGTGACTCTTCACTCTCCTCTTCTCTTGGCCCTTCCGAGGGGAAGAAGCCCAATACCTGTTAAACTGCTCTGCAAAAGAAGCAGTCTGAAGTCTTGTCTAAACCTATTCAATTAAACGCTACACAGAAAATATTTGCTTTTCACTATGGTGCAGTCCAATGAGTGGTTTTGCTTTTATTTTTTGCTGGAAAGGTACGAAAGTTCTGTCTTGAAATGGAATGTGCCTTTTCTCTTATGTGAACTGAAGACAGCTTTTAAACTAACACTTCCTTATTTTTTTTTTTGCCTGATTATGTCTTAAGTATTTAAGACAAAAAGCACAAATGACCCCTACTTTTCCTTCTCCACACAGCTTAATTTTGTCTGACTTTTGGAAAACATAATACAAGTCAAAATTTACAGTAATAGCTTATGTTTGAATTTATTTATGATTTATTAAGCACTTTCTAATTCCCTGCTGGCACTTGTCAAATAGATTTCTAATGAGAAACAGCTATGAGATTTTTAGGTGTGTAGTATCCGTGTTAAAAAAGGAAAAACATAAAATTAATTTTAATAACACTTTACTTCAATATATCCAAAATTTTTATCATTCTCATAAAATAGTAATGGGATACGTGATGTCCTTTTTTCGTATTACATCTTTGAGATCTGTTGTGTATTTAACACTGCCAATCTCCATTCACACTTGCCACATTTATAGTGAACATCAGCTACGTGTGTCTAGTGTCTCTAGCCCAGCACAATTCAAGCACATGTTGAGTGCTACATATTTTATCTCATATAATTCTCATGACGGTCTGATTATTAATTCCACTGACAGATAAGGAAAAGGAAACACAAAGAAGTTAATTAAGTTGTTTAAAGTCACACATCCATACGAAGGCCAGGAATTGAATTTAGTTCATTGTGACTAGAGTTTTTGATCTCAATGTTAATGTTTCTACTTCTATGCTTTACTGAACTATTATTTATATTTGGCTAAGTCTTTGGTGAACTCAGAGTTAGGTATCTTTTTTTCTCTTTTTATTGCTTGTGTGAATTTGGTAAAGAATTTGAATTGACATATCTGTGGACTAAAATGTTTTTGTGGTCAGAATGTTATTATAAAAATGGATTTAGGTTGCATAAGTACATGATGTTCTTTTGAAATGATGTACCTTAGCACTGCCTAAAGGGATCTAATCTATGCAATTCTTGGACCTGCTACTGAATCAATAAAAAAGGGAACTAATTTGTGGATGGGAAATGGGGTGGAATTCAGTAGAGAGCTGTTAGCAATTACTGGTTTCCTGTTAATTTGAAGAGTCAAAGTTTTATCTAGTATCATTACTCCTTCCAAATTACTTATATATCTTTCCTTAAAAAGAACATGAAAGGTAGTTTGCGAGGTAGTTAACTCTGATGGCAACAACATTCTTTTGAACATTTATCTTAATTCTGCATATATTAGGATTTCTCAGGAGTATTTGTTTAATATTTCACCAGGGATTCTAAATAGAATTATTTAACCAGATATTTAGCTTTATAAACATTTAATAGACATTACTTTTTACACATAAGGTGCCCAAAATATGTCAAATAGAAACCTAAAATATTTTAACTGACATTCTCACGAATTGACTGTAATGGGAGGCGCTTTCTGTAGGCTGCATGGCAGCTGTGAGGTTCTCTGTCGCAGGAGCTCATGGTGATGGGACTGATGGAGGACTTCAGATGGGTTCCATCAGCAGTCATTGCACCTGACTCCCTTCCAAGCAAACTGTTCTTTCTAGATTTTCTGGAGTTCCTGGAGGTTTGTTAGTTGCATCATGCCCATTGACATGTTGTTGGCTTTTGTCAGTTTCACAGTAAAACCGGGAGATATGCTGAAAGACAGAGTGACAGCCACATATCTCTTTTGCTGACTGGCTGCATGAGGGATGTAGCAGAAAGAAAGTCATGTGTAGTTTACAGAAGATAGAATAAGTTCCATATGTTCACCATGCAGCAGTCTTTGTGTCACAGTTAGGGCTTTCCCAGTGCCTATATTTAATTTCCACATAAAGTATGGGCTTTTCTAAAATGCTCACCACATTTTACTGTGTGCACAATTCAGAATATTTTCCTTTATGAATCACACATTGAGAAAAATAGTGCTCTACCCACATGAACTGTTAATTTATTTATGGGGGACAGTTGTCTTTGTTTTTTTCTCCACCTCTTCCTCTTCCTTCTTTTCCTTCTTCTTCATGCTGCTTCTCCTCTTCCTCCTCCTCCTCCTCCTTCCTCTTCCTCTTCTTTAACAAATTCACATTCAAGTTTTGGCTTAAACCAAAGAAAAAAAAAAAAAAGTAGATGGACTTTACCACTGCCTTCCCTCAGTCACTAGCCTCCCAGCTCTAACTTTCCTCTTTAGTCTGGGACTGCCACTCCAGTAGTTGGGGAAGTTCTGAATTGTCTAATCTCTTGGTGGCCTAATTCCAAAGACTGGAGAAAGTAAGACTGTCCAGATCTTCTTCTTCGGCCAGGTTTATCAGTCTGGAAATTGGCTGCATATAAATCAAGTGACCAGTCCACACCCTGATCCAATGAACTCCTGGCTAAACGGGCAGTTTTGTACAAGAAGTGGGATTGAAGATACAGACAATTACCTCAGACAGGGGCAGATGGTAGACAGATAGAGTTCCTGACCTCTGTCTTTTAAGCTTATAACTTGGTTTCCTTCTCTTTCTCTCCCCGATTCTCTCTATTGCTATCCTGGTGGCTTTCATGTCCTAGAGATGTGAAAGGTAGGGTAATTAAATAGTAATGAATTAGTTTCTTTATAGAGAAAGGAACCATATTTACTGAGAATATAATATATTCCAAGTATTTGCATGTAATCTTCCTTAATCCTCACCTGAAGCCGCCAAAGAAGATATTATTCATCTTCATTTTACGTTTGATTAAACAGACACAGAAACAGCAAGTTACTTTGATTACGATCAAGCAGCTAGTAATGGGCAGCAGTGTAATGTGAGTGCAGATCTCTCTATTGCTGCAACTCCTGCTTTTTCTACTACATTCTTCTCTGTTGTAAGCAGAAACTCAATCTACTTGAGAAACTAAGCAGACTTTCCTTTTTTGTTCTATTTAATTTTCTTTGCAAACATTATTTACAACCAGAGAGTTACTGGAGAGAATATATCTCTTCTTCCATTCTAATTCCCTGAAGAGAGAGAAAAAGTTGGATTAAAGGGGGGAAAATAGTGTGACAAAATCACTGCAAAATCTTCATATGTTAACAGTTTCCTAATGGTTTCATCAACATACTGGTGAGAAATGAAGGTGGCTTTTTTTTTTTAAATTGTCTTCTATAATAAGAATGATAAAACTCCTAGTGGAGAATTTTCCTGTCCACATAATAGATGTGTTGATGTTATTTTCCTCACGTATAATGTATAAAAATATGAATCGGTTATCAACATTAACATAACTTTTTTCCTGAAATCCAAATGACTTAAAGTTATATCAGATTGTCCATTTTTATCCCAGTATGATTTCTTCTATTTTTAAAATCACTATTGAAAAGAAAAAAAAAAGGTGGACTCAAAATCCTTTTATCAGCCTCATTGATATTACTGTTTATATATATGATCCTATGATTTAAAGTTTACAAAGAATTGTTAACCATTTTTTTGTTTGCATTTAACATTATATTATTCGAAGCGCATTCTGCTTTCACTTTCCATATCTTACCCTACAAACATCTCTTTTGTTTCTATAACTACCTTAAGGGAAGTTGGCAAGAAAAAGTAGAGAAAGAATAAGAGATATATGAATCACTTCCTACCCTATAATTAACACATGAAGAGAGAACTTAGTGAAAACAATAATTCCTCAGGCATTTGTGGTTTTGTTTTTAAGCCAACATAGTTTCCCTCTGAGTTCATCAGCTGCCATTTTGTAAATGAACCTTTTGTTTTCAAGAATCAACTTTAAGTGTTTTAGCAAATTAGAATTCTTACTGCTCTTATCATTTAATTTAAGGGTATACCTGCACTTGATCTACAGGACTTTTAAAGAACCTCCTCCATTGGCAAAAGCCCCAGGAAATCACTATAAAAAAAGTACATCTCTGGGAAAAGCAACCTTTTAATGTTTGGTCTATGCATAAAGTATATATTTATATATGTATTTTGTTACCAATATTTTATGGCCATGCCAAAAGCAAGTTTTAAATTCTACTATGTCAGTGATTTTCAAAATATAGGTGAACTACTGCTTAATTGGTTAGGATATCAATTTAGTTGGTAAGGGTAAGCATGGAGAAGGCAATATCAGAGTGCATTGTGCATAATATAAGTGAGCATTATAGTTTGGTAGCAATAAGTATCAAATTGACAAATATTAATATGCATTGCTCAAAGTAAAAATAAACTCCCTATCATGAGGTTCTTTTCAATTATATATACATGTGTCTGTTTATATGTGGATATGTGTGTATGTGTGTGTGTGTTAGATTACTGTTGAAAGTATATTTCACAGTAGATCACTATAGAAATGTTTGAAGGTCACAGAAATAAATCAACATGCATTTCAAATATAAGCAGTTTTTTTCCCCTTGTTGTTTCAGACTGGGGTACTAATGAAGAATCTACTTTCTGTATGGCTAAATATAATCAACAGGTTAGAGACTGGCAATCTTAGATTTCTTGTAAATGCTCGGATTTTTGGCAACTGTGTTTTTAAATGGTTGGTGAAAAAGAGTTTGTTATTTTTGTGTTACTGAAAAATTTTCTCTGCAACATTTTTAATATTCTCCATGGAAATGAAGTACAACAATTTATAGAAAACCAAGGATACAAATGAATCATAATTGAACTATAGTGGCCCTATCGTATGTATGGTAAATATGCATGCATGTGTGTGTGTGTGCATGAGCATGTGTGTGTAGTGTGTACATACATATATATGTATATATTGTATGCATACACAGATTTATAGAAATGTATATATGTATATACCCACATGCACACATACTGTCAGAGAAAAATTGTATTGGACAGAGTTAAAAGAAGTCTATATTTAAGGCTATTGCAATAGACTTTAAGATGGTTGCAGTAAGGAAGAGAGTTTAAACCCAACTTCTCTGAAGTAAAAGGTGGGAGAATTTTTAAGCACTGGGATAACCTAGTGGACAAATAGTAAGCAGCAGTAAGAGAGAAGCTGGTCAGCATGATTAGGTTATTTGTGTATGCTAATTGTCATCTATATAAATTAGGCTCCTGCCATCCCACAGAAAATAGTACACAGGAGGAGACCGGGGCTTTATGTTTCCTGGTAACTCTCTGATGCCCAGGTTCTTGCGAAAGATCTTGGATTATAAAACTGGCAAGAGGCTAAGAGAAGATTTACATCTGGAACATAGAGAAGGAATTCACAATTGCAAGTTTTTAAAAGTAAATGCTCTAAAAAGAGGGAAGTTAGGGTCCTATAGTCAGATGAAAACCTGTCTAAACTTTAGTTAAGCTGAGAGGAACATCAGGCCTTCTTGGTCAACACACACACACACAAACACACACACACACACACACCAAGATTAAATCTTTCAACAGGCAAGAATTTCTGTTCCCACGTGGAAAACAGAAATGTTGAAGTTACATCAAGATAAGAAGTAATTTATTAACAGTAAAGCATTTTTCAAGAATCTTGGGCAACATTTGAAGAAAGAATGACCTTACACTGTTATAGTATCCATAAATATTGCATACAATGGTCTAAATGTTAAAACTCTTGCATAGGAAGAATGGTATTCATATTTTCATTACAGCTTACAAAAAACTTAAACATTGCTTTTTCAAAAAAGTGTAAGGGCCATCAAAATTCAATTTTCCCAAAAGAGCTCAGGAATTATCATGGTGAATATATAAACAGCCAGAAAGAACATTGATAAATGGTGGATAGGAAGATTTCAATGAGAGAAAAACATTAAACTAAGAAAAAAACAATCAAGGCTAAAGAGGAAATGTTACAGACATTGTAAAGTTATTGTGGAAAATAACAACTTTCTAGTTAATGGGAACTCTGTCATTTGTGATCTTAACTTTGAATATTTTTTTAATGTGAGGCATAAACATCTCTCTTTTTGTGCAATAAACACAAAAAGAACATGGGCAGAAGATACAGAAGAGAACAATCAAGCTGTGACTAATAGAGAGATAACACATATAGCAAAGATGCCCTTCTAGCTCTTATAAGGAAAGTATTAGTAATTATTATCAAATGCCATGGTATATAATTTATAGCCTTTCCAATGCAATAAAACTTATAATATAGAATAGAGTGCTATTTTTATGATATTCATTAAATTATTCTCAATAGATATTATTATATTTTCCATCAAGCCCTGTGGTTAAAAGTTATTTTCAAATATAAAAATTCCCAACTGACAACTCCAGTCAACATTCTGGTTTTTGGCATGAGCAATACTAAGACACATTTAAAAATATTTTTTTCGGTCTTTGTTTAAGGGTGCTATTCAATATGCGACTATACAAAGATGTAGGTCACTCTACTATGAAAATCACCATAATTATTCTGATTTCTAAAACTTATTAGTGAAATATTTTACATCTCCTTTTCATTCCAAATAATTGAAATAAAGAGAAAAAGCCTAAAAATAATAAACTGAGATTCACTTACTTATGGGATAATATCAAGAAATGAATCATGAATGTATTTGTAGTCTCAGATAGAAAGGAGAAATGGAAGGAAAGAAAAGGAATTTGAAAATATAGTGGGTGAAAGAAATGTCAAAAAACAATGGAAATAATGAACTTTATTTCTTAGAGAAGTTTTATGTTTACAGCAAAATTGAGTAAAAAGAAAAGAGGGCTCCCATATAATCCCTGTCCACACAACCTCCCTCAATATGACTATCCCACACAAGAATGGTACATTTGTTACAAATGTTGAACTCACACAGACTCATCATTATCACCTAAAGTCATAGTTCATATTAGGGTTCACTCTTGGTGTTACACATTCTACGGCAAATACATAGAGACATGTATCCACCATTGTAACATCACACAGAATAGTTTTGCTCCCTAGAATCCTCTGTGCACTGCCTATCGATCCATTCCTCCAACAACCACTAATATTTTTACTGTCTCCATAGTTTTGCTTTTTCCAGAGTGTCATCTAGTGTATAGCATTTTTTCTTACTTTTTCTTAGTAATACATGGTTAAAAACCATCATGTCTTTTCATGGCTTATAGCTTATTTCTTGTTAGTGCTGAAAAATATTCCACAGTCTGGATATACCACAGTTTATTTATCAACACACCTATTGGAGGGCATCTTGATTGTTTTCAGATTTTGGCAATTATCATAAAGCTGCTAAAAACATCACTGTGCAGGTTTTTGTGTGAACATGCCTTTTCAGTTCATTAGGGTAAATATCAAGGAGAATGATTGGTGGATTATTAGGCGAAACCACGTTTAGTTTTGTAATAAACTGTCAAACTGTCTTCCAAAGTGGCTGCACCATCTTGTGTAACTACCAGAAATGAATGAGAATTCCTGTTGCTTCACATCCTCATCAGCATTTAGTGTTGTCAGTGCTCTGGATTTTGGACATTCTTACAGGTGTGTGGTAATATCTTATTGTTATTTTAATTTGCAATTCCCTAATGACATAATGTTGAGCATCTTTTCATAAGCTAACTTGCCATCTCTATATCTTCTTTGGTGAAGAAAAATGTCAAATTTGATAAAAGCTATTAAACCAATAGATAAACCACAATGAACTTCAAGAAACACATACCACCAGCAGCATGTCATAGTCAAATTATTGAAAACAACGACAAAGAAAATCTTTAAGAGTAGCCAGAGAAAAATGACCCATTATGTACACAAAACAAAGATGTGAATTACGGCAGACTTGTCAGAAGCAATGTAAGCTAAAAGAATACAAAATGGCACCTTTAGAGCACTGAGAAGAAATTCTTAACCTTGAATTAATTGCACACCCTGATTCTGTCCATGAAGTAATGATTGCTACAAAACTTCTGTCCTTCTTTATAAACTAAAAAACCGAGCAAAACATCATCAGTTTTCAGAAATTTAACAACAGGCATCTAAGGACAGTGATCCCTAGGGAAAGTGAAGCAGAATTTGCACACATCTCTAAAATGTACGAAGCCCAGCAACAAGTTCAGAATTCTGGGTGTTGTTTAATCCTGTGTAGACCTCTATTCTTTGGGTTGATATGCTTCTATTCATAAAACTCATGACTGTACTTTATACTATTTTCTTTTCTTAAAACAAGTATTACTCTTTAGTGGTTTGTTTTTAAATTATTTTATTTTATTATTTTTTAATTTAAATCCAAATTAGTTAACATATAGTGTAATAATGATTTCAGGAAGAGAATTAGTGATTCATCCAGTGTTCATTCCAACAAGTGTCCTTCTTGCCCCTTGCCCATTTTGCCCATCCTCCCACCCAACACCCCTCCAGTCTCTTATGGTTTGTCTCCCTCTGTTTTTATATTATTTTTGCTTCTCTTCCCTTATATTAATCTGTTTTGTGTCTTAAATTCCACATATGAGTGAAATTGTATGATGTTTGTCTTTTCTCTGACTGACTTATTTTGCTTAGCATAATACTCTCTAGTTCCATTCCCATTGTTGTAAATGGCAAGATTTCATTATTTTTGATCACCAAGTAATATTCCATTGTATATATATACCACATCTTCTTTATCCATTCATCTGTTGATAGACATTTGGGCTCTTTCCATATTTTGGCTATTGTTGGTAGCGCTGCTATAAACATTGAAGTGCATGTGTCCCTTTGATACAGCACTCCTGTATTCTTTGGATAAATACCTAATAGTGCAATTAGTGGGTTCTAGGGTAATTCTATTTTTAATTTTTGAGGACTCTTCATACAGTTTTCCTGAGTAGCTGCACCAGTTTGCATTCCCACCAGCAGTGCAAAAGGGTTCCCGTTTCTCCTCATTCTTGCCAACATCTGTTGTTGCCTGAGTTGTTCATTTAGTGATTCCAATTGGTGTAAGGGTCGTATGTCATTGTGGTTTTGATTTGTACCTCCCTGATGATGAGTGATGTTGAGAATTTTTTCGTGTGTTTGTTAACCATCTGAATGTCTTCTTTAGAAAAGTGTCTATGCATGTCTTTTGCCCATTTCCTCACTGAATTATTTGTTTTTAGGATGTTGAATTTGATAAACTTTTTATAGATTTTGGATACTAACCCTTTATCTGATATGTCATTTGCAAATATTTTCTCCCATTCCACCAGTTGCCTTTTAGTTTTGCTGATTGTTTCCTTCACCGTGCAGAAGATTTTTATCTTGATAAGATCCCAATAGTTAAGTTTTGCTTTTTTTCCCCCCTTGCCTCCAGAGACTTATCATTAATAAGTTGCTGTGCTGAGGTCAAAGAGGTTGGTGCCTGTTTTATTCTTTAGGATTTTGATGGCCCCTGTCTTACGTTTAGGTCTTTCGCCTATTTTGAGTTTATTTTTGTGTATGGTGTAAGAAACTGGTCCAGATTCATTCTTCTGCACGTTGCTGTACAGTTTTACCAACACCATTTGCTGAAGAAACTGTCTTTTTTCCATTGGATATTGTTTCCTGCTTTATCAAAAATTTGGGCATACATTTGTGGGTCCATTTCTGGGTTCTCTATTCTGTTCCATTGATCTGAGTGTCTGTTCTTGTACCAGTACCATACTGTCTTGATGATTACAGCTTTGTAATACAGCCTGAGGTCCAGGATTGTGATGCCTCCTGCTTTGGTTTTTGTTTTCAGGATTGCTTTGGCTATTTGGGGTCTTTTCTGGTTCCATACAAATTTGAGGATTGTTTGTTTTAGCTCTGTGAAGAATGCTGGTGTTATTTTGTTAAGGATTGCATTGCATATGCAGATTGCTTTGGGTAGAATTGACATTTTAGCAATATTTGTTCTTCCTATCCAGGAGCATGGAATATTTTTCCTTTGTTTTGTGTGTCTTCTTCAATTTCTTTCATAAGCTTTCTATAGTGTTCAGTGTATAGATTTTTCACCTCTTTAGTTAGGTTTATTCCTAGGTATTTTATGGTTTTGGTAAATGGGATTGATTCCTTGATTTCTCTGTCTGCTGCTTCATTATTGGAAATGCAACCAATTTCTGTACATTGTTTTTATATCCTGTGACATTGCTGAATTCAAGTATCAGTTCTACAAGTTTTGGGGGGGAGTTTTTTGGGTTTTCCACATAGAGTATCATGTCGTCTGTGAAGAGTGAACGTTTTTGATTTACTTCTTGCTGATTTGGATACATTTTATTTCTTTGTGTTGTCTAATTGCTGAGGCTAGGACTTTCAGAAATATGGGAAATAAGTGATGAGAGTGGACATCCTTGTTATGTTCTTGACCTTGGGAAAGTTCTCAGTTTTTCCCCATTGAGAATGAAATTAGCATTGGGTCTTTCATATATGGCCTTTATAACCTTGAGGTATGATCCTTCTATCCCTACTTTCTTGAGGGTTTTCATCAGGAAAGATGCTGTATTTTGTCGAATGCTTTTTCAGCATCTATTGAGAGGATCATTTGATTCTTACCATTTCTTTTATTAATGCAATGTATCACATTTACCTAATTTACAGATATTGAACCAACCCTGCATCCCAGGAATAAATCCTACTTGATCGTGGTGAATAATTCTTTTAATGTATTGTTGGATCTGATTTGCTAGTATCTTAAGAATCTTTGCATCCATGTTCATCAGGGAAATTGGTCTGTAAAAAGACCCCTCTTTAGTGGGGTCTTTGTCTGGTTTTGGAATCAGGGTAATGCTGGCCTCGTAGAATGAGTTTGGAATTTTTCCTTCCATTTCTATTTTTTGGAACAGCTTCAAGAGAATAGGTGTTAACTTCTCTTTAAATGTTTGGTAGAATTTCCCTGTAAAGCCACCTGGCCCTGGACTCTTGTTTTTTGGGAGATTTTTGATTCAATTTCTTTAATGATTATGATTCTATTCAAATTTTCTATTTCTTCCTGTTTCAATTTTGGTAGTTTAAATGTTTCAAGGAATTTGTCTATTTCTTCTAGATTGCCCAATTTGTTGGCATATAATTGCTCATAATATTCTCTTATTATTGTTTGTATTTCTGCAATGTTAGTTGTGATCTCTCCTCTTTCATTCATGGTTCTATTTGGGTGCTTTCCTTTTTCTTTTTGATCAGTCTGGCTAGACTAGAGGTTTATCAATTTTATTAATTCTTTCAGAGAACCAGATCCTGGTTTCATTGATCTATTCTACTGTATTTTTTAAATTATTTTGATATCATTGATTTCTCCTCTAATCCTTATTATTTTCTTTCTTCTGCTTGTTTTGGGTTTTATTTGCTGTTCTTTTTCCAGCTCTTTTAGGTGTAAGGTTAGGCTGTGTATTTGAGACCTTTCTTCCTTCTTTAGGAAGGCCTGGATTGCTATATACTCCCCTCTGATGACCTCCTTTGCTGCATAAGGGGCTTTTGTGTTTTCATTTTCATTGGCTTCCATGTACTTTTTAATTTCCTCTTAATTCTTGATTAACCCATTCATTCCTTAATAGGATATTCTTTAATCTCCAAGTTTTCATGGTATTTCCAAATATTTTCTAGTGATTGATTTTGAGTTTCATAGTATTGTAGTCTGAGAATATGCAAGGTATGATCTTGATCTTTTTGTACTTCTTGTTGAGGCCTGATTTTTGTCCATGTGCACTTGAGAAGAATGTGTAATCTGTTGCTTTTATGATGAGTTGTTCTGAATATATGTTAAGTCCATCTGGTCCAGTATGTCATTCAAAGCCATTGTTTCCTTGTTGATATTCTGCTTAGATGATCTGTCCATTGCTGTGAGTGGGGTGTTGAAGTCCCCTAGTATTATGGTATTATCAATGAGTGTCTTTATGTTTATGATTAATTGATTTATATATTTGTGTGCTCTCATATTGGGGGCATAAACATTTACAATTGTTAGGTCTTGGTGAATAGACACCTTAATTATGATATAATGTCCTTCTTCATCTCCTGTTACAATGTTTACTTTAATACCTAATTTGTCTGATATAAGTACTCTGGCTTTTTGATGACCATTAGTGTGACAGATGTTTCTCCATCCTTTTACTTTAAATTTGCAGGTGTCTTTATATCTAAAATGGGTGTCTTGTAAGCAGCATATTGACAGATCTTGTTTTCTTATCCATTTTGATACTTTATATCTTTTGTTTATTTATTTATTTTTTTTTATATATATTTTTAAGTTTATTCATTTTTGAGAGAGAGACAGCATGAGCAGTGAAGGCGTGGAGAGAGAGGGAGACACAGAATCCAAAGTAGGCTCCAGGCTCCAGAGCCCGACGCAGGGCTCGAACCCACAAACCGTGAGATCATGACCTGAGCTGAAGTCAGATGCTCAACCAACTGCACTACCCAGGCGCCCCGATACTTTATATCTTTTGATCAGAATGTTTAGTCCCTTGGCATTTAAAATGAGTGCTGAAAGATATGAGTTTATTGCCATTGTGTTGCCTGTGGAGTTGGTGTTTCTGGTGATGCTCTCTGTTTCTTTCTAGTTTTTGCTGCTTTTGGTCTTTTTTTGTTTTGTTTTGTCTTTTCTCCACTCAAAGAGTCCCCTTAGAACTTCTTGCAAGGCTGGTTTAGTAGTCATGAACTCCTTTAACTTTTGATTGTCTGGGAAACTCTTTATCTCTCCTTTTATTTTGAATAATAGCCTTGCTGGATAAAGAATTCTTGGCTGCATATTTCAATTCAACATGTCTAATATATCCTACCATTCCTTTCTGGCCTGCCATGTTTCTGTAGATAGGTTCTCTGAGAACACGATCTGTCTTCCCTTATATGTTAGGGACATTTTTTCCCTTGCTGCTTTCATAATTCTTTCTTTGTCTGTGTATTTTGTGAATTTGACTATGATATGCCTTGGTGATTGGTCAGCTTTTGTTAAATCTAATGGGAGTTCTGTGTGCTTCTTGGATTTTGATGTATGTGTCCTTCTCCAGATTAGGAAAGTTTTCGGTATAATTTGCTCACATAAACCTTCTATCCCTTTTTCTCTCTCTTCATCTTTTGGGACTCCTATGATTCACATATTATTCCCTTTTTAATAAGTTACTGAGTTCTCTCAGTCTTGTATCATGCTCCTTTGCCTTTGTTTCCCTTTTTTTCTGCTTTATTATTCTCCATAATTTTGTCTTCTGTGTTACTGATTTGCTACTCTGCTTTGTCCATCCTTGCCATCATGACACACATTCAAATTTGCTTCTCAGTTATAGCATTTTTAATTTTGTCCTGACTGGATTTTAGTTCTTTTATCTCCACAGAAATGGACTGTATGCTTTTTTCAACCCCAGCTAATATTCTTATTATCATTGTTCTAAATTCTAGTTCAGACATCTTGCTTATATCTGTGTTGATTGAGTCCTTGGCTGTCATTTCTTCCTTTTCTTTCTTTTAAAAGAAGGAGTGAATTCCTTCATTTTGTCATTTCAGAGAAAGAATACATTTTCAAAATTTTAAAATATTAAAAACAAAACAAAAAATCAAATGATGGAAGCTAGATCCTAGATGTCCTTTGGTCTGCTTGTGAAAGAAGCTTGTAAGAAAAGCAAAAAAGAGAAAGAAAGAAAAAAAAGTAAGAAAAATTAAAAAATTAAAAAATACATATATAATAAAATAGAATAAAATGAAAACAAGGGAATTCAATATAACAAAAAATTTAGAATATAAAAAGAAAAGAAAGAAATTTAAAAAATATTAAAAAATTAAACAAAAAAGAAAAGAAAAATATATTTTCTCTTTTTATGTCCAAGATAAATAAAAGAAAGGAGAAAAACGAAAAAAAAAAAAAAAACAGAAGCAAAAAAACCCCCAACAAACTAATGAGTGAACCAGCAAACAGAATGAAACCTAAATGAAGTTACATCCAGTTTCCCCTAGAACTGAAATTATGAAGCCCTCAACAGTCTGTACACTAAGCAGGTAGAGTGACTTGTGCTTGTCTTCTAGGGGATGTGCTTCTAGGCAGGGCTTGGTGTTATGGCTCCGTTATCCACTAGGTGGCACTGCCTAGATTACTGGGATTGATCACTGTTATGGGCATGTGTGTGTGTAGGCAATCCTGTGTGAGGAAGAGGTGGAAATGGCTTCACCCAGTTCCCTAGTTTCTGGAACAGGAACTTCTTGCTCTCACTGACCCATGATCAAGCACCCTTCTTTTGTCTCAGACCTCCTTCCACTCCTCATCTCTAACCTGTCTGTGTCCAAGACCTCTGCCTGCCAGGTGGCGCCTCCCTCCCGAATTTTATTTCAGGTGGGGTTGTGTTTCAAAACGCCACACTCCAGAGACCCCTGCAGCTTGGACCCATGCTGACTCTCTGGTGGAGGGTCTTGTTGATCAATGGGGGGTGATGGCTTGCTCCAGAGAATGTTTGTGCAATTGTGCAGTGGCAGAGTTTCAGAGATTATCACAACACACAGCCTGTGTCAGGTGTTACCAAAACCTGGTGTCTTTGTCCCAATACCAGCAAACATGACTACTTTCTGGGGTCTGCAGGGACCTTTGCCTTTGGGGAGGCCATATGGCCTCTAGCAAATGCACTTCAAGCAGGGCAACCACTTCTCCCTGTGTGGCACATGGACCCCTCAGACCCTGCTTCCTGCTCCTGGGGATTCACTCTACTTTCTCACCAGAGCACTGCCAGGCACTGAGTTCCAGAACTTCAGACTGTTTATAGAATCCTTGTGGTATTGAAACCCTCTCCTTTCTTCCCATCAATGGTTTTGGAGAACAAGTTTCTTCTTCAGTCCCATGCAAGTGTTTTTACTGTTTGTCTCTCTTCTCTTTGGCTACTTTCAGGGTGAGTGTTTTTCCTGGACTCTCCCAATATGCCACATTCTTCCCCTTTCTCTTCCCTCTCTCCACAAAAACAGGTCCCTACCCTCTAAGGCTTTTCTCTCCCCTAGCTCACCTCTCTGTTGCATACCTGCTGAGTTCTGTGGCTCAAGTTATGCATATTATTGTGTTAATCCTCAGATCAATGTCCTGGGTGGGCAAAATGGTTTGGTTTTGATGTAGCTGCATTTCAGGGATGAGACAAGCTCAGGGTCTCCATGCTGCTCTTCCATCTTGTGAGATGATTCTCTCTAGTGGTTTAGATCCTACATCTCATAGGTGGCTTTGCCTTTTTGCTTCTCTCTTAGCTGCTATCTCTCATAATTAACAAACAATTTACACCCTTACTGTATGGGATACCATTTATAGGCACTGCAATTTGTTTTATTGATTTTTTCTTAATTAATATTTTATATTAATTACTTGTTAAAATGGTACTATTTTGAATATATGTTGCTACATAAACTATATGGTAAAATTACTTTTACCTCTTTATTCTTACGGTTCAATGTGGCTACTATCAATAAAAACTTATCAATAGTGTTTCATGTTCTATTTCTATTGGAAAGTACTGTTTTAGATACAACAGAACAAGTGAATATCTGTATAGAAAAATCTGTATATAGGTCATCTGTATACCATGATCTGTATCTGATATCATAAAAATTTCTCTAATAGGCCATATATTTAAGTATAAAAACCCAACCTATAACACATCTAGAAGAAAACAAAGGGAAATATGTACTCTTAAGACAGAAAAATAATTTTTAGATAATACAAAAAGTTTGAGACATAAAAGAAAATATTGATAATTTGGAATTTATCCAACTTAAAGACTTCCATTCTGTTGAAATCGAAATTAAGAAAATCGACAGGCAGAGTGCCTTGGTGACTCAGTCCCTTAAGCCTCCAGCTCTTGATTTTGGCTCAGGTCATGATCTCACAGTTCCTGAGTTCGAGCCCCATAATGGGCTCTGCACTGACATGCAGAGCTTGCTTGGAATTCTGTCTCTCTTTCTCTCTGCACCTCCCCTGTTCATGCATGCACACGTGTGCTCTTTCTTTCTCCGTCTCAAATAAATAAATAAACTTTAAGAAAAATCGACAGGCAAGATAACACTTACAAAAGTGTTTGCAATGTCAATATCTGGCAAATAACTTGTATACAGAATAAAGAATTATTACAGTTTAAAAATACAAAGACAGCCCAATGGGAGCAAATAGCAAAAAAAAAAATTACGAATAGGCACTTAAAAATAGAGAAGATATACAAATAGCTAAGCATATGTGATATGAAATTAGTCTAAATAAGCAGTCATCAAAGATGTACAAATTACAATTATAATGAGATACCACTATGCAGTACTATAATGTCTAAAATTTAAAAGACTGATAATATCAAGTCTTGACATGGACCTACAGAAATATGAATTCCTATACATTGCTATTGGGTTTGTGGAATTTATAATAGCTTTACAAAGCAGTTTGATAGTTCCTTATAAAGTTAAATATACATTTATATATAACACAGCAATTAAGTACAGGTACTATACCCAAGGGAAGTGAAAACTTATGCCACACAAATTTGTACACAATGTTTTGTAACACCATTATTTATTTATTTATTTTATTATTTTTTTTAATTTATTTTTTTTTCAACGTTTATTTATTTTTGGGACAGAGAGAGACAGAGCATGAACGGGGGAGGGGCAGAGAGAGAGGGAGACACAGAATCGGAAACAGGCTCCACGCTCTGAGGCATCAGCCCAGAGCCTGACGCGGGGCTCGAACTCACGGACCGCGAGATCATGACCTGGCTGAAGTCGGACGCTTAACCGACTGCGCCACCCAGGCGCCCCTGTAACACCATTATTTATAATAGTTAAAATTGTATACAATCCAAATGCCCATCAATATTTAAATGGGTGAACAAGTTGTGATATCCATACAATGGAATATCACACAGCAATAAAAGGATTGAAAATTATGATGAATGCAACAAGAATGAATCTCAGAAACATTATGTTCAGAAAGAAGCCAGACACAAAAGAGTATGTATTTTGTTTATGTTTATATGAATTTTTAGAAATAGTAAAAGTAATCTACAGTGACAGAAAGCATATCAGTCTTATCTGGTACCAGGTATGGAGTGGAGAGTAACTGCAAAGGCGAAAGAGAGAACTTTTTGGGGGTTAGGAAAGTTGTCTATCTTGATGGTAACAAAAGTTACACGATGTTCACATTTTGAAAATTCATTAATGTGTATACTTAAATTGGTATATTTTTATATGCATTATACCACAATGCATTTCTTTTAATGAGAAAAAAAAAACAATTGTGAACAGGTGGGTAAGGGGCAAGTGCTTTGTGAAGGCTGTAAAATAATATATATCTATCAAGTTGCTCCTAACTAAAAAAAACAGGAAAATGCACACAAGCTGTAGCACAAAGGTTTTAATTTCTTTTAATAGTGAAGTTTTTTTCAACACTTAGAGCTTACCAAAAATGAAATAAGCTTACTTCTGAAATGACAATTTCCTTCTTAGTGAAGACATTTAAGTGCCAGCTCATGATCATTTTTCAGATATGTTGAATAAGTACCTTAGAGATTCAAGTTTGTGTTAATCAATGTTTCAGATGATTAAATAATGCTAGAATCTATGGTAGAGTTCTGCCTATATTATTTTCTAAACTATCTCTTACTCATATTTCAACTATAGTCTCCAGTGCTGCATATGTAGGCAACAATGTTAGATCTCTGCACAATCTATTTTTTTAAGAAGCAGGTAATCTGGAAGAGAAGACAAAAATGTAGCAAAATACAATACATTCCATATAGAGATATCTCCAAAGCTCTTTATGACATAGAAGCAAAGTCACATTCTTAATGTATTAATGTGTTATCTCTTCCTGAAATATTTAAGTGTTAATTAGGAACAATTACAATAATTAATCAAGGCATGAATTATTTATGGAGATACCAGTTATTCCTAAAATATTTAGAGATTATTTTAACATGAAGGTATATCTTAGAAAACCTCCAGTAAACTTCCGAAGCATGTCTTTGAAAACCCAAACATATTTAGCATGGTTGTCCAATCCAGGAAAACCTCAAGGAAAAATTTGAATGTTATAGATTATTCACCATTTATGATTTTCTAGGCATTAGCATTCATTTTCCCATAAGTATAAATAATTGGCTATAAACTATGCAAAGGCTTTTTTACCTGAATTTCTTTGAGATTCATCAGATATATCAATTAAAATGAACCATGCTCCTCCATTACTACTACTCCAATGCTTCTACTTAAGCATTGGTGGAGACAGCACAGCTTAGTTTGAATCAAAATTCGAGGTAATGGAACTAAACAAGATGGTCTTCTCCCTTTCTCCTTATCTTCCCTTAGAGAGTTTGTAAGGTCAGAGATTTTTTAAATGAAAATAATAAATCAAACTTAACTAAAATGGATTATTGACATCATTAGAGAAAGGCATCCCAGCTTCTATTCACCCTGAAGTGTAAATTACATCTCTGAGAAGCAGCTCACATTTAAATCACACCAGAGCAGTTGTCTTTCTGAGTTTTAGTTTGAAACTCATATGTGAAGTCATTGTTTCTTATTCAAGAGCATCTTGATATTGGTAGCAGAGTAAACAGTTCAGCAGAGACCTGGATATGCAGCAGTGCTGTTGTTCCAGAGGACAACCTCTTTGATTGCTTACATTTTCTCCCAGTTCCATTGCCGTGTCAAAGTCCCTGATATTCTGCAGCACATTTTTAATCCTAACTATATCCCCTAATTTTGGAAGCAATCCACTTCTCCACTTTGGCGCAATGTATTAACAAACAGAAATTTAATTGTATTCATTGTTACTGTTATATCAACAGCAAGCATTCCCTTTTTGAAGCTCTAAACCTTAATATTACTGTCCTCTTTGCAAGAAAGATCTACTCCTTTAATTCCCTTGTTCTCTTAGCCAACCTATGTCTTACATCAGTTAAAAAGACATTTTACCAGGCATGCCTTTCCTCATCTTTCCAGATGAGAACAAGACTCCCTGATGCATGGTTCATAGTACCCTGTCAATATTTACTAAAACTAGTAAATATTCATTAGACTGTAGGCTCTAGGAAATATGGACAATACTTGCATTCTCAACCTTGTATTACCAGCATCTAAGGCAGTGCCTGGGGCATAGTAAAAGCTCTATACATATTCAATGATTAATGAATAAATGAATGAATACATGTATTAGTAACAAGATAAATGGATAAATAATATTTGTAATACATGACACACTTACAAAGTCATTTCATTGATATTCACTCATTTATTCACTTATATATACTTTTATACCCTTCTCATTTATTTATTTTAGAATCATATTTAATTTAATTAGCAGGGATATAGGATTTAACTTGTGAAAATTGTGATAATATGTATCAAAAACATTTATAAATGAGTAAGCACTATGCCAAGAAAAGAAAGAAAAAAATAAAAGCTATTGCTATAATCTTCACTCAAGTCATACTCAATATTATTTACTATATACCATATTATGCACACACATATTCTCATTAGCATGGTATCACCTACATTACTATAATTTCTATTTCCTTCCCAATTTCTTTGAAGTCCATATCTGACCTGTGGTCTTATTGAATTGAATTGTTTTAAACCACTTCTCCAATTTGTCAAGGTCACATTATGGTCATGATGAATTTTAATCTTGACATTCAAAGCGTTAATCAGTCTTTGCAACTACAGAGAACTGTAAATTACTAAGTTCACGGACTTTTCCATCATCTAAGTCACTGATGAAAATATTAAATAGCCTCTGCCCCAAGATTGACCTCTACATAATAAAACTTCTGTTTACCTTGGTTGACAAAGAATTATTAATGAGTTTGATTGTTCTACCTATTTTGTTTTCAATAAATAGGTCTGTGGTGCTGATCTATTTTTATCAATTTGTGAAGTAAAGTAAATTATTGGTAACTTTAAATAGTAATGCTGAAGACTGATTTCAAATTTTGGATGAAAAAGGTTAACATTAATGAAAACTACTAGCCAAAGTAGATTAATAATAGTAAAAACATTTAAAGTAAATCCTTAATCTGCTCTCATGTTTATTTCTTCTCTTGCGTCATTCCCATTGTGCCCCTTCCTTGCTTTCTGAATATGACAGCTTCATGCCTGATGTCCTTCTCTAGCTGCTGTGCCATGAAGTCTTTGTGGTTGTAATAGATGATCATCTTTGATGGATAATGAGATAAATATACTTGTGAGTTCCCAATCTCAAATCCATCTCTGGGTCAATGAAATTATTTCACTTGTTGCCTGATGATGAGGACTTTTTCCTCTGAATAAATAAGACCTCATTCTGTGTTTTTATGTGGCCATCTGTTCATCTGTTCTGCCTCTCTCCAGTACACTGTGGACTTCTTAAAGACAAATGAATATTCACTCATCTTTGATCCCCAGTGCTTAGCACACATAGTACTGCTCAATAAATATTTGTCTAATAAATACTGATATGCCATGAAGTAGGAAAATCTGGATCTGTGAGGCATTGCATTGGCAGAGGGGGTATACAAGGGCCCCTCTGAATTCTAGGAACAATATACTTAGGATGGAATGAATGAGTAATCCAAGGGCCTGACTAGTTGGCAGCTAGTATGTATTCAATTAAAACTTTTTTTAATATTTATTTATTTTTGAGAGAGAAAGACAGACTGTGAGCAGAGGAGGTGCAGAGAGAGAGGGAGACACAGAATCCGAAGCAGGCTCCAGGCTCTAAGCTGTCAGCACAGAGCCCGACACGGGGATGGAACTCAGGAAACGGGAGATAATGGCCTGAGCTAAAGTCACATGCTCAACCAAATGAGCCACCCAGGCACCCCAATATGTATTCAAGTTTAAAATTCTATATTGTAAGCATCTCTGGATGCACTTTGAAATGGATAGATAAGAACTCTTTATCTTTATCTTTTTCTTTCTTTCTTTTTTTTTTTTTTTTTTTTTTTTTTTTTTTTTTTTTTTTTTTTTTTTATGATGAGGAGACTGTGTGGGTTTCACTTCTACTGATCTTTGTTGTCTCCTAAGGATATTTCTCTAACATCTAAACACAATCACGTTCAAGAAGCCAGGAGACTCTGTAGAAAAATGACAAATAATAGAAATTGTTTTCATTTTCTAGTGTTTGGAAAAATACACAAAAATAGGCTTATTTACATTTTTCTTTTTTTTTTCCAATATATGAAATTTATTGTCACATTGGTTTCCATACAACACCCAGTGCTCATCCCAAAAGGTGCCCTCCTCAATACCCATCACCCACCCTCCCCTCCCTCCCACCCCCCATCAATCCTCAGTTTGTTCTCAGTTTTTAAGAGTCTCTTATGCTTTGGCTCTCTCCCACTCTAACCTCTTTTTTTTTCCTTCCCCTCCCCCATGGGTTTCTGTTAAGTTTCTCAAGATCCACATAAGAGTGAAAACATATGGTATCTGTCTTTCTCTGTATGGCTTATTTCACTTAGCATCACACTCTCCAGTTCCATCCACGTTGCTACAAAGGGCCATATTTCGTTCTTTCTCATTGCCAGGTAGTACCCCATTGTGTATATAAACCACAATTTCTTTATCCATTCATCAGTTGATGGACATTTAGGCTCTTATCATAATTTGGCTATTGTTGAGAGTGCTGCTATAAACATTGGGGTACAAGTGCCCCTGTGCATCAGTACTCCTGTATCCCTTGGGTAAATTCCTAGCAGTGCTACTGCTGGGTCATAGCGTAGGTCTATTTTTAATTTTCTGAGGAACCTCCACACTGTTTTCCAGAGTGGCTGCACCAATTTGCATTCCCACCAACAGTGCAAGATGGTTCCCGTTTCTCCACATCCTCTCCAACATCTATAATCTCCTGATTTGTTCATTTTGGCCACTCTGACTGGCGTGAGGTGATATCTGAGTGTGGTTTTGATTTGTATTTCCCTGATAAGGAGCAACGTTGATATTTACATTTTTCAACCAGACTTAGTTTTCATGGGTTTTTACTTGGCTTATCAAAGAAAAAAATCATTAAATAATCAATATGATAAGATACATATATGTGTGTATAAAATTATTATTCATTTAAAATTTGGTAATAATGTATATTCTCATAACGGATTTGGAAACTCAATATTAAGAACTAAGCTTATATCAGCTGCCTGGGTGGCTCAGTTGGTTGAGCATCTGACTTTGGCTCAGGTCATGATCTCACATTTGTGGGTTCAAGCCCCTCATCGGGCTCTGTACTGACAGCTCAGAGCCTGGAGTCTGCTTCAGATTCTGTGTCTCCTTCTCTCTCTGCCTCGCCCCTGCTTGCATTCTGTCTCTCTCTCTCTCTCAAAAAAAAAAATAAAATAAAACATTTAAAAAAAAGAACTAATATGCCTTTCTATAAGATTTTGTAGCCCCATATTAACACATTCTCTGAACATTATTTCACCTCAACTACTCTAGGTGCTTTCCAATGAACAATAGATGACTTGTTTAAATATTTTCAAGGAATTCTAGTTAAAATAGGCTAGAAAATAGTGCAATAATGGATGCTACAACTTACTATATATTTTTTGCACCTAATAAAAGTATGTTCTAATATATTTTGCATTTTATTTGGTTTTCTTTTTATAATGACTAATATTTTCCTTTTACTACAAAATTTGAATTTTGATTTTTATCTTCAAATTTGCCTCTCATTAAATTTCTACTCGTATTTTTATTCCATTCTGGAAGCTAAATTTTTTATGAGAAAATTCATTCTTTTTATTTTTTTATTTTTTTTAACATTTATTTATTTTTGAGACAGAGAGAGAGTATGAACAGGGGAGGGTCAGAGAAAGAGGGAGACACAGAATCTGAAACAGGCTCCAGGCTCTGAGCTGTCAGCACAGAGCCCAACGCGGGGCTCGAACCCACAGACCACGAGATCATGACCTGAGCTGAAGTCGGACGCTTAACCGACTGAGCCACCCATTCATTTCTATGAATTTGTATGTCTTTATATTAGGAATAATTTTAATACAATTACTTTGTGTTTTGGAAAGTGTCACTGTCTTTAGGAAGGCTAAGCACAAATGCCATTTTCAGTGGAAAGTTATAAAATATATTATAGTTTGGGGTGAGTTGAAAAAGATTATTCCAATGATTCAAACAAATATCTTTCAAAAATATTGATAAGAATTTTCAAACAAATTGTGTGTGTGATAACTATCAATTAAAGACATAAGATGAATGCCTGCTATTGTAAAACATAATTAAGCAAAAGAAAAGCTGTGCACAACTAGCATGCTCGGAAAAAATAATTGGCTCATTAACTAAACTATAACAGCTCATTCTCATTTCTAGATTCTAATTGAAGAATGAATGGAAATAGTAAGATGAGCTCATTGTACAATGCACATAAGCATGAGACAACTGTAATTTCTGCAAAAATGCCCATATTGCTTAAATTCTTTGTTAGTATTATGGTGGAATACAATGAATGATGCTGTGAGAGAGGCACACCTTTGAGTGTTGTATGTGTGTGTACATATGCACACACAGAAAATAAAGCAATATACGTGAATTTGAAGGCTTCTTTTTTCTCCTTTTGACTCCCATTTCACTCCTAATTTGGTACGAATATTTCTAATCCATGCTGTAATATTTTTATTATATTCAATGAATCCATGAACAGTGAATGATTGTTTTGAGTTTCTGAAAATACATGTCATCATCACAAAATTGTAATTCTGGAAAATACTTATCACATATACATAATTAATTCTTTGATTGAAGTATGGCATTGCATCTCTAAAATGATTTACACATTCTGTAAGTGGCATGCAACTGGAATTTTTAAATCTATTTTTATTGTTTTTGTAATCAAATGTATTGTGATTTTTGATATATGTTGACTTACTTCTCCTTTTTTCCCCCCATATTTTATCCTTTCCCGTATTATATTGTTTATCCATAGTTTTTTAAAGTTTTTTTTTGGTTTACCTTTTTATGAATCATATGTTCAGTATTCATTTTTAAGGGTTTCTAAAAATTTCTAATCATCATCTCACTTCATACCCCTCCCACCCAATTTTAACGCTGGTTTCTAATCTTACAGTGTATTACTAGTGTTTTAGTTCCATTTTGTACCTATCCTTTACTTACTGTTATTATTATTATTTTATTTTTTATCTTATTTTATTTAATTCAAGTTAGTTAACATATAGTGTAATAATGGTTTCAGAAGTAGAAATTAGTGATTCATCACTTACATGTAACACCCAATGCTCATCCCAACAAGTGGCCTCCTTAATGCCCAGCATCCATGTAGCCCATCCCCCCACCCTAAGCCCCTCCAGCAACCCCCAGTTTGTCCTCTGTATTTAAGAGTATCTTATGGTTTGACTTTTCTGTTTTTATCTTATTTTTCCTTCCCTTTCCCTATGTTCGTCTCTTTTGTGTCTTAAATTCCACATGAGTGAAATCGTATGAACTATTATCATTTTTTGTACTCAGTAGTTATTTAAATTTATCCCCAAATTACTAATTTCTTTTTTATTTTATTTTATTATTTTTAAGTTTATTCATTTATTTTGAGAAAGAGAGAAAGAGTGACCACACAAGCAGGGGAAAGGCAGAGACAGAGGGGGAGAGGCAGAATTCCAAGCAGGTTCTGCACTATGACTGCAAAGCCCGATGTGGGCTTGAATTCATGAACCCGTGAGATCATGGCCTGAGCCAAAATCAAGAGTCAGAGGCTTAACCCAATGAACTACCCAGGTGTCCCAACTAATTTCTTTACTTGTCACTATTCAATATACCCTACTTCTTTTTGTGTTTATTTTCTGTCTTACTGAAGAACATTTCTTATACAATGGCCTCCAATATTGGTTAAAGCACATGAAAATCATGTGAGAAGGCTTTAAAACTCTCAGTATTCAGGCACCTCCCTGGATCAATTAAGTGAACAAATCTTGAGATACTGCATTCAGGTATCATATTTTGTTTTGCTCTGCAGATGATTCCAATAGCTGCCACTGTTGCTTTAATCCTTTTTTTTTTTTTTTTTGGCATTATAGTTTGTATATGGTAATTCCCCTTTGTCTCTTGATGAATGGAAATATCTTTATTTACTTTCTGTTCTTGAGTGATTATTTTTTAAGTAGGTATACAATTTTAATTTGGATGACTATAGGACCTCAGGACTTTGGAGATACTATTCTATTATCTTTCAGCATCTGTTTTCTTTTTGAGAAAACAACAGATATTTAAACCTAGCCCTCAAAAACAAGGTGTATGGTTTCTGGTCTCCCCTTGAATTTCTTGGCTTTATCTCCTACTCACTACTCAAAAGGTGAATATTTTTTTTCCCTCAAATCTTGAAACTTGGGATTTCTTCCCTGCATCGTTTATTGTTTGTTTATTTGCTTTTTATAAGTTGCCACATATAAAAGGAACATATAAAAACACACACATATGACTGTGTTTAGATTGGCAGGAAGAATTTCCAATATCCAATTGATTGAAAGCATCTCTCTTTCTTTCTTTTCTTTTTCTTTTCTTTCACAATTAACTTGAATGTTCTAAGTCTTACATTCAATGTACTCTTTATCTTTCTTGAAATATCTATGCTTGATGAGAGCATAAGTTGATTGGTTGCTAGCACTGTATGTGACTTCATGCAGAATTCTAACCTGGCATATCAGCAGAGACTAATCTTATACTTTATCTCTAACTAGCATCATCTCTCCCTGTTTAAAATTTACTGCTAAGTTTTTACTTCTGGCAGAAGGACTGTCCTGAAACACTTTTATGCCTTAATGAATCCAATTGCCTGGACTTAAAAATAATAGATATCTGCATTACTGAGGCATTTGTTTTTACAGAGATGGATTTCTATTCTTTGCACATATGTTCATGTTATATGCCCGCTATTACATGAAGGGAATTAATTTATTGAGTATTAAATTTAACAAAGAATCCAGCAGAATAGTACCATTTAGAGGTTTCTCCCCCATTATTTCTATGAATAATAACAACAATAATGGTAACATACAAGATAATTTCTACCTATAGCAGTCTGACTTTCTTTTTTTTTTTTTTAATGCAGTAGAAGGTCCTTCACACTCTATTTGTCAGTTTGGCTTTAAGGTTTTCATTTTGTTGGCTAGAAGACAGATAAAGGGGATTACGAACAGAACTGAGCCTGGTTTCTGCTAATCTCCAACTTGAATTCTTTCAAGGGTTGCAAAATATGATTCAAGTATTTCACAAGCCTTTATAACCTGAGCCAGACTTTGTCATCTGTCTGGTATATGTGCCATCATGGGTGGATTTGGAACTGACATTTTATATCTCTGATCTCAACTGTATAAATATTTGTTTAGAGTGACTATCAACATAGCACACAGGCACTTTCCTCTCTGATGTATAGATGATAGAATAGTTCTTAACTGGGGCCCTATGGATTGGACAGGCATAAACTGTCAGAGGGCAATAAGACAAATTTTCAGTGAACTCAGATTTTATATTTTTCTATAGGCAAAATGTAGAGTAGTTTCCATACCAAACAACTATTTCTTATAATCTGGGTTACATTAAAGATATGTATACAGCCATTTATCTGAATGTATAAATGGTGACTTGGTTTTCCCAAATATCTTATCTATAGAGTCTTTCTTTAGTTTGAGATTAAATTAATCAAGATTTTTTTTTTCTCAAAGTACTATATTCTAGGAAAACTGTCTTAAAGCATCAAAAAAAATGTTTCAGGCATTATTGTCTAAAATCTTAATCCTTATTAGATGAATTCATATTCTCAAAGATATGCTCAATTCATGGAAATAAGATTAAACTGATGTTATGAATATTATCATCTATCAGTAAGTTGTTAATATACTTAGTGTACAGTATAAAATCTTATTTTAATAAGATCACCTCAAATAGTTGAGCCAATCTTGAAAATGATAAGCATTAAAATCATAGACATATAAAAGACACAGAAGTTTGGAGAACTTGGAAGGAATTTAGAGCCATCTATTTCTATCTTGTTTCCTTCAGATGAGGAAATGAAGGCAGACACTTTAACATGTCTTGGAAATCGCTTTAAACATTATATGACTTTCTCTTAGAATTAAAGAATAATTTAAAGTTTTAAGAACTGCAAAACTGATCACATGAATTCTATCATTTTTTCAACAGTTGTTTGAAAATACTATAATTACTAGAAGCAAACATACTTTTAGAAATCTTGCATTTGTTGCTTTAAGAATTATACAAATATTACTTGGTATAATTTAATACATGCAGCATCAATTAGAGTACTCAATACCCATAGAGTATTCACTGGATATGGCCTTAGTAGTGGAACCAAATTAGCCCTAGACTAATTTCTCTCTCAGTTGCATCCTAATGAAGCTTACAAGCAAGCCTCAAAATGATCAAACTATTTCTTCATTAAAACAAAGTTCAGGAATATTTAAATAATACAAAAATACTCAACAACCAATAAAGTTCCAGAACAAAGTTCAAGAATATTTCCAATTATACAAAAATATTCAATGAACAATAAAGTAGAATCACAATATCTGACATGCAATCTACCAGGGATGCAAAGAAGGAAAGTATAACCCATAATAAGAAGAAAAATCAGTCAATAGAAACAGCCTGAAAAATGTTGCACATAGTGTAGTTGGTAAACAAAGACATTCAGTTACTACAACTAATTTCTATGGGTTCAAAAAGCTAAAGGAAAACATCAACATTTTAAGGAGACGTGGAGGATATAAGAGTAATAGAAACTGTATTTCTAGAGATGAAAAATACAGTTTCTGAGATTTAAGACAACAACAACAAACAGACCTGAATGAGACTAAAAGAGATGAGTCTGCAGAAGCAAGGTGAGCCTCCCTGAAAAAACAAACTTTTGCTGTTATAAAATGTGAAGTCTGAAATGGTAAATGTCAGCTCAGTCATCTCTTTACATTTCACTTTCCTCTTTCTGGTTTAGGTTTTCAAAAATAACTAGATTTTGTAATTATGAAAATTTTCTTCAATATAATCAAAATTAAGCACTGATCTATGGTATGGACTGTCTTACAAAATGAAAATCTCTAAAATCTAAACACCCAATTAAAAAATATATAAAAATATATATCACTAGCAGAATGAAAAGAAAATGTGGAAGTACAACGCAAGTTATGGAGGAATATAGTAAAGGAAAATAAAATTATTTTGTTATATATGTATATATATATAAATAAACTAAATTAATAAATAATACAAATTGTATATTATAAAAATAGTTGGTCTACACAGTAGAAAAAATGATACAAAGCTTAGCATATTTCTTTTTCTGAGAAACAGGAATTGATTTCAAAGGCAAGTGGGCAGATGAATATAAAGAATGATTAATTTTGGGGTGCCTGGGTGGCTCAGTTGGTTAAGTGTCTGGCTTCAGTTCAGGTTATGATCTCACACTTCGTGGGTTCGAGCCCCACAGAGGACTCTGTGCTGATAGCTCAGAGCCTGGAGCCTGCTTTGGATTCTGTGTCTCCCTCTCTCTCTGTTCCTCCAACGTTTGCACTCTCTCTTTCTCTCTCTCACTGTCAAAAATAAATAAAGATTAAAAACAATTTTTTAAAGAATGATTAATTTTAACACATTATCAGTCTTTGATTTTTTTTTTTTTTGTCACTGAAAACATCCCCTGCAGGAAATTATGATTTTCAGAATACTTGTTGAAGGGTGGGATGCCATGATTTTTAATGGCTATGGGAGCAAGTATTGGAAAATCCTTTCTTTGTAACTCAGTACAGAAAATAAAGTCATTTGTGCCATGTGAATTCGTATTAAATAGCTGCCTTTCAGAGCAGCACAAGAATAACAGGGTGTACCATTCTGGTGCTTTCCTACATATCCTGTATCTTATATATTGTGTGTATTTTTTATGTGTCTATATCTTCATCTAAATATATATCTATATATCCTAAAATACTACTTTTTGTATGACGAAGTCATGTTTTCCATATAGCTTTTCCAGCAGTTACTGACAAAATTATTATTATTAATTACTATTTCATTTATCTAAAAATATGTGAGATGAGCGAATTTGCTAAAATCTCCATCTTCTGACTGGATTTTAGCTATCAATAATTTTAGAAAAGGAAATAATTAATTTATTATAAATTATTTTATTCCTAGTTTGTTAGATAGAAATATCAATCTGAATCTGTTAGGTCTGGATAGACTTGTCTCAGAAGGTAATATCTGTAGGGGTGCCTGGGTGGCTCAGTCAGTTAAGTGTCCATTTCGGCTCAGGTCATGATCTCACAGTTCATGAGACAGCATGGTTCATGCTGACAGCTCAGAGCCTGGAGCCTGCTTCAGATTCTGTGTCTCCCTCTCTCTCTGCCCCTCTCCTGCTCACGCTCTCTCTCTCTCTCTCTCTCTCTCTCTCTCTTTTTCTCTCTCTCTCTCAAAAATAAATAAACATTAAAAAAACTTTTTAATTAAAAAAAAAGAAGATAATATCTGTGGCTCTCATGTTATGCTAAGAAGTATATCACTGGTGAACAATTAGACAAGTATATACATTATTAAAATAGGTTATTATTTGTGGTTTTATAGATGTTATATAGTTTATCATAAATTGCATAATTGGTTTAAAATGTCATTGAAATATAAAATTATAAGTAAGTATTAGTCATGTTTTCCCCTCACGGGGAGAAAATGGCTTTCTCACCATCACTTTGTATATTCCTACAAAGAAAATATGAAGGTGGATTCCATCTGGTGTAGTTCTCTAAATGAGCTGTTGAAGTGATATGTCTTTGGGGTTTTTAAAGAAGATTCAGGCAAGAAATGCACTGGTTTTCATTAAACTCTTGAATAGAGTGTAAATTGTACATGTTTTATCTAACATTGTGATTACCTGACAACTACCATCAAATTAAGCTTGCAAAAATTAAGGCTACTGGGCTCATGGACAGGTATGTATGAGAACAGACATTGTTCATCCTTTGATTACATTGATTACATTGTCACCACTGTCTTACTACAAAGGAATTGTATCCTAAAAACAGTGATGAGATCCAGATATTCCAACTGATTTGAATGCTCTCAGCTGTAACTTTGCTGAGCACAAGTTTTATTCTTCCTATATAATGTTTTTTTTTTTCTTAACCCATATTAAGCTGCCACTTGGTAAAGTTTTACAAAGGGAAAGTAATCTACTAAAATAGCCCATTTGAACAATAGTGTCTAAAATAGACCAAAGATGCGATCTAAATCATCACTTTCTAGCTACTGTGACTTCTGTTCTGTGCTTTCTCAGTTGTCTTTCTCCCACATATTTTTATGAAGGTGGTTCTCTCAGGTCATTGAGATTCCTACTAAAAAAATAACTTTTAATAAGGTATTCTGTTACCACTCACCACATCCAAATTATAAAGTCTTCACTCTGATCTTCTCCAATGTCACTGAGTAGTTTTGTTTTGATAGTATTTATTCATGCTTGAAATTATTTTGATCTTCTATGTGTATATTTCTTTGCTCTCTAACTCCCAAAGCAGAAATATATACTCTGTAACAGTAGGGATTTTGTGTCTCTGTAGGGCCAAGAACATTGCCACACATTAAAGACACATTGATAAATTATTTGTTCTTGAATAAATTAATGTACTATTGAAACAGGATTGATCTATTGGTTCACAATTAATCTGACCCTTTGTCACATGCAAATTATTCAACTAGAAATAGAGAGCCAATAAAATAACAACATTTTACATAAAAAGCTTAATATTTTTTAATATGCCTTTCTAATTTAAAATATTTAGAAGTGAGGGAGAAAAGTTATATGAACACATGAACGTTTTTGCTGCTGTATATTTCTAGATCAATGGTTCTTACATTTTGTTTTTTCTTCTCCAATGGAGTCTTAAACTTTTCTCAAATTTATTCTCAATAAATAGATATTTAAAACATACACTGTTAGAGTTCAGTGTATAATGGGGAAATAATGGGGAAAAAACATAAAATACAAAATAGTGATTCCTCTTGAACCCTTCAGAGAGCAGAAACTTCAAGGCAACCAATTAGTATACATTTCAGAAAGCGGCAAACACCTACAAGGAGAAATGAGACACAGAGCTAGTCTTACTTTTGACCAAACATGGGAAGAAGATCCTTGCCAATGCCAAATGAAGTGGATAAGACAGAGCAGCTACATTTTTCAAGAGCTGCTGAAGACCAGATGTTGTTTAGTTTCAGTCCAAAATAGTTGGAGAAAGTTGGGAAACAGACAGCGACAGGAAAAAACAAAAACAAAAAAAAGCAAAAAAAAAAAAAAAAAAAAAGGAAAAAGAGAGAAAGAGGGAGGGGCGCCTGAGTGGCTCAGTTGGTTAAGTGTCAACTCTTGATCTTGGCTCAGGTCATGATCTCCCGGTTTGTGGGACAGAGCCTCGTGTGGGTCTCTGCGCTGACAGCTCAAAACCTGCTTGGAATTCTCTCTCTCTTCCTTTCTTTCTGCCCCTCCCCACTCTTTCTCTCTCTCTCTCCCTCAGAATTAATAACCTTCAAAAATTTAAAAAAGAAATTAAAGAGAGAGAGAGGGAGGAAGAGAGGGAGGAAAAGAGAACACATACATTTAAGTTACCAATTTAAGAAATAAAGTACAGATGTTGTGAACATCAAAACATGACAAGAAGTTATTATGAACAATTTTTGAGAAATTAATTTTGACATTGTGTGCGAAATGGACAAAATTGTAAAAAAAAAAAGATACACCTTAAGAAAGCTGACAGAAAATGAAATAGAAAATCTTATAAGCAGATATTTACTAAACTAATTGAATTCACTAATAAAACTTTTTCCTACAATGAATATTCCAAGCCCAGGTGGCTTTATTTGTGTATTATTCTAAATATTTATAAATTTTTTACAAACACTTCAAAAGAATAGAATAATTAGAAACATATTCAAACTCTTTATATAAGGCCAGGAAATTCTAAAACCTTATGAAAATAATATAAAGGAAAATTACATACTCATTAATAATATAAAACCTTAAAAGAAAGAAAAACATTGATTTTCGACAAAAGGTAAAAATTGCATTTGAATACAAACAAAAAATACATGGGAAGCATCAAGAATTTATCTCCCCACCTAGACAAAAATTTCAGTGGCGAACTCTGTCTAATGTAACTATTTTGGAACTCTGGAATCTATTGAAGGCTTGTAAACTCCAGGGGAAGTTTCAGATTGTATATTGCAGTTAATTTTCATCAATTTAAGCTCTTTGCTCAGCAACAAGTTACCCATTTCCCACCTCAGAACCCTGTTAGAGGCATTCATGCATGTGTTCTGAGAACAACTGGCATGCATCTTGTGGGAACCAACAATAAAACAAACAACCCAATTAAAAAATGGACACATGACTTAAATAGATACTTCACCAAAGAAGATACCTGAATGGCCAATAAACACACAAAAAGATGCTCAACTTCACTAATTATTTGGGAATACAAAATAAAACTATGAGATACCACATAATAGTTATTCGGATGGCTACTGTAAAACCAAACCAAACCAAAACCAAAAAGAAAGTAACAAGTGTTGATGAGGATATGGAGAAATTGAAATCATTGTGCACTGTTGGTGGGAATGTACAGTTTTGTGGAAAGCAATATGGCAGTTCCTCAAAAAATGAAACATGGAATTATTATATAATTACAATTACACCCAATTGCTGTAATTACAGCAATTACACCCTTGGGTATGTACCCATAAGAATTGAAAGCAGGTTCTCTAAGAGATATTTGTACAATCATGTTAATGGCAGCTTTACTCACAATAGCTAAAATGTGGAAGCCACCCAAGTGTCTATTGATAGATGAATGGACAAGTAAAATGTGGCATATACATGCAATGGAATATTACTCAGACTTATAAGGGAAGGAAATTCTGACACATGGTACATGGATGAATATTGAGGACATTATGCTAAATGGACATATGTTAAATAAACCTATGACAAGAGGACAAAGACTGTATGGTTTCATTTATATGAGGTACCTAGAGTAGTTAAAATAATAAACAACAACATGAATGTACTTAATACCACTGAACTGTATACTTAAAAATGGTTAAGATGGTAAATTTTGTTATGTGTATTTTATCACCATGAAAAAAATTAAAATATGTAAATGGACAAGAATACCTAATGCAGTCTGGAAAAGAAAAAACTGGGGACTTACACTACCTGATATCAAATTTTAAAATATATCTATAGTAATTAACAGAGTGTGATATTGGCACAGAGACAAATAGAACAATGGAAAAGAATACAGAGACCAAAAACAGACCTCATACATACCAAAACATATTTTATGAAAAAAGTGATTCTACAATGCAGTAAGAAAAAGTGGTTATTTCAAAAAATGAGGCTATAGCATTGGCTTTCTATAAGGAAAAAATGTATAAAACTCCTTTGTCACACCACACATAAAAGTGAATTGCATATAGATTGCATACTTAAATATGAGCTTTAAGCATTGAAGCATTTAGTAGACAGCCAGACACAAATATTCATGACTTTCAAGTAGACAAAGATTTCTAAAAATGGACATATGTGTTAAATATGAAAAAAAATCAATAAATGGATTTACATTAGAGTTAATAACTCATATGCATCAAATGCCCACTAAGAGAGAATGAACAGTGATAGAAGTCATTCCAACAATATGTATCTTAGAAAAAATATAAAAAATACTCCTGCAAATTTATATGGAAAAGACAAACAGAACAATTGAAAGAAAAATTACAGCAACATTTTGAAAGTGTTATTCAGGGTCTCCTGGGAGTCTACAAGGTCAAGACAATTTTTCCTAATAACACTAAGTTGTCATTGTTTTTTTCATCCTCATTGTTTCATAAGGAGACCTTTCCAAATTGTGCCCCTCCTGTGATATCACAACCAATGGGAGGCAGGAATAGATAAGAGACTGTAGCTGTCTTCTACTGAGCCAGATATTAAAGATACTTGTAAAAATGTAAAATAATGTTACTTTTCTCATTGATATTTCTCTTCCTGAAAATAGAGCTATTATTCATAAAAATATGCAACTTAGACTCATTTGTAATGGGCTTATTGTTATTTAAAAATCAATTAATTAAAAAAATTCTGAGTTTTAAATTTCTAATATGGGAATATCAATAAATATAATCCACAAAAACTAAAGATCTTTGCTGTTTTCAATAGCAGTGTAAGGTGTCCTTACAGTAAAAAATAAAAATAAACTGGGACTTCTGGGGAAGATGGTGGAGTAGATGAACCCTAAGCTCATCTTGCCCCATGGACACAACCAGAAATGGCCACATCAGTGTAAGTAACCTGGAAAACAACCCAAAGATTGGGAAAACAGACTTTCCACAGATAACTATAGACAGGAGGCTGAATTGAAGAGAGTAGGAAGGGGAGAGACATGGTTAGGAGCTAAACGGACCCACGGGACTGTCCACAGGAGGGAGGAAGCCTTGGTCATGGAAAGGAGAAAGAAACAGACTCTCACACCAGGAAACTTGGACAGGGATGATGAATCTCCATAGCATTTGCCTTTGAAAGTGAGAGGGGCCAAATGTTGCACATTCTTAAAATAAACAGGGCTTAAAACCTGGAACTTTAAAAATCAGGAATCTTGTGGGAAAGCTGAGAAGGCAAGAGGAAACTGAGTCCACACCCTGAAAGAGACTGAACAACAAAGAGCCCTGTGATGATACAGCATAGAAACAGCAGTTTGAAAAATGCTGGGGTATACAGGAGTGAGACTTATTAATGAATCTCAGAGAATGTGGTGGAGGGACAGGGATCATTGTGAAACTTCTCCAGGAACAAAGGAGCTGTTGGGTGTTATTTCCCTTCCCTGTCTCCCAGCATAAATGTAGGAACACCTTTGGGAACCTACACAGTACCAATACTGGCCACATAACTTCCTAACACTGTGCCTTACCTCCACATTCTCTTGTGAACATGCCTCCTCCAGCCAGGCTTAGTCTTCAGGTCCCCTGCCCTGGCAAACCTTGCTAACACCAAGGCCCCTGTGTGCTTCTGTGGTTCCTCTTCAGCCCAGCCTGCCTAGGTTCCTGGCAGCTTCAGGTCCCCTCCAACCTGCAAGAACCTTCCTGGCACCTATTGCCCCACCTCCACCTTCTTCTGCAGTTTGGTGCTACTGCTTGTCTCGCAAACACCTGGTCTGACTCAACTTAAGTCCAAGGCAGCCCCAGACTGACCTGTTAACAACAAAGGGACCAAAGCCTACCCACAATAGGCAAAGAAAGCCATTGCAGACAATTAGACTAAAGGCAAAGGGGCTCAGCCACAGTAGCAGGTCACATGCAAAACACATAGGAGAAACTCCTGAAGAGCCAGGTTTGGGTGAACAGGGAGCAGTGCACTGCAGGACACTACAGGACCTCTTATTCAAAGGGCATTACTTTCATGAGCAGGAGACATAGCTAACTTTTCTAACACATAGAAACAGACCCAGAGAGATAGACAAAATGAGAAGATGGAGGAATATGTCCAAAATGAAAGAACAGGACAAAAATCACAGCAAGTGACAGAAGTTAAAGGGAGATAAGTAATATGCCTGATACAGAATTTAAAGTAATTATCATAAAGCTACTCACTGGACTTGAGAAAAGAGTGGAAGACCTTAGTGAGACCTTAACAAAGAGATAGAAAACATAAAGAGCCAATCAGAGATGAAGAACTCAATGAATGAAATTAAAAATGAACAAGATGGGATAAATAGTAGATTAGAGGGAACAGAAGGACAGAACAGCTACCTGGAGGATGGAGTAATGGAAAGCAATCAAGCTGAACAAGACAGAGAAAAATAATAGTAAATGAAAATAAGTTTAGGGAAGTTAGTGATACCATTAAGTGTAATCACATTCACATTATAGGGATCCTAGGAGGAGAAGACAGAGAAAAGGGTACAGAAAATGTATTTGAAGAAATAATAGCTGAACACTTTCCTAATCTGGATAAGGAAACAGAAATCCAGATCCAGGAAGCACAGGGAGGCCCCAACAAAGTCAATCCAAGGATGCACACACACAAGATACATAGTAATTAAAATGGCAAAAAGTAGTGAAAGAGTGAAGATTTAAAAAGCAGCAAGAGGGAAGAAAACAGTAGCATACAAGGGAAACCCCATTAGGCTATTAGCTGATTTTTCAGCAGAAACGAATGACACATTCAAAGTGCTGAAAGAAAAATAAATATATAGCCAAGAATACTCTATCCAGCAAGGCTATCTTTTAGAATAGAAGGAAGGATAAAGACTTTCCAAGACAAACAAAAGTTAAAAGAATTCATGATCACTAAACCAGCCCTACAAGAAATATTAAAAGAGATTCTTTGAGTCGAAAGGAAAGACCACAAGTAGGAGTAAGAAAAGTAGATAGCAAAAAAACAAAACAAAACAATAAAAAATCATTATATCTATAAAAATCAGTAAAGGGATTCACAAAATAAAAAGGATATAAAGTATGACATAATATCTAAAATGTGGTAGTCGTGAGGGAGAAGTATAAAGAATGGATTCAAATTAAGTGACCATCAACTTGGCATAGATTGCTATATGCAGAAGATGTTATATACAGACCTAATGGTAACCACAAATCAAAAACCAGTAATAAATATGCAAAAAATAAAGAGAAAGGAATTCAAGTATACCATTAAAGAAAGCCAGCAAACCATGAGAGAAAAGAACAAGATAAGAAAGAAACAGAGAAGGACTGCAAAAACAACCATAAAATAAGAAACAAAATAATAAATACATAACTACCAATAATAACATTGAATGTAAATAGACTAAATGCTCTAATCAAGACATAAGGTGATAGAATGGAAAATAAAAAACAGGACTCATACATATGCTGCCTTCAAGGGACTAATTTCAGACCTAAAAACACAGACAGATTGAAAATAAAAGGGTAGAAAAGCATTTATTATGTAAATGGAAGTAAAAAGAAAGCTGAGGTAGCAATACTTACATTAGAAAAAAAACAGACATGGGGCGCCTGGGTGGCGCAGTCGGTTAAGCGTCCGACTTCAACCAGGTCACGATCTCGCGGTCCGTGAGTTCGAGCTCCGCGTTGGGCTCTGGGCTGATGGCTCGGAGCCTGGAGCCTGTTTCTGATTCTGTGTCTTCCTCTCTCTCTGCCCCTCCCCCGTTCATGCTCTGTCTCTCTCTGTCCCAAAAATAAATAAAACGTTGAAAAAAAAATTAAAAAAAAAAAGAAAAAAACAGACTTTAAAACAAAGACTGTAACAAGAGACAAAGAAGGATATTATATAATAATAAAGGAGACAATCCAACAAGAAGATACAACAATTGTAAATCTTTATGCACTCAACATGGAAGTTCCCTAATATGTAAAGCAGCTAATAACAAACATAAAGGAAGGAATCAATAGTAGTACAATAATAGTAGGATACTTAACACCCCATTTACATCAATGGACAGATCATCCAAACTGGAAGTCAACAGGGAAAAAGTGGCTTTGAATAACACATTGAACCAGATGGATCAAACAGAAATATTGAGAACAGTCCATCCTAAAATAGCAGAATATACATTCTACTCAAGTGCACATGGCACATTCTCCAGAATAGATCACATTAGGCAACACACAATTCTCAACAAATTAAAGAAGGTCAAAGTCATACCATGCATCTTTTCAAACCATAACATCATGAAACTAGAAGTCACACACAAGAAAAAATCTGGTAAGAGCACAAATACATGAAGGTTAAATAACATGTCACTAAACAAGAATGAGTCAACCAAGAAATCAAAAATTAATCAAAAAAGACATGAGGGTAAATGAAAATAAAAACACAATGTTCCAAAATCTTTAGGATGTAGCAAAAGCTGTTATAAGAGGAGAGTTTGTAGTAAGAGGGCCTGCCTCAAGAAGGAAGAAAAATCTCAAGTAAACAACCTAATGTTACATATAAAGGAGCTAGAAAAAGAAAAACAAAAAAAACTGAAAAACAGTAGAAGCAAGGAAATAATAAAGATTAGAGTAGAAATAAATAAAATAGAGGGACATCTGAGTGGCTCAGTCAGTTAAGCATTATACTTTTTGATTTTGGCTCAGGTCATGATCTCACTGTGGGTTTAAGCCCCACATTGGGCTCTGTGCTGACAGTGCAAAGCCTGCTTGGGATTCTCTCTCTCCCTCTGTTTCTGCCCCTCCCCTGCTCGCTCGCTCTCTCTCTCTCTCTCTCTCAAAAATTAAAATAAAATGAAATAAAGTAGAACTAAAATAATAATAGAGCATATAAATGAAACTAGGAGCCACTTCTTTGAAAAAGATCAACAAGGGGTGCCTGGGTGGTGCAGTCGGTTAAGCGTCCGACTTCAGCCAGGTCACGATCTCGCGGTCCGTGAGTTCGAGCCCCGCGTCAGGCTCTGGGCTGATGGCTCAGAGCCTGGAGCCTGTTTCCGATTCTGTGTCTCCCTCTCTCTCTGACCCTCCCCCATTCATGCTCTGTCTCTCTCTGTCCCAAAAATAAATAAACGTTGAAAAAAAAAAGAAAAAAAAAAAAAAGAAAAAGATCAACAAAAACTTAGACTCACCAAAGCAGAAAAAAGAAAGAAAGAAAGAAGGAAAGAAAGAAAGAAAGAGAAAAAGAAAGAAAGAAAGAAAGAAAGAAAGAAAGAAAGAAAGAAAAAGAAAGAAAGAAAAGAAAGAAAAGAAAAAGAAAGAAACATTAAACAAAAAAAAGAAGGAAAGACAGCAAAGAAAGAAAAAGAAAGAAAAGAGAGAGGACTCAAAATCAGAAATCAAAGAGGAGAAATAACCAACTGACACCACAGAAATATGAAGGATTATAAAAGAATATTATGAAAAATTATATGCCAACAAATTGGACAACCTAAAAGAAATGGCTCAATTCCTAGAAACATATAACTTCTCAAAACTGAAGTAGGAAGAAATAGAATTACCAGAAATGAAATTTAATCAATAATAAAAAAAAAAACTCCCAACAAACAAAAGTCCAGGATCAGAAGCCTTCATAGGTGAATTCTACTAAACATTTAGAGACATTAATACCTATTTTCAAAGTATTCAAAAGAAAAATAGAAAAGGAAGGAAAGATTCCAAATTCATTTTATGAGGCCAGAATTGCCTGACCAATACCAGATAAAGACACTACAGGAAAAGAAATTTACAGGCCAATATTTCTGACAAACATAGATGCAAAAATCCTCAACAAAATATTAGCAAACTGAATCCAACAATACACTTAAAAAATCATTCACCATGATCAAATGGGATTTATTTCCAGGATGCAAGTGTGGTTCAATATTCAGAAATCAATCAACATGATGTATCATGTTAACAACAAAAGAAAGGGAAAAACATAAGATCATTTCAATAGATACAAAAAAAGCATTTGATGAAGTACATTGTCCTTTCATGATAAAACCCTCAACAAAGTAGATTTAGAAAGAACATGCCTCAACATAATAAATGCCATATATGAAAATCTCACAGCTATCATCATACTCAATGGTGGTAAACTAAGAGCTTTTCCCCTGAGGTCAGAAACAAGACAAGGATGTCCACTCTCACCACTTTCATTTAACAAAGTACTGAAAGTCTTAGCCATAGCAATCAGACAAGAATAAGAAATAAAACGCATTCAAATTTGTAAGGAAGAAGTAAAACTTTCACTATTTGCAGATGACATAATATTATAAATAGGAAACCCAAACAGTACACCAAAAAAAAAAAAAAAAAACAACTACTAGAATTGATAAATAAGTTCAGTAAGGTTACAGAATACAGAATCAATATACAGAAATCTATTGCATACCTATAAACAAATAAAATAACAGTAAGAAAAATTAAGAAAACAGTCCCATTTACAATTGAAACAAAAATAAATAGGAATAAGCTTAACTAAGGAGGTGAAAGACCTGTACTCTGAAGACTATAAAATATTGATGAAAGAATATTAAAATGACACAAACAGCAAGTTATTCCATGCTCGTGGATGGGGAGAACAAATATTGTTAAAATGTTAGTACTACCCAAACCAATCTGCAGATTTAATGCAATCGTTTCAATACCAATAGTATTTTTCACGGAACTAGGACAAATGATCCTAAACCCATGATTTTATGATCAATTAATCTTCAACAAAGTTGGTAAGAATATGAAATGGGAAAAACAGTCTCTTCAACCAATGGTGTTAGGAAAACTGGACAGCTACATAGAAAAGAACAAAACTGGACCACTTTCTTATACCATACACAACAAGAAACTCAAAATGGATTAAAGCCCTAAATGTGAGATCTGAAATCATAAAAATCCAGAAATGAGCACAGGCAGTAAGTTCTCTGATATTGGCCATAGCACATTCTTTAAAAAATGTCTCCTGAGGCACGGGAAACAAAAGCAAAAAGCAACTATTGGGACTACATCAAAATAAAATGCTTCTTGGCAACAACAGAAACAATCAACAAAACTAAGAGACTGCTGACTGAATGGGAGAAGATATTTGCAAATGACACATCTGATAAAGGGTTAGTATCCAAAATATATAAAGAACTTACACAACTCAACACCAAAAAAAAAGTCCAATTAAAAATGGACAGAAGAGGGGGCGCCTGGGTGGTGCAGTCGGTAAAGCGTCCGACTTCAGCCAGGTCACGATCTCGCGGTCCGTGAGTTCGAGCCCCGCGTCAGGCTCTGGGCTGATGGCTCGAGCCTGGAGCCTGTTTCCGATTCTGTGTCTCCCTCTCTCTCTGCCCCTCCCCTGTTCATGCTCTGTCTCTCTCTGTCCCAAAAATAAATTAAAAAGGTTGAAAAAAAATTAAAAAAAAATGGACAGAAGATATGAACAGACATTTCTCTCTTTTTTAAACTTAGATTTTTTAAATGTTTATTTATTTTTGAGAGAGAGAGACAGAGTGTGAGTGGGGGGGGTGGGCAGAGAGAGAGAGGGAGATGCAGAATCCAAAGCAGGCTTCAGGCTCTGCACTGTCAGTGCAGAGTCAGACACAGGACTTGGCCCATGAGCCACGATATCACGACCTGAGCCGAAGTTAGACACTTAACCAACTAAGCCACCCAAGCACCCCTGAACAGATATTTTTTCAAAGAAGACATACAGATGGCCAACAGACACATGAAATGATGCTCATCATCAGGGAAATAAATAAAAACCACAATGAAATATCACATCAAACTGGTCAGAATGGCTAAAATACAAAACAAGAAACAAGCGATGCAGATGTGGAGAAAAAGGGATTCTTGTGTACTGTTGGTAGGAATGCAAACTGGTGCAGCCCCTGTGGAAAACAGTATAGCGATTCATCAAAAATTAATAGTGGAACTACCGTATGATCCAGTAATTATACTACCTGGTATTTACCCAAAAAGTACAAAAACACTAACTTGAAAAGATATAAGCACCCCTGTATTTAAGCACCCCTGTATTTATTGCAGCATTATTTACAATAGTCAAATTACAGACCCAAGTGTCCATTGATAGATGGATAAAGAAGATAGGGGGTATATATAATGGAATATTAGTCAGCCATAAAAAAGAATGAAATCTTATCATTTGCAACAATATGGATGGAACTAGAGAGTTTAATGCTAAGTGAAATGAGTCAGTCACAGAAAGACAAATACCACTGTAATTTTGTTGAGAAATTGGATATGCATAATAATAATGTTGGTCATAATAGTTTTCCTACAGACTGGCGCAAAGATGCTGAAATTATTTTATATACCCAGTGCTTCAGAATGTATTATGTGCTTAGAAATTGTCATATATATATATATAATATATATATATATTCTGCATGTGTGATATATTCTGGTAGTAATATAAAATATAATAGTAATATAAAATATAATTAGAAATATAAAATACATAATATAATATATAGAATATATAGAATATAAAAAATAATTTCCCTTACAGTTATTTGTAGACACAAAAATACAATTAGATTGTTATTTTTTGACCATTTTAAGAGTTATCTAATTCTGTGTTAGCTAATCTTGTTTTAATGATTACTACTTCTTTGACTCTATAATCATCGAATACAGTATAATTTAATATAGATTCTTGCCAAGATGTATAATAAAATTCCATTTTTTATAGTTATGTTTTAAACATGATTATATTATCATAAACCACAACTTGTGTTTATACATTAATACTGAACATTCTAGTAATTTCATGACATAATTTTCCAGTGTATCATAGGTTTCAGGGAAAATTAACCATATTTATCAGAATTTTCTGCTTCCAGTACACTGTTTGGTTTAAGTAGCATAGCAACATATTTCTTTTTAACATCAATATAGTAGAATTAAATTTTAATATTACATAGTTTCAGAAATGGAGCAAGAATAAACATAGAAGAAATTATGCAAATATGCTGTTGGACTTTGAGTTTTATACTCTCTCTCTTTTGTTAATTTTTAGATTAAAAAAATTTTTTTTTAACATTTATTTATTTTTGAGACAGTGAGAGAGCATGAACGGGGGAGGGGCAGAGAGAGAGGGAGACACAGAATCTGAAACAGGCTCCAGGCTCTGAGCCATCAGCACAGAGCCTGATGCCGGGCTTGAACTCACGAACCGCGAGATCATGACCTGAGCCGAAGTCAGATGCTTAACCGACTGAGCCACCCAGGCGCCCCTAATTTTTATTTATTTTATTATTTTTTTTAATTTATATATGAAATTTATTGTCAAATAGGTTTCCAAAATTTTTAGATTTAATTATGAAAATATCCAAAGCATATAAAAGTAAGAAAAACTATGTAATGAATCTTGCGTGTCTTTCTAAATGTAGCACTTATGAAAATTCTGCTACCTTGTCTTCATTTATCTTCTTTGTCTTTGTTTTCTTTGTTGAGTTTTGAAAATCAGAGTTTCTATAAATTTAATATTCATAAAATCACCTGGGGACCTTATTAGACTGTAAATTCTGATTCAGTGAGTCTGTGGTGGTGATTGAGTTTCTTCATTTCTAATGTGTCCCAGGGGAGGACAGTGCTGCTGCTCTGGGGTGCCACAGTGTAATGCATTTGTAAAGCATACTTCAAATATTATGCTTTTTCAGCAGTACCTACTTCATTATGTATTTGCAAAAATAAGTCTTTTTTTTTTACAAACTCATGTATTAGCCTACTTAAAAATTAACAATAATTCCTCAACATCATCTAATTTTCAGCCCATTATGTTTCCCCAAATATCTTGACAGTTTATTTTTATGCTTGATTTGTACAAACCCAACCCGACAGCTCAATGCACAATTTTTCTTGCCTCTTGAATTTTGTTTAACATGAAATAGTCCCTCATTCTTTTTTTAAATCCGTTCACTAATGAAAGTTATCCTGCAGAATATAGCACAACTTGTGTTGTCTGTTACCTTTTTTGTGTGTGTGTGTCATTTAGCTTGTGCCTCTTTCCCAATCATATTTAGGGCAAAACAGGAATTTCATTTTGTTGCTGCCGCCTTTTCTAAGCGGATGTACTTTTTCCAGTTTATCTTTTTTGTTGATAGTATAGTTTTTGTGGGGTCCTCATTTCAGTTCTTTATTCATGTTATTTGAGGCCTTGTCTTTTGTCTCTTCCTGAGGCTCTAGCATCCTAAAGGCTGCAAGTGCTCACAGAGCAGAAATAGTTTCATTCTCCACAGATGACATTGTTCCCAGAGCTTTCTTTGTCTAAAGATCCAAGTGTTTTCTTTATTTCTTAAAATTTTTATTATAGACCATTTCAAACCTATACAAAAGTAAAGAGAAAAAAATAATTCATAATATGATGAATACCTGTATACCCATCATCAAGGTACAAAAATGATCAGTTTTCCAACTGATCTCATTTGACCTATAGTCCTACCCACCCCTCCAAAATAATGTTGTCAAATCCCAGATAACCTATCATTTTATCTGTAAACATTTCATTACACAACTAAAAAATAACTTTAAAAAATTTCAAAACATACACAAAATATCATTTTATAGCTTAAAATTCATGATTTTTATTATCTTTAAATATCCATGTTGTATTCATATTATACCATTTGTCTTATAATTCTTAAATAGAGTTTTATTCAAAGTTTAAATTGAGTTCTATATTTTGTAATTGGTTTATTTGTTGGTATCTCTGTTTAAATCTTAGTCGTGTCTTCCTACCTCTTGCTTTTATGTTGCTGATGTGAATGGGCAAAACAGAATATTTGTCTTGTTACCCATACTTTAGATTTTGCCAATTGCAACCCCATGATGTCTCTTAACACATTTTTCTGCCACTATATTTCTTGTAAATTGGTAATTAGATATAGAAGCATAATTAGATTCAGGTTTGATGTATTTGGTGAAAGCTAAATTTATAAGTGGTATTTTCATGACTTCTATTATCAACTTTTAAGTTAATCTGAAGTATAGATTTTTTTTTTTACAAAAATCTAGAAAATACTGAATGCTCTTCCTTTTTCCTCCATGCTCTCTTCCTCCTCCTTATTTTTTTAAACTAGTTTTCAAGGTAATGAGTTGGTTATCTATTTTCATCCAAAGGTGACCAATTACGCTTTCATTGCTGTTGTTTCTTAATATCAATAATAAACTCATGAATTTAAACATATTTGATGTTTTGATCCACTGCATTTATTTCTGAGGGTTCTTTTTTTTTAAATTTCCAATGTTTATTTATTTTTGATAGGGAGAGAGAGTGCAAGCAAGGGAGGGACAGAAGGAGAGGGAGACAGAATCCAAAGCAGGCTCCAAGCTCTGAGCTATCAGCACAGAGCCTGACCTGGGGCTTGAACTCACAAACAGTGAAATCATGACTTGATCTGGAAAACTGACTGAGCCACTCAGGCACCCCTGAGGTTTCTTAAAATATCCGAACATTGTACATTAACAGCCTATTCAAATTTGCTTCTAGAATATTTTTAACAAGAGCATAGTAGTTTCAGATGGAGTTCATACTTTGTTGTAATAGTGAGAAAAGAATGCTCCACCTTTTTTAAAAAGTTTATTTATTTATTTTTGAGAAAGAGAGAGAGAGAGGAGTGAGAGAACATGAGTGGGGGATGGGCAGAGAGAGGGAGAGAGAATCCCAAGCAGGCTCCTCACTGTCACCACAGAGCCTGATGCGGGGTCGAACTCACGAACTATGAGATCATGACCTGAGCTGAAACCAAGAGTCAGACACTTAACCAGTTGCACCACCCAGGTGCCCCAATGCTGCATCTTAAAAAAAAAAAAAAAACGGTTGTGTATAATAATTTCTGCTTTTTAAATTTTATTCCTCTACTTTTGCATGTCAAGGGGTGAGCTGTGGAAAATATGCTTAAGTGATTGTATTTGATAAAAGACGCAAAAGAAGAAAAACTATTCTAGCACTTTTAATTAGTCAGTTTACATGGAATTCTGGCAATTGTTTTTGGGATCTAGGCTATAATTTCTCTATCCAAGTACATTGTTATATTTTGCTGATGAGCTATATACCAAATTCTTCTATTCCATAAGGGTCAAGTGTTTTGGTAAATATGCTTCAATTATTCTATCTGTATTTTTCCATTACGAAACTAATTTTGGGGACAAGGTCATTGACTATGGAATAAGCTGTTTTATCACAATAGTACATCAGAAAGGCTGATTTTTCTAATTATTAAACCTAACTATTTGTGTACCAGTGGCTTTCAATGAGCTTAATGCTACTTCATAAAAGATCATAGCATCTCATACTTTGTGGTATATATATGTTCCCTGTTTTCCTAAAACAAATATATTTATTTGAATCACACTTTCCCTTCAGGCAATCATATAATCAGATCTTCCAAATATACCATAGAGAGAAAGTTGGTCTTTTTAAGGATGTTTAGGCTAATTTTAATGATTATACATATTTAGCAAAATACTGTGCCTTGGAAGCCAATTGCCAAATGGATGTTAAAATTTAAAGAGATTATTTTAACCGAGAACATTGTTAATTCTATAAAGTGTAAATACAGTGTAGAAATCAGTGATTTTGTAATGAGAAGTATTAAAATCACTTGAAAATCTTCCATATGCTATGAATTAGTCAATTCCACTTTGTTTTATTTGTATTTCCACTGGAAAGACTTCAATTTCAGAAATCTCAAGTAAATAACAAAATTTAAAGGTTGCAGTTATAAGATTATCAAGCATGTTACTCTCCAAGATAGCTGCAATATAAGAAAAAGCAAGATAACACAATAGCAAATATTTATCTAACTAAATCATTTAGTGCTCATTACATTTGCCTCTGCACCGCTTTAAATTCCTTTAATAAAATAGAATAATGATTAAGGCTGAGTACTGCCCTGTACCACTTGCCACATTAGCCTTCTGTTTTTGTCCTTACCATGTATTTTCAGTGCAAATAAAATCTAAGTTTTTATTTATAATTAAGTGATTCTTGGTTTTTCAAAGGGAAGATCAACACTCTTGAGAACAAAGACACCAGGAAACAACCAAAATATCCTCATTTTAATTGTCATTATCCAAGAAAAGATTTTTTTATAAAAGAAAATATGCTTTGTCATTGTAGAAGAATTTCCATTGACATGGATAGTAATTAGTCACGAATTATCTTCAGCATAGTTCACATCCACACATAACAGAACAGAAAATGTGAGTCTTAGACAAACAATCCAGGTAGAAGATCATTAAGATTCCCACTGTGACATGCCATGTAAAACCATGTTGATTTAAATTAGTCATCTGTAGTGTTCTATATTTTATACCATGTAAGGTACCAACTCATTTCACAGTCACAGCTGCTACACATTTATGACTGAAGCAGAATGCTGTGCACTCCTATTTATGAATTGCACTGCAAATATTCTAATGTGTTTCATTAATAAATGTTATTTGCAGTGCTGTGGAGAATTTTCATTCTATTAAACATGTTTTTCACAATTCAATTTAAATTTATACCTTCTTAATGTAACTATGCAATGTTCTGGCAGTGTTAAAATTGAAGCAGTATTTTTTTTAGTTCAAACATTTTTTATTAATCTATTTTTAAATGACAGAGGCATTATTTTGGGTTTAGGTAACTAAATAGCTGGGTTTAGTAATTAGAAAGGAAATACATAAGGAAAATGGAGGCATTGTAGACCAGTGAAACATAATGGTGGAGGGAGAAAACAATGTATGTAGATGATATGGACACAGACATAGTTTGTGGTTGTGATTGTTATTATTCAGGGTGTACTAAAGATTTTAGTATAAGTTAGTAATGATAACTTCAAAATTTGAGTTCAGAAAAGTAAGATGTGACTAAAGAAAAGTCTTCTTTAGCAAGCTATGAATTCCACATTTTAAGGATGCAGAGAAATTAATGGATTTATTAACTTGGAGCCCCAAGTAGGGCTTTGTGCTGACAGCTCAGAGCCTGGAGCCTGCTTCCGATTCTGTCTCCATCTCTCTCTACCCTTCTGCCACTTGCACACTGTCTCTTTCTCTCTCGCAGATGAAAATAAACATGAAATTTAAAAAAAAAAATCAGTATAAAGGAAACTTTTATTTGTCTCCTTCAAAACTAACAAAAATATAAGAATTAAAAAGACAAGAACTTAATCAAGTCAATGTATATAATACATAATGTATTACAGTATATCACATATTAATAGTAAATATATGAGAAATTATGAAATATATATGTGTGTGTGTATATATATATATATATATATATATATATATATATATAAAACCGATATGTATCCTCAAACCATACAATGATAAATAGTATAAATTATTCCTTCCGGGGCACCTGGGTGGCTCAGTTGGTTAAATGTCTGACTTCTGCTCAGGTCATGATCTCACAATTCATGAGATCAAGCCCCACATTGGCTTTCCACTGAAAGAGCAGAGCCTGCTTCAGATCCTCTCTCTCCTTTTCTCTTCCACCCCTCCTCTGCTCTCTCTCTCTCTCAAAAGTAAATAAACATTTAAGAAAATTATTCCTTCTGATCACTGGGTATTTGTTTGAACTTAAATTATGGGAAGAAGTTCTTTCCTCAAATGTAGATTTGAATATAGGTTTTCCTAAAATAAGTTTCATAACTCCACAATAGTCTATCTAATGATGATTTCATTAATGCAGTGAGATTTAGAAGTGTGATGGGTCATATAAAAAAAATTTTTTTAAGTTCCCTGTTAATAATTCATGTTGATATTGTTAAATGATATGTTACTGAAATTCTGACATGCTATTTATCATATCAATAACTCAGTTTACCAGCTTTAAAATACCTTCTGGAGATTAAGTGGGAAGAATGTGGTGAAACAAAAATGCACCTGATCAAAACACACTGAAAGCCTTTAACACAGGGAAAGTTTAGAGCTCTCCAAAAGAGGGAGGTCATGTGTTCCCAAGGCCGAGGGAATAATAAATTTAGTGAGACAGTTTTTGTGACAAGATGAACCTCCATTCCACACTATTATTTAAAAAGAGTGGCCCAATTCGCAGATGAATAATAATCCTGAGAAATGTACATAGAATATGTAGATATTGCAATACAAAAGGATATAGAAGGTTAATAAAAAGCCAAGAAAGGATAAAAGAGGAATTTTCCAAGAAAACAAAATTTTACCAACAATATATACTTTCTAATAAAATAGTAATAGGGTATATTAAAAAACTATAGGGCTAATATACGTGATTATAATAACAAAGGATATAATTTAAGCTAGAAGGCACCAGAAGAAAGAATATATCTATATATCTATATATCTATATCTATGTGTATGTCTATGTGTGTGTATATATATATATGTATATATACATACATATATATATATATATATATATATATATATATATATTGAGTACAATGTTGGAAAACATTAGAGAGAACAAAAACTAAAACGGACATCACCAAAATGATAGGGAATACAAAGGAAATTCAGTCTATGCCCAAATAAATACAAATATCTATTCACTTCAAAGTGATACTAGAGAAATCCTGCTTGACTTTAATGAGATATTTTTCAAATATGCACACACAAAGTAGAGTGATCAACACCAATCTGAATATGCAACTTCAAAGATGAATAAGAATTTATATAGATATATTTCCACACACAAAAGACAAGTACATAAAGTGAAAAAAAATCACTCTGGCTTGATTTATTTACAATAATACTTAATTTTTACATTTTGAAATAGAAAATATGCTTTAATTTTTTTATACATGATATACTCTTATAAAAAGAATAAAGTAGTAATCTTTATTTAATAATTGGGTAATATATAATAACTGGTAGATTCAAATAAAAATTTATTTAAATGCTAGTAAAGAAAAACAGGAAATTAAAAAGAGAATGAAAATGACATAGAGAAATAAATAAAAGTACTAGAGAGACACTTGCCATTCCAAGTGCCATTCTACTTGGAAATGTGAAAAATTCTATTAACCAACCCTTCAGTGAAAGATAAAATAGAAGGAGATTAGAAAATTTCTGAAAAAAAATAATAATAACACAACATATCAGAATCTTTAATTAAAAATAGATTTATTGGGGCGCCTGGGTGGTGCAGTCGGTTAAGCGTCCGACTTCAGCCAGGTCATGATCTCGCGGTCAGTGAGTTCGAGCCCCGCGTCAGGCTCTGGGCTGATGGCTAAGAGCCTGGAGCCTGTTTCCGATTCTGTGTCTCCCTCTCTCTCTGCCCCTCCCCCGTTCATGCTCTGTCTCTCTCAGTCCCAAAAATAAATAAACGTTGAAAAAAAAATAGATTTATTATAAAATAAATAAATTATGGGGATAAAAAGTGTACAGCACAGAGAATATAGTCAATAATATAATAACTTGGTGTGGTGACAAATAGTAACTATACTCATTATTGGAGAATATTGTAATGTATATAATTATCATATTGCTGTGTTGTACAACTTAAACTAATATAATAAGTCAACTATACTTCAATTAAAAATTTACAAAAGCCTAAATAGATTAAAGCAGTTATCTGAAGAAAATCTACAGCCTCAAATATCTGCATCAATAAAAAAATGAAAGAATGAAAATAAATGATTCAAATTACTGTGATGGTTCATTGTATATGTCAACTTGACTATTCCATACTGTGCCTCAGTATTTGATCAACCATTATTCTGGGTGTCTGTGAAGGAATTTTGGGGATATAGTACTTGAATTGATAGAGTGAGTAAAGCAGATTGCGTACTCTAATTTGAGTGTCCCTCATCCAATCAGTTGAAGACCTGAACAGAACAAAATGGTGACCCTGCTGCAAGTTAGAGAAAACTGCCTGACTGTTGATCTGGAACATTGATCTTTTCTTGCCTTTAGACTCAAAGTGACTGGCTCTTCTTGGGTCTGGAATCTGCTGGCTTTCTGACTGGAATTTACACCATTGAGTTTCCTGGATTTTCCAGTTTGTGAACTGCAAATCTTGGGATTTCTCAGCTTCCATCATCACGTGAGCTAATTCCTTATAACAGATTTTTTTTTTTTTTAATGTATAAGAAATGGTTCTGTTGGTTGGTTGATTCTGTTTCTCTGGAGAACACTGACTAACATGATTCTAAACAAACAGCTAGTGAATGAGGATCAAAACAAATAAAAATGGAGCATAAGAAGGAAATCATAAAAATAAAAGCAAAAATTAATAAGGTAGAAAACAGAAAGAAGGTAGTAAAATTCTATTTCTCTGAAGATTATCTATAAAAAAGAAAAACTAATTAAATTTTAAAAAGGAAGAAAGCAAGTAAACAAAACAAATAGGAAATAACTACCGAAAAAATTGAAAGTAATAATAGACAATTTGCATACATATATGTAAAATTAATTAGAAGCATGCATTAAATGGTTGATTTAATAGGAATAAAATAGTTTACCAAAATTCATCCCAATATAAATAAAAACCTTAAGCTTGTCAATTTCCATAGTGTAGTGAAAGTTCTGAAAGAAAACTTATCATGTCTATATTATTTGATTGGGGAGCTCCACGAGACCATTAGGGATCACATAGCGCCACTATTACATAAATCCTTTCCAAGCACAGAAAATAAAGGTAAACTTTCAAATAATTTTTCTAGAGCAAATGTAACATTGGTACCTAAATTTGACAGCTCCACAAAGGAATGTTACATGTAAATATCTCTTATGTATATCAATGCCAAAATGTTTGACAAATTAATATGTGACTTCAACCAAGTTATGAAAATAATATGCCATAACCAGGTGGATTTTATGACAGACATGCAAGAATGAGAGAATATTTGGAATCTATTCATTTAATTCACTTTATTAGTAAATGTAAAGAGAAAGAGCACTATGATTTTTTCCATAAATACTGAACAAAAGAGACATTTCATTTGTAATTATGGTTAAGTATTGCTTGAGCTTAAATTAGGGAGCTTAAACTTGGGTTATCCAAATGGGACCAGTGTAATCATATGAGAATTTATAAGCAAAAGAGAAAAGCAGCAGAAGGCAAAGAGACATGTCAGAAGAGGTAGTGAGACAGAGTTGAAACATGAGACAGATTTTGCTCATTATTGCTGGGTTGAAGTTTTGACTGTTCCTGTGTGCATGTACCTGAATCCTAAAGCCGGTACGTTAATTAATGGCTAATTAGTGGGTAAGCACTAGAGACAGTCTACAAAGTCTAGGAAAAAAAACAAGGTTTCCCAATATCTTAACTACTACTTACTATTATGCTGAAGGTATTAGCCAATGAAATTAAATGGGATAAAATTATTAAAAGCAGAAAAATAAGAACTTCCTCTGTTTGTAGATGCTATGATAGTTTAACTGGAAAAAAATAAAACTGAGAATCAGTGACAATGCTTACTTAATAAAATAATTCAACAATATGTCAAATATAAAATTTAGTAAAAAAATTGCTAGCATTTGCAAACACAATACCATTTGGAAGTTATAAAGGATGAGAAACCCTTATTTTTATTAATAAAAATATAAAATATTTATGAATAAACTTAATGAGAAGTATTCAAAACTTATCTGAAAAAAAAACATAAAACACTTTCGAAAGACAAGATACAGAGACAGATTTGAAGAAATATAAAGGAATCCCTTATTTCATGATAAAAATATCTCAACATGAAGATATAAATGCTTCCAAAAATAACACATTAATTTAATTAACAAGACCCTAATAATGTCATCAATGAGCTTTGTTTGACTTGGATCATTTGATTCTAAAGTTCATAATGAAATAATTTTGAAAAAACAATGATCTCTTGGAAAACTTTGAAAAGGAAAACTTTTAAGAGGGGCTGATTTTACCAAATAATAAAATACAATACAAAGCCTCTAAAATAAAGATAGTGTGATACTGACACATGAATAATAAGGTCAATGAAACAAAATGAAAAGTCTACAAATGGACTCAACTACCCATAGAAGTCTAAAGCATGATAAAGGTGTCATGTCAAATCACTAGGACAAAGATGGTCTTTTTAATACGTTTTTGGTGTTTCAGTACAGCTTTTAGAAAAGGCAATAGTTTATCTATTCCTCAGATCATTACCAAGGATAAGCTCCAAGAGCATCATAAATTCAAATTTTAAAACGTTAAATCTATACACGTCTGGATCTAGTCTACAAGTTCCTCACTAGACTAGATATAAAGAAAGCTTTTAGTGACTAAAAATTCAATTATAATAAGACAAAAGACTGACTTATTGGACCACATAAATATTAAAGAAAAAGCCTTCTCTTTTTTTCTTAAAGAACAGTCACAATAAAATGGAAAATAAAAGGTCAATCAAATTAAAATATAAACATAATATTTGACTATATACCCTCAGCCTTGAGTGGGGTTTTCTAACAGTAGAAATACAGATGAATCCTAGACTTCTAAAAATAGGTTATTTTGTGGTTGGATGGGAGAAGGTATTCTGAAACTATTTTAGATTACAGATTGAGCAAATGAAAAATTATGTTGATGTTGAGAAGCAGGGTTCTCACAATGGAAGAAGACACACATGTGGAATGGGCAAAAATAATACCCAAGGTAAATGAACTGGTGTCAGATATATTGGCATAAAGACATGATTTCTAATACATGCATATTCATGTATATATATGTGTGTACAAATGCATGTATATGTGTTCATACATATGTGTGCGTATATATATATATATATATATATATATATATATATATATATATATATTGTGCGTATATCCACATGTACTCTGATCTTGAAAGAACCTAGAAGCAGACACCCAGCAGCAAAAAGCATATCTAGTTCCCAGATCATGATTTTTAATATCTTTCTCCACTAAAGAAACCAGTAATCCTCAGAAAATAATTGATTTGAAGGCTAGAATAATTAGCTGATGAATTACAAATTATGGAAAATCTGAAAGAATTCATGAGTCTGTACTGATAATGAATAGATAGATAAGTAAATATATAAATAAATGGGAAAAAAGGAGAGTTCTTGCCTTACAGCAAATTGTCAAGTGACATGATAATTATGGAGGAAGCACTGGAGTTGGCAAAATCATAATTTTGCAACAATTGTAGTAGAGATTATTGCAAACAATGATCAGCAATTCATGCTAAATCTAGTGGAAGTTTAGATAAGGAGCAGATTATATACATTTTAAGATATCTTCCTACAGATTGTCTATTGGTTGAAGGGAAAAATAAGTAACTATACTTTGGAGAAATTGGGCAACACTTTGACCAAATGCTCAAAATAAATATCATCAATTAAAAGTAGATGCACATTGTGTGCTGTCAAATATAAAACCCAGCTAACAATATAATATTATGAAGCATCTGATCAGGAATTAGGAGACATCAGATAAGCTCAAAATAAGTACCATTCTGCTAAGTATAAATGAACAAATTTCTTCAAAATATCAATGCCATAAAAGGTAAGCAAAGGCTGTGGAAATGTACAAAATAAAGAAGACGGAAGGAATGTAAAAACTGAATTCAACAGGTATTGTATTGAAACCTAGTGTTTCAATACCATACCATAGGTATGGTATTGAAGAAAAGAAATGCTATAAATAAATCTTTGGGTCAATTCATAAAATTAAAATAATAGATAACATTATTGTGCCAAAATTAAGTTTACTGAAGGTGACAGATCTACTATGTATTACTGTACTTATGTAAAAAAAGTCCTTATTCTATAGAAATACAAATTGAAGTGTTTAGAGATAAGGGGTCATTATATAAGCAATTTATTTCAGATGGCTCTAAAATATTATGAATATAATAATATTATAAATATATAAAATATAAATATATAAACATTCATTTTACACATACAAGATACCCATCCATAATGTGTACACACACACACACACACACACACACACACACACACACTATTTGCTGGGGAGGAGATATGCCCCATATATTTTACATGCTGAAATCTTACCCATGAGGCCCAAACACCTGCAGAATAGAGTGAAAAGGGAGGAAGGAAAGCCAAAGCAAGAAGAATATGAGGAAAAATGACATTTATGCCTGAGCAATCTGGGATAGATGATATACAAGGAAACTGCACACTCTGACCCCTTAGAAGGAAGTAGAGATGGTATTTCTTTAATTGTCTTGTATATGGCTGCGACCAAATCTGGAGTATCTGGGATGGAACTGGTATTTTAATGGTGCTGCTCTGAGGTTTTTCTCTGTAGTCTAGGGAATGTTGCTGAATTCTGGGCTGTCATGAGTTCAGAAGTATTTTCATGGGACATTCCAGTTTTCCCTTCACAATTTCAATAATATATATAACAATTGTTAAGTAGCCCAACAGACTAAGACAACTGCCATGTAGCATAAAGTATCATTCAGCTGTGAAATGCGTTGTCTAGAAGATGTGTCTGGTACCTTAGAGTACCAGACTCTTACCAGACTGGAAAGCTAGGCTCAGGTGAATGTGTGTATCAGAACATTTGCATGTGGTAATCTTAGAGTAGCTGGAATGCTTATACTGTGGCTCAGGGTTTCCACAGAAGGGCCAGGCAGTGGAAATTATCAGTCTCTTAAGACCTGTGCATAAAAATGGTAGAGTGCCTCTTCTGCTCCATTCTTTTAGTCAAACTGTCATGTAAGCCAGTCCAGATTCAAGGACAGAAAACTCCATATCTTCACTCCAATAGGAGTGAAAATTTTGTGCTCATCTTTAATCACCTCTACATGTTTGTTTACTAAATATGAGAAATTCTATATTCCTATTATCTCTTAAATTTATTTATTCCATTTATCCTTACTACTTCATTCTTATGCAGACTTTTTAATAAGATGTCAGTTAAGTTATTGTAATTGGAGTGACCTTGTTGAAACTATCCAAAAGTTGCTCATTATCAATAAAGAAATATCCACACTTTTAGCAAATCATACCACTCCTTCTATGATTCTACTTCTGCCTAATTATTTAGTTAAATAGTTAATTCTATTTCTTGACTTACCATCTACCCTAAACAGTTACCTAACCTATAGACCAAAAAAAAAAAAAAAAACTATTTAGAATTTTGGTAAGACAATAATTTTCTTCAACTTCTTATATATACTCACCTTTCAAGATTAGGTTCTAGTTTGATTCTTGTGTGGAATCTTTACTAAAGGCTCCCAATTCTAAAGTAAATATGACTATCTCCTCGTTTGTACTGTGTTGTTCATTGTAAATGTTTCTAGTACCTTAATTTCTTTTCATTTATTTGTACATAACTATAACTAATAATCTTTAAGATCATTGAAAGAAGAGGCTATGTTACTATGTCTTAGCCATATTTGTAATCATGTCTCAATACAGATTCCTTTGCCGATGCCTAAGAATTATTAATTAGGTAAATAGATACAGAATAATGACCAACCATTTCCCTCCTTTAAGGAGATTCATTGCCAGGAAGCAAAAATAAGTGAAGGAGAAAAAAAGGTAAACAATAACAAAAAATTAGGGGGTTGATAAATAAAGAAAACTTCAAAACAAAGTATAAGACTTGGGCTAAAATATTGACTTCGGAATGTGAGAATGAACGATGTCTTAAACATCTTAAGGAATAAGTTTCTCTGGCAAGAACCAATTTGAGTGAATAGCTTTTTGCTCAACTTGAGTTACTAATGAAATTCAACTTATGTAGAGAAACAGATGAACGTGTCTTTATATTATTTGGAAACAATAAAATGACCCAAGTTAATCTAGTTGCTCATTACATTTAGTGCAGATGTCAAGCACTTCCATTCTAAAAAGTTTATTTTAAGAGGTAGAATAAATTTTACCTTATATCTCTGGGACAAACAAAAGTATAGTGCAGCTTTAAGGATAACTGGAATGAACAACTTGAAAATGACCAGAGCTTTTTTCTTTCCTCCAGTCTCTAAAACCTGATTCCTTTGCAGGTTATCTCCTTTTTTTCTGGCCACCTTCTCTGTTGGGTAGGACCACCAAAAGAGCCCAGGTTTTACCTTTGATTATATCTCCACCTGAGAGAAAATAGAAGGGTTTTTTTTTTCTTTTTTTCCTTTCTCTCCAATACTCAATTCAAAGATCCTTTAAACTTTTAAACTTATACAACTTAGGACATATGATCATTGCAAGATCAACCAATAATTGGGGGGTGGGAGTAAGGATTGAGTGTGCTGTTTTTTAGCCTCATTCAAGTGGTGACTCTGAATCAGTTAATAATAGAAAGAAAGGCAAGACTCTATAGAAAGATGGCAGTTATCATTGGAATTACATAGTTGAAATAGGAAAAGAAAAAATTTCCACAAAAAAGGAAGTGATATTACAGAAAGACAACCAGGGCTACACACTGTGTATTTTGCATCTGCTAGGAAATGACTTTAGCTGTTAAAAACAGACATAAAATAACAATAACTTCAAAAACTAAAATTTTCTTCCTCTCCTTTATTACAAAATCGTATCCTAGCATTGCACTATCATTTCACAATGACCTCATGGACTTAGGCTCCTTTGTCTTTCTCTTCTGTCATCCTTATTCTGTGGTTTCCATGTGCAAGCTCTTTTTGTGTTCACAAGATGATTGCTGGAGCTCTAGTAGTTGTGTATGCAATCTATACAGGGTGAAAGGAGAAATTAGCAAGCATAAAGGAAAGAAGGAATTTGCTATTAGAGACACATTTAAGAGCTTTCATAGAAGTTTTACACAATACTAGATTTTTTTTTTTTTTTTTTTTTTTTTTGCTGGGCCCGTTGCCATCTCCTAAAAATGTCAGGAATCCATAATAAAAGGAACAACATAAGAGTGGATATTGGGTAAGCAACTAAGAATCTATGCCACATGTCTCAATTTCTCTGACAAGATTCAGCAAAGGCCTTAAAACATAAATAGCTCAAGAAGTAAGAAATGCATTACAAGTAAAATTTAAATTTGATTGAAAATAAGCCATGAAATAAAGTATAAATCCAAAATTTTTATTATTCTAAAATATGTCATAGTCTGAGCTTCTCCCAAGATCATACTTCCTTATTTCTTAGATTAAGTAAATAAAATCAACATTTTCTACAATTGGCAAACTGTCAGTAGTCCATGATCATGAACATGTGTAGATATGCAAGCAAAGCTAAATATCAAGAAAGCTATAGATAAACTTGGTTTCCAATATTATTCATTCAACACCTTTTATGAAGATGGAGCAACCACCCTGCAATTTTTATATTATTCTCTTCCAATTAAGCAAGAAAAAGCTTCATGAAACATGACTGATTTTTGCGCCAACAAGTATGTTTTTGTTTTAGCTATTACTTTTGTGTCCATTTAGAGACACAAAAAAATTCTGTTTGTAAACCTTTCCAAATGTCCTAAAATACTGTAACTTGGTAATGAAATTTGAAGATACCAATGAGAAAGAGATTTTGTTATGTCATATTCTTTAAAAGCAAACGGTTAAAAATAAATATTTTGCTTCCAGTTTTTAAGGTATTTTCTTGCTGATAAGGTCATTGCCTTTAAAGCTTTTAAAATAATGGGATCAGGTATTTCAGGAATTTTTACTTCTGAAGAAAGTTCCAAAGTCTTCTGAATTGCCTAACTCCCAGAAAACTCGGCATTCTGGCTATTCATTCACTCAAACTATCTACGGTGATTAATTTGGCAAATACCTAGACAGAATGAAAGTCTTCAAGTTGTAGGCTACAATCAGATATTTTGCATACAACCATAGCTCATAAAAGTACATTTCCCGGAAGAAATGTTGTGACTTAGAGCCAATGCATTCTACTACAGGGAATGGGGAGGAAGGATTCCTATGGTTATCCTTTCATGAGTAAATTGGTACCAATTCCAGGAAAACTATTGGTATGCATGTTAACAACAACAACAACAAAAAAGAGTGAAAAATCACTTGCCAGACTCTCACATAATCAAAGGAGTTTACTTAGGTTCAGTTTTTTTTTCCACAGTGGATTAATAGAACTGTCCTCAGATTAAACTCTAGTAGAAAAGAAAAAAGGAGACCTGTGTGAAGCTTTTTTAAACAATATCAAAGTATTTCTGGGGATGGTGTGTGTGCATGTGTGTGTGCATGTGCGTGTGCATGTGCGTGTGTGTGTGTGTGTGTGTGTGTGTGTGTGTGTGATGAGAGTTTGAACACCTATGGTGACAACTTGCTGAAATAAAAGTAGTATCAGATATGATTCTCAGCTAGAGTTATGGGTGAAGACATGGGTGGAGTAGCAAATATATATTGGGTAATTTAAAGTAAGAATAATCTGTCTCTACCACTGAATGCAGCTATAAAAACTGGAAAGAATGCTTGAGAAAACTATTTGAGAACTCTGAAAAGCAAATAATAGCCAGTAGATTGGAGGAGAGTAGAATTCAAAATCATATCAAACTGGCAGTAGAGTTACTATTTTTTTCCTTCCAATATTCTTAGGATTAGATTGAACATATTGGCAACCCAGAAATGAGCATAGATGCTGAGAGAAATCTCCAACATATCTCCGATAGTTCTGCTGTGAGGATTTGGAAGGGGGGGTCTCCTGACATTCAAAAAGAATATGGGAAGTCCGTCATTATTTCTCTTTTCTTTTTTCTATTCTTTTGTGTCTCAGCCACCAAAGCATTCTCATGGCATTGGTATCACAGGGACCTGTAAGAGCCTTTAACTGTGAAAGAGAGAAAACTTCCTTCTAATAGAAAGAACCATACTCTTAAGAGTGTGGTGCAGAGCCATGTTTTGCTTTTTGTTTTTTTCCCTCCTCTCTCTGACCTCTTGCTGCTTGTCCCACAGTTGTGGGAAGTACACAGCTGTCTGCCCAGAGAACCAAAACAGAGGAACCCAGGATACCAGAAAATACCAGAGAGATTGTGGAGAAGGAGTAGTTTGGGAAGTGACTCCCTTTATCTGTTTATGAACTTTTGTACTTACGCCTGTTTTGTGTATACATGGACCTGATGCTAAATAGCACATCATAGATGTTGAGAACTGAAGTTAAAAAAGACCACTGCCTCGGTCACAAACTGGACGCTGGGCACGCTGGGTAGTGCCCATGTGTAACTGATCTGAAGAGCACTGTGGACACAGACTTCATTCTACAGAAAGTAGTTGAAATTGTGGGCTGAACCTAATCAGGCCAACTGCTTGCTAAAACAAATATATTAACATTCTCCACAGAATTTAGAGAAGAACTAATGTGTCATAACATAATATTCAAAATATCTGGGAATAAAATCCAGTTTCCTCATAAAATATATGAATAAGGAAAATCTCATCTCACTTGGGAAAAGGCATTCAACAGATGCCAAAGCTGAGATGTCAAAGGCATTGAAATTATTTGGCATAGACATTAAAGCAGCTATTATAAAAATACTCCAACAAATAAGGTGAACCTCTTAGAGTGAATGGAAATATCATCAAAGAAATACCAGGTATGGGAGGCCTATGGAAATATTTAAATTGAACTATACTGTAACTGGAATAAAAATCTCTGGTTGGGCTCAATAGCCAAATGGAAATGCCCAAAGGAAGATTCAGTGAACTGAAAACATACTTAGAAATTATCTAATCTGAAGAAAATCGAAGAAAAAAAGATTGAAAATGAGAAGGACCTCAGAGACCTTTGGGACAGTACCAAAGTTCTAAGAATCATGTCATCACACTCTCATAAAGAAAGACATATGCAGTGGAAAAAAAAGACACTTCTCACTTCCATAATTTAATAAAAGATATAAATCTGCAGATTCAAGAAACTCACTGAGTCCAAAAAAGATAAACACCTATGCCTTAGTTACATCATAGGCAAATTGCTGAAAATTGAAGAAAAGAAAAATATCTTGAAAGCATCCAGGGAAAAATGTCACATTATTTATAAGGGAAAATGATAGGCATGATTGTGGCTTTCTCATCAGACACCATGAAGGCCAGGAGTAAGTGGACTAGCATTTGTGAAATTCTAAAAGAAAGTAACTATCAACCCAGAATTTTATATCCAGAGGTACTACCTTTCAGGAATAAAAACAACATAAAGACATTCTCAAATGAGGAAAATCTTGAGAATTTGTTGTTAGGAGATATGCTTTCAAATAATTGTGAAGGTAAGTTTTACAGACAGAAAAGAAATGTAGCCAAAGTAAACATGGAACATCAGAAGTGAAAGAAGAGCAACAGAAATGGTAAATGTACAGATTAATATAATGGACTATTCTTTCCTCTCATGGTTCTTTATCATATGTGTTACGGTTGAGAGCAAAACCCATAAAATTGTCAGATGGAATTTAATGTACATAAATATAATGTATAATGTAAGTAAACTATAATGGGCAAGATAAAGATATCTCTATGGTACTAAGTTTTATATATTTCAGTTGAGGTGCTAAAAAAATGATTCCAAACAAACTAAAAAGTTAAAATTACATTGTTATCCCAAGAACAATCATTAAAACAAACATGCAGATATATTTAAGAAGACATTAAGTACACTAAAAGTTTAAATAACCCCAAAGCAGGTAGGAAGCATGAGGGAATGAAAAACAAAGGAAACAGAGAGAGTAGGACCTCTAGCATGGTTGACTAAGAACCTTTATTTAAAATGAAATGGCAAATTAGATAAAATTATAAAAATTCAGCTATTAAAAGCATCTAAAATTGACCAAAGTCATATAGCAAACTATGGAATATTTATTTGAGAAATTATGCTAAACCTCAGTAAGAACAGTGGGAGCCTGTGACATTTTAGTCAGGTGCTGCTCCTACCCCCACCTCAACTCTGTGGCACAGAAGTGAGACCAAGGTGATGGGAGGGGGCTGACTTTCTTTGGAGAAGCATGCTGGAAATGCCAGGACCTGTGATATTGTCAAAACAAACAAAGATGCCAGTGGCAAACAGCCAGGAAAGCCCAGCATCTCAGCTAGCGTGGGGCTTTGATACTAGTTGGGATAAGGAATAGACTAGCAGACTAGCCAGAAGCTTAACAGGAAATCTGGGGACCAAGACAAGCAAAGCAAACTTTGTTAAACCCTGGACCCGAAGGTTGTAGCAAATGCAAGTCTACATGCACATTCAGGAAAGACTGGAGAGGGCCTCAGTGAGCTAGTTGTGCCTGATTGAATGTCAGGCCTTGAAAAACACAGTTTGAAAGAGGCACATGCTTAAAAATTGCCTGAACTTTGAATGAATGTTGAGATGGTTTTTTAGTTTGATCTTTATTAATTTCATGTATTATTATTTTTGGCCTGAAACGGCTCAACATTGTATCATCATAAAAATCTAGATCATCTAATGCTTTTGTTTAAAATAGGAAAATTTTAAAATCAAAAAATAATTTCCATTAGTTAGGTAATAAAACTATCCAGTAGTCTATGTCATTAATTTCCTTCAATGTTCTAAGTGACTAACTCCAGCAAATAATAAATGATTTCTATAAGAAATAGAAACTGAGAATAAATAGTGACTTGAAAAAAGGGAGGAGGAAACAACTTTACACATGACTGTATTGCATATGCACGGTTCTTACATTTTTGCTGCAAATAGTTGGAAAAATAGAAAACAAGGAATGCTAAATTTGATAGCAATAAGTTGTCAAGAATTGCAAACTTTATAGTAAAATATTGTTACCAGAAGAGAGTAATCCAGAGGGTGTCACTCAACCACTGTAGTTATTGAAATGTCTACTTTGGCCCTGTGATTGCAGACAAGCCAATCAGCTTGCTAACCTGTCTTGTTAACGTCTACTTATTTGTCTATTAGTGGCAAATTTTCTTATCTGAAATGCCTTATCTCCATTTTTTTCTCTTAGTTTTTCCTCTATTTGTATTGGAATTCCTTCTATAACTTGCTTTTGTGCTCCACACAAATGATTGTTCATGATAGGACTTACTTCAGAAAATGTAATGACTGGCAAGCTACTGTACTAGATGCTATAGGGGAGGAACAGAGGTAAAGACAGTGACTTTTGAAAGCAGAGAGATGAGGGTTTGATATCTAGCTTCACCATTTATGAGATATGTGACCTTTGATTTGTCTGAGCCTCTATCTTATCCATAAAATGGGAATAATGTCTACTTCACAGGGTTGTGAGAATTAAATAAGATAATATGTACATAGTGAGTAGCACAATTCCTAACAGATAAATAGTAACTGACATCCTAATGAAATATAGATGATGCATTTCAAGGCTGTCATAATGGGTATGTTATAGTACTGCTTTGTTCACCCATTCTTTTGAATTTCTTTCTTATGCCTTTCTCTAGTGGTAAGATTATAAACTCCTCATTTGTGATTATGCTATGTTTAAGTGATCTGCTTCTTAACGTATTACTTCCTCAAAACATATAGCTTAGCAGTGAACACACTCTATGCACCAAATGAATTCATAAAAGAAGTAGTAGCATCTTATAATCGGCAAAGTCTCTTAAAGGCTGAATTGTCTGAATAACTGACTCAGATGATGCCTGTGTGTATGTGCGTGTATATACATAACCCCAGATATATAGACATAACTAAACATAGTGCATTGAAGACATGGAGTGTATTTAACTCTCTCTCTTGTTAAACAAACTGATTTTAACCTTACTCACAAAATAGACATACACACAGCAACTACACATCCACACACCCACAATGTGAATAATCTTATAATCAGAGGACAAGAAGATAATTTTCTCTCACAGTACTGTTTCTCTACTTGAGGATAACACTAGAAATGGCTCTACAGCTGTATACAGAAAATGGAATTGAGCCAAGATACTCTCAAGTGTGGAAAGTGGTCCAGATGTCACTGCTACTGCTGGAGAGAAATACTCCAGGGGTTGTCATCTGGGCACTACCACTGCCAAAATTGTTGCCTTGGCCACAGCTGTTGGCTTTCTTGCTGGAACATGATGGAGCAAGAAAACATTTGAAAGTCTTGCCAAAATAGTGGGAGGCAGCTACAAAATGAGTACACACTGGTGTAAAAGTCACTGCTCAATTTGCTTTGTCACAAATCTGATATAAAATGGATTTGTCTGTAGATTAATTGTAACACTATGTTTATATGTATAAACTTCATAACTTTTTCTAAGCTCCATTGCAGTATAGAAGGCATAATTTCAAAGCTCGCGAAGACTTGATCAACTACTGGTTGAGTTTATTAATGATCTATTTAGCATATTGTTAATCTAAGAGTGTCAAGTGTTTCTTGGCTGAAACCCAACTTTGAGATACAGATCCAAAAGTGCACACTCTTTTTCTACACACTTCACCAAAATTAAGATTTATTTACAGATAACTTCTTACATTTCTATCTCCTATAGTGCCTAACAAACTGTATTTCTTATAGTAGATGTTAAATACATGCTGTTGAGGTGATATGACCAACATTTAATTGAACTGAATGCAATTGAATTGGATCTTATTAGTTGGCACTATGAATTAGCTTCTGGTCTTTGATTTTGTCATGACATCACACTGGTAAATAGTTCTTATTGCCAGTCACTTATAAGATTTTTTTCTATAAATATCAATATGCAAAAAAAATTGAGGCAACAGTGAAAAAAAAATGTAGTCCGGATACCTGGGCAAATGCATTGCCACACATATTCATGTTAATTAATTAATTTATTTTGACTCAGTATTTAATGTGTAGATAAACTATGAATTATGTAATAGATATCCATTTATAACTGAAAATAATAGCATTTTGTCTTAGAAAAAAATGAGAAAAATATTTTTACATGGACATGAAGTACCCTACTTCCTGTCATGTATTTATTCAACAAGAATGTATTGAGGAATAATAGTGTATGAAATAGTCTCCCAAAAGATACGAAAAGAAATAAGATGAACCTTCCATTCAAATGGGTCCCAGTAATATGGCGGACACATATATAAATGTGGATAAATGATAATATATATGGTAAGGATTGTGATAGAAATATGCATAGGAAATCTGTCTTGAAAAAAGGTCAAGGAAGGATTAGTGGGAAGGTGAGACTTGAACACAGCCTTAAAGTGAATGTAGGAGGGATCCAGGAAAAGGGAAAAGGGGAACAGAAAGAAAAGTCCTGAAAAAGGGGCAAAATATGTGAAGTCAGGAAAACATGAAACTATATCCAGATCGCTAAGGCTCTTGTGCATTATGGTATTAAGTGTGCATTTTCTTTCTTTCTTTCTTTCTTTCTTTCTTTCTTTCTTTCTTTCTTT